>NC_045481.1:63395441-63695441 GCF_009650955.1 Corvus moneduloides
TTTGTGCCACGCTCGCCCGCTGGAAGGATTCTCCCTCCTCCCAGGGAAAGCTGGGATGCGATTCCTGCTGTGCCCTCTGTCCTTACCCAGCACCAGCCTGTGCCTCCTCTGGGCATTCCTCCTTTGTCCATCTGTCCATCCTTATTTCTGAGGAGTGACCCACTGGTGGGATGGGGCAGGGAACACCCCGTGGCTCCCCCTCCCGCCATCCCACCCGGCTGCCCTGCCACGAGGCCTCTTGGTGACAACAGGATGCACAGGGACAGCAGGGCCTTCAACAGGGCCTCGGTGACCTGCTGGACAGGGGACAGCAGCCGGGTGTCCTCGTGGCCACAACTCCAAGTGCCTCCTGCCCGGAGGCTCCCGATGTCCGGGATGGAGCGGAGCACACGGGAGCAGCCAGCTTTGCCCAGCAAGGCAGGAAGTGCAGAGCAGATGAAGCCAGGCCCTTCTCAGGGAAGCTGTGCCAGGGCACAGGGAGCAGGGTGTGGGATGCTGGGGGGGATATCCCGCCCAGTTTCAGCAGGAGACTGGGGCTGTGCCCACTGGGAGGGCTGCTGGGCAGAATCAGCAGTCGCACCCCTGAGCCCTTGGACCCCCTCAGCTGGACGAGGCCTGCAGCGCTCTGCCCTCGCACCAGAGACCTCCACAGGCCCCTTCCCACCCCGTTACCATCGGATCTTCCTCGTGGCTCTCGCTGGAATCCTCGGCTTTCCTGCGCCGCGCCGCTGCTGGCCGCCTCCCGGGATCCGTCACCTCCCCCGGCCTCTCTCCATCTGCGAGGGCAGCAGAGAGGGGTCAGACCACGGCCCCCCATCCCCGCACCCCTTTTGGGGACACCCCTCTCCCTGGCATTGCCTCCGCTGCCAGGGGACAGCGACACGGAAAGGGGGGTGGCACGGGGGGCCCTGGCTGCCATTCCCCTCGTTCCATTTGCCCTAAGCAGCTTCGCAGCAGCTCATCAGCAGCAGGTTCAATTACACCCCCCGCAGCTCCCGGCCCTTCACATGAGAGATGCCGGGATGAGCTGCCGGGGGTCTCGCTCCCCGTCCATCCTCAGGGATGTATCCCTGCTTCCTGCCCCTCCAAACCCCAGCTCTCCCAGAGCACCACCCTGCAGCTCTGCCCAGAGCCCCAGACCCCCCCAGACATCATTCCCCCAAACCATCTTCTCCCCACTACAGCACACTCACATCGAGACCTCGCTCCCAGACCCGTCAGCTTCGTTACCATGCCGGGTTAATTATCCCCGGCCTTCAACTCCCCTCTGCAGCTCCTTTTCCTTGGGCAGGGAATTTTAAACTGCCCCCAAAACAGTGGAGCAGACTTGGAAAATGATTTTTTTTGGGGGGGGGGGGGGGGGGGAGGGGCACATCCCCTTTTCCTGCCACCCCAAAACCCGGGGGGGCGGGGGGAGTTTGCAGTTCAGCCACCGCTGACGGCGCGCAGCTCCGTGGTTCAATCCGGAGCCACGGGAAGCTCAAGGCAATGCTCGGAGAGGTGGGTGTCCAAAAGCCAGCTCCTGTGGGCCCCCAAAAGCCAGCCACCCCCACGTGGCAATGAGGGGGAGCCTCAGGTGCACCCAGGAATTGCGGGAAAGGGGTCACCGACCCATTCCCAAGGGTGTGGGAAGATGTCCCTGTCCCTCCACACCACCAGCGAGTCCTGGGGGCTCCCGCTCCCCAAAATGAAGCGGCCTCAGCAGCTGCCACAGCCGGGGAGGGGCCCAAGGTGCCTGGAGCCCCCCGCCACACGCCTCCCACACCATTAGTATTCCAGCGGCCGCGCAGCCGGCGTCTCCTTGGAGATGGCAGCACAAATCCCATCCCCACAGCAGGGACAGGAAATTAAGCTCTAAAGCCCCTTCTTCTGCTCTCGGCCATTCTTCAGCCCCTGGCAGCCCCAGCTCGCTCCTGGCAGCTCCCCCGGCCGCCCCCTCCCTTCTCCCAGCTCCGTTCCTGCATCCATCCCTCTTCCCTCAGTGAGGAGGGTGATGGGGAGCAGCAGGACCGGAGCCAGCGCTCGTCTCGCGCACTCCACTCAGGAGTTCCCACCGCGCTGATCCGTGCGTTCACCGCAGCCACCGGGAGCCCAGCGCTCCCAAGGGACCTGCCTGGGGCTGGAAGGCAGGAGTGGCTCTGTGGCACCCACTCAGGGAGTCTCTCCCGGCCTCGGGGGAGATAAACCTGTCTCCCGTGGGATTTGCCATAGACAAACCCCCTGCCTGGCATCCCGAGGCAGCAGCATCCCTGGCTGCATCCAGAAGGATGGCTGGACGTGGCCATCCTGCTTCGCTCTCCCCCAGGAGTTAACCCCAGCTGGGCAGGCTCATCCTTGGAGCTCTCAGGACCCCACGAGCCCCCCGTGCTCTCCCCATCCCTTCTGAGGGGCTCCCACATCCAGGGAGGAGCAAAAGCACCAGCACCGCTCCAGAAAAGGCTTCCGGGCGTCCACGCAATTCCCTGGCAATGTTAATATCGGAAAACGACTGCTGGTCGGGCTGTGGGGAACTGGGAACCAGAGCCATGGGGATAATGGGCAGGGCGGGGCAGCGCCTGCTGCCAACGAGCATCACCGCTCCCAAAAATCCCTTCGGTCCCAAGCGCAGCCCTGCGGGAGGAGCGGCTCAGGGGTAGGAGAAGAGGAAGAGGAGGAAGAAGGATTCCAGTTCCTCCCAGCATCCCACCGGGATGCACAGCAGCACTGCTGCACCCATTCCCTCGCCAGCCTCCCTCCAGGAGCAGAGAGGGCGGGAGAGGGACGGCAGAAGGTCTGAGGACAAGCAGGGACCCGCTGGCCTCGGGAAGGGGATGCTCAGGGAGGGGACGGAAGCACTAAGAGCTCTTCCCTGGAGCGACGCTGATGCGTCGGGAGCAGCGAGGAGGGGGCAGGAAGCACCAACCATGGCACAAACCAGCTCTGAGTCACAGCAGCCTCCAGACAGGGAGCCAGGATCCTCATCCCGGGGAGCAGGCCATGGGTACGACGGACCCACAGCGATGCCTCCCACGGGAGAAGCGCCTCCCCGCTATCCCAGCCCCGTAACTCCGCTGGGAAGCACAGAGAGCCTTTCACATCCCAGCGCCCGCCTCCTCCTCCCCAGCTCCAAACACAGTCCCTTTCTTCCCTGCCGGGGTTTCTCCTGGCCCTTTTCCAAGCCCTTCGATGCGGAGGGAGGGAGGGAGGTGACATTTAAACCCCGACACAGCTGCAGCAGAGGTGGCGGCAGCGGCGGCGCCTCCATTAAACCCCGAGGTTCCATTCCCAAATCTTCCTGGCCTCGGAGGAGGAGCAGCCCTGCACGAGCCTCCTAACAAGATGTCAGGCGATTATAATTAGCCAGCGAGGAATCAATACCACAAGTCCCCCTGTCAGCGCCACAGAAACACGGGACAAAAATCCCGGCCACAACCCCCGGACGGAAGGTGGTGGCACGGGCTGGGTGACAGCCGGTGACACCAAGGGGGCCGAGGGGAACGGGGTTTGTGTCCACCACGGGGACACGGCACCAGTCCCTGGCCACCCCTGCCCTGCCTCCCTCGGGCACCGCTGCCTGCTTGGACCTGTCACGGCCTCGCCGAGGGAACTGGAGGAGCGAAGGGGATTTTTCCTGCCTGCCCCACTCCTTTCCAGCTGTTTTCCCACTCCATGACAGCCCTCTCAGCTGGAGCCACGGAAATCGATGCGGAATCGCTCTGGCTGGCGATGGAGCTGCCATGAGACCACTCCAGCTGACAAACACCCACCAGGGGAGGCGGCTCCGACACTTCCGTGCTCATAATCAGGACCTCGAATCCCTCCTGGGACCGGGCAGCCCCCAGACCGCCCCCATGTCCCTCCCTGCGCGTCCGACGCCCTTCAGCCCCACCGTGCAGACCCAAAGAGAGCGGGAGCAGCTCCCACGAGACCCTGCTCCATGCCAACAGAGGCTCACTCACAGCCCCCAGCACAGCACAGAGATTCGGCTGCCTGGGATGCAGCCTCTGGAGAAGGTCCCTGTGAAATGCTGGCGACTTTAGGGTGCATTTCACTCCAGAGACATTCCAGCCCCTGATCTCCACGCTGCCTGCGGGGTCACCATCCCAGTTCCAGCTTTCCAGCCTCTTCCAGCAGCTCCCACCTGGCTCCTCATCCAGCCAAAATCCCTGCATCCTGCCAGTGCCAAGGCCACTGATACCCCAGGGGGCTGCTCACCCCTTCCCAAGGAGCGGCTCTGGAGAGGCCCAGCTGCAGGCCCAGGGAAGGGATGGAAGAGACCCAGGGCAGCGCTGGGAAGGATAAAGCTCCCAAACACCAACGCAAAGAGCTCCCGGTGCTTGGGAAAAGCCATCCCTCGCTTCGCCCCCGGCTGAAAGGGGCAGTTTTGGGGACCCTCTGGGCGCCAAGGGGGCCGGGTCACAGCCAGGCTGGGGACAGGTGCCACCCTGGGGTGGTTCAAAGCCACTCGTGCCTCTGAAGAGACACATTTTTGCCTTTGAAAAGCCCAAAAGAGGCAGGTGCCAAATTTTTCCCATTGGGCACCCTAGAGGAGCAGGGCACGGAGCCTGGGGCAGCCTGGGAAGGGCTTCCCATATGGAAAAAGGGTCCCGGTGACACCCAAAGCAGCCCATTCCCCCAGCTCCAAGCTTCCCTTCCAGCAGCAGGGATGGGACCTGCTTTCCCTGGCACCAGGACCCCATGTGGGTCCACCCAGGGAAAACAGCCTTTCCCAGCAGGGACAGGAGAGCAGGGTGATGCCAGGAGAAGAAAAAGCAGCTCCCGGCCCAGTCCCAAATCCCGCTGCCCTTCATCTTCAAAGGGCCCTTCCCATCCCCTTCCCTACCCGCTCCCGGCATCCCCGACAAAAAGGACGGAGCCCACAGCAGGCTGCAGCATCTCAGCCTCCCAATTAAAATCAAAGGATCTGCCGAGACGGATCCCAGAGGGACACATCATCCCAAACCCTCTCCCTCCTGCTCCCCCCAAAGACGGGTCCCTGCAGGGAGCACAGCCAAGGACAGGACACCGAGCATCCATCCCATGGCTGCCTCGGGATCAGGGGGTTTCAGGAGCCCTTTGGACCACAGCAGAGGGGTGACCCACATCCAGCAGGCAGCATCCCCCGTTTCACCCCTGGACTGCCTTTAGCACCCTTGAGCACCCATCCCGGGCTCCCCGGAACCCCAAAATCCTCCCAAAACCTTGCTCCAGCACCGCCAGCACCCTCCATGCTAAATCCCAGCAAACCCCCAGCCCCACACCCCCACCAAGAGCCACTTCAGGGTTTTATTGTCATTTTCTCCCTCTTCTTTTTGGCTTTCTCATCCTTTCCCCTTCCCTTTCCACCTGGCGCACCCACGTTTCCACCCCATTGCCTCGGTGCGGTTTCCAGCCGGGAGAGCACGGTAATGGCCTCATTATTTCCAAGAGGAGCCCGTGTGTTTAATTAGGCAGAGAAGGGCAATTATCTACTCGGAGAAGATGAGGAGAAGGGGGGTGTTTTATCAGGGGCCAGCCCAGCTCCCAGCACAGCCCCTGGATGCTCCAGGTGTCACCAACGAGGGGGCCGGGACCCCTGGGATAGTCCCACTGTGCTCCCAACCCACTTGGATGGGTCTTCCCCACTTAACACCCCCCAAAACTACCTAAAATCCTCCTGCCCTGCATCTGCAGCCTCCAGAGCGTCCAGCTGCTTGCTGACACCCTGTTCAATGAGTAATTAACCTTTTTCCCTGTTAATTAACCGGGCAGTGCCCCTGGCACAGACAGACAGGTCCCGGCTCATGGTGGCCAAATCCAAAAGTCATCCCCAAACTCCTTTTGGTGTGCAGACCCTTGGGGTGATGCTCTTCCCCCAAACCCTTGCACCAAGTTTTTTCCTCAATGTGGTTTATTTCCTGTGATCTATTTTGGGGTTTTTTGGTCTGTTTTTTTTTTCTACTCCGTTCAATGTTTTTCCACCTAAAACACTCCCTGGCTCTCCCACTCTGGCAGCAGCAGGATGAGGGTCCATCTGTGCATGGCCAAAGCCTTCCCCAGCTTCCACCCAACCCCTTTCCACCACCTCGTGCCCAAAAAAGCTGAATGGGACCTAAACTCTGCCTTTCCTATACCTTCACCCAGGTTTTACGCGCCCACTGGAAAATCCCAGTGGAAGGAGCGGTATCTCCCTGGAGTCCTGTCCCGGACAACCGGATCCAGCTTTCCCTGGGGAATCAGCCACCTCTCCACACCTCAGCCAGGGAAGGAGTCCGTGTTCCCCATGGCAAGGGGCAACCCGAGCCCATCACCGGCCCAACACTTTGCCATCTCTCTTCCCCCCTCCCAGAGACCCTGTTCTCCACCAAAGCCCAGCGCCCCTCGCTCCCAGCTCGCAGCCATTCGGCCCCGCTGGCACCCAGAGCGGGGCTGGGCATCCCCTCCCTTCCTTCCTTCCACAGGAGGACCCATGGAGCACCCCAGGGGCGGCCGGCCGGGATGCCAGGCACGAAGGGAGAGCAGGGATAAGGCACTGTGCCCGGCTCAGCACCTGGGAATATCCCGGCACACGGCATCCCTGTGCATCCTCCCGGCAGGAAAACCTCGGCTCACCCTCGCGCCGCTGCACCCCAGCACCCGGGGGGGACCCCGGTCCCCGGTTTTCCCAGCCAGCCATCCACAGGGACGGCGACCCCATGCCATTTCCCCCCTGCCCGAGGCCGGACACGGCCGTCCCGAGCACTGGGATTACGGCGGGGCCAGCGGGAAGCAGCTCTGGATGACGGTGGGGACACAGGGGAAAACCCCCTTGGGAACACCAGGCGGACCCTGCGGCTTTCCCACCACGGAGGATCCCGCAGGGAGCCGGCAGCCCCCGGTGCCCCCCCTCCTCCAGCAGCCTCATTTCCTGCCTCGCTCATTCGCATTATCCCGATTTTACCGTAAGGCCCAAAAATTTGCAGGATCATGCTGCTGCTCCACTCGGAAACTTTGGTTTTTCCAGCCGGGAGGCTTTGCCAACCCCCGGGACCGCTCTGACCCCCTCGGGAAAGCCTTACCCTCCCTCCATAAGCACCAAATCCCGTCCCCTTCTCATTTTTTAGGACAAAACGCGCTGGGCGAGGTCGGTCCCACCAGGAACGCTGCGGCTCAAGTTTCACCCAGCAAATATTCCGAGCCGCTTTGTGCCCCCCGCCGCCCCCGGGCAGCCCACGGAGGTCTGCCACGGGAAAACCGGGAGCGGCTGGACACGAAGCCGAGCCTTAGGGCACCTGTCCCTCCGGAGCATCCCGGAATCCCGTCCCGGCCGCGATCCGAGGGCGGGAGAAAAAAGGAATTTTGGTTTTTTTATACAGCAGAGAAGCACAGGCTGAGAAAGTGTTGGGATGGGATGGGGAGGGTTGGGAAGGGTTGGGAACGTCGGGAAGGGACGGGAACGAAGAGGTTGCCCCTTCCAGCAGCGGCGAGCGGCTATAAATGGCCTCTTTGTCATCGCAGCCAAGGCAGCGGGTGGAAAAATGAGGACGGAGCCGCTCGAGGGGGGACAATGAATGCCCCGGCCGGTTTGGGGGCCCTCCTGGGTGTCCCCTTCTCCCGGAGGTCCAACGCCGGGGCGCGGAGCCCACGGAGGGGTCCCGCTCGCCCCAAACCCACGCGGGTGATGCGGGACGCAAAGCCAGCGCTGCAAACGGGGGGGTCCCACCCCTGAGGGGGTGCTCCGGGGCCCCAGCGGGGCGGGGGACCCCCAAATCCCCTGGGGGCCCCCAAACCCCAGCTGCTCTGAGAGCTCGGTGAGGGGGGGAGCCCTGGCACGCCCTGGGGACCCCCAAACCTCAGGTGCTCCGGTACTCCGGCGGGGCGGGGGGGGGCTCCACCACCCCTTGGGGCCCCCCCAAAGCCCCCCGAGGCCCCGCTCCGGGGGCTGCCGGGTCCCCATTCCCCCCGTTACCTTTGCCGTAGGCGAAGGGGAGGCGCAGGGCGCGGCCCTGGCGCACCAGGCTGATGTGCAGGTAGGTGAACCAGGCGGCCGAGGTGAGCAGCGCCAGCAGCAGCAGCAGCTTCAGCTGCTTCCGGAGCTTCTTCACCGGGAGCCGCGGCATGCTGCCGCCCGCATCGCCCCCGCCGCCGCCGCCGCCGCCACCACCGCCGCCGCCGCCGCCGCCGGGCTAACCCCGGCCCATGGGGCCCCTCGCCCGTCCAGCCCGCGCGCTCCGGGCCGGCCGCGGGGCGGCTGCGGCTCGTGGGGCCGGGGGTCGGTGCGGGGCTCGGCGGCCCCGGGCCCGCCGGTGCATGGCCCCCCCCGCGCCGCGCCCGCGGGGGCAATGAATGAGCGGGCGCTGTGCGCGGCCACGCCCCCGCCGAGGAGCGACGGCGCCCCCAGCCAATCACGGGGCGCCGGCCGCGGGCCCTCCGCCAATGGGAGCTCCGCGGGGGCGGGGCCTGCGGAGGCGCCGCGCGTCTCCACGCCAACGGTCCGGCATCCCCGCGGGGCGCCGCGGGCGCGGCCATGCGGGGCGCGGGGGGGGCGCCGTGCCCCCGGCGCTGTCCCCGGCGCCGCGCGGAGGGAGAGCGGGGCGGCGGCGGCGAGACGGAGGCGAGCGGGGTCTCAGTGCCGCGGGGACGGAGGGATCGGCGCGTTTGGTGACGCGGGGTTCGGCGGGGCCGCCCCCCGACTCCTCCCCCCGGCGGCGAGGATGGTACGTTCCCACTTGGCAGCGGCGGGGGCTGCAGCGCCCAGCGCGGTCCGCAGGGGGGCGCTACCCGCACCCACGGGCCCCCCCGGACCCGCGGAGATCCCACGGGATCGGGGGCGGGATCCCCGGGATCAGCCCGGGAAGATGAGTGCGGGATCCCCGGGATCAGCCCGGGACGATGAGTGCGGGGATCCCCGGGATCAGCCCGGGAAGATGAGTGCGGGGATCCCCGGGATCAGCCCGGGAAGATGAGTGCGGGGATCCCCGGGATCAGCCCGGGAAGATGAGTGCGGGATCCCCGGGAGCACTCCGGGAAGATGAGTGCGGGATCCCCGGAATCACCCCGGGAAGATGAGTGCGGGATCCCCGGGATCATCCCCCCGCTGGATGCGACCCCCCGACTCGCACTCACTGGGTTCAGGAGCCCCGTGGGGGCTGGATCCCCAGGATCCCCCTGGCTGGATGCAAGGGGCCCCGGGGGCCACGGCTCTGTGCCCCGCCCGGCCGCCTCTGCTCAGCCGGGCTGAGGCCGCCCACAACTCACTGCACTGATGTGCGGGCTGGTTCTTCCCTCTGCTGCTCAGGGGTGAGAAACAGTGGGACTTTTTCCCTCCTGTCCCATTCCACAGGCTGTGTCCCCTCCTTGCTGCGGCTCGGGCTAGGGGCAAAAAGACGGGAGAGATCTGTTACTAAAGGAAAAAATAACACTCACGGCTGGGAAAACTAGAGGGCACCAGCGCCCTGGGCTGCGATTCCCAGAAACCAAATCCCGGTTTCCAGGGCGGGGCCATCCTTGTCCGGTTTGTTTAATCAGAAACATTCCCAGAATTGCCGGCAGGATGTTACGGGCCAGCGTGTCCTGCGGATTCCGATGCATTAACACAGCTCGAGCACTCTCACACCGTGAAGCCCGGGAGGGGGATTCCTTTAAGGGGATGCAGCCCTCGGGAAGCGGAGCTTTCCAGGGATCCCAAATGGCATCTCCAAGAAGTGGTACCTCCCGGCCTCACCCTGTATTTGTGGGACCCAGGAGAAACTTCCTCCAAAAAAATTCCAGGAGCAGCAACCTGCATCCCGTCGGCACCGAGAATCCAAGCCCTGGCAGTGGGGGGTGGGAGTGCCAACAGGGGTCCCGGTGCCACGTGGAGAGGACTCTGCCTTAGGGCCTGTTGTCCCAAACGCACCCCGAAATGCTCACAGTTGTCCCCAGGTGGCTGCCTGGGAGGGGGCAAGGAAAGGGACAAGATAGGGACAGGGAAAGAGGGAGGGAAGAGAAGGGGGTACAGATAGCAGGGGAAAGAAAAAGGGGGTAAAAAGGGGGCAATGAAGGGGGGCAGAGAAAGGGAGAGGGAAAGAAGTGAGGAAAAAAAGAAAGGGCAAAGAGGGGCAACGCAGGGGAAGAGGGAAGAAAGGCACAAGTAAGGGAGGAAAAAAGACGGGAAAGAATGGGGTAAAGGATAAAGGGGGGATAGGGGGCAAAAAAGGGGACAAGAAAAGGGACAGGGAAACCAGGGGGTAAAGAAAGAAAAGGGAAAGAAAACGGTGAAGCAAAAAGGGGGCAAAGAACAGCTAAAGATGGAGACAAGGAAAGAAGCGGGCAGTGAGGGGGCAAAGAAAGAAGCGGGGAAAGGGGTAAGGAGAGGGATAGAGCAGGGAAGGAGGACAGCGGGGAGAGGAAACGTGTGCCAATGTCTTCACGAACAATTCCGTGGGTGGGGGCACGGGTGTCTTTGCAATGGGTCCCAGCGTCTGTGCTGCCTTCGGGCAGCCGGTTCGTCCCCGGGCGCGGACGGCGTGGCTGCTCAGGGAGACAGGGCTCTGCACAGGCGTGAACTCCTGACCTTGGCATGTGGGGCAGGCGGTTCGGGAAGGCTGCACCTTCCTGCTACCGCAGCCAACGGGGAAAGGAAGAGAGCAACGTGCGGCAGGGAGTTTGGGATTAAAGGAGGCTGCGTCCCCCAAAACCGAGAGAGAACCCCGCGAGCCTGTGCCCCGGTGCACTCTCTCCTTTTATTCGAATAAAGTTGGAGGAGTCCTCTGTCTCCTTTTTGGACATAAACCTCTGGCGCCGGTGGATTTTCCTGACAGCGGGTCCGGGGTTCTCCCCACGGCGGAGGAGGAGCCTCCTTCCCCCTCACAGCGGGGTCCGGAGGGGCCGCCTCTTCCCGCTCCGTCCTGAATCTCGGGGAAACGAAACCACCGCCAGTGCACCCGCCCCGCCGTGCCTCCACCTCCCGGACAACTACGTGTCCCCCAGGTGCCACCTCTGGTGTCCCCCAGCCGGAGGCATGCAGCAGTCGCTGCCGCCGTACGAGGTGCTGCCGGCGGACGTGAGCATGGAGGAGCTGCCCCGGAGCACGATGGTGATGGTGGAGGAGACGCAGCCGCCGCCCCGGGACCACCTGGTGTGGTCCCTCTTCACCACCCTGTACGGCAACTTCTGCTGCCTCGGCCTCCTGGCGTTCGTCTTCTCCGTCAAGGTGGGGAGCTCGGGGGGGCACCGGGAGGGCACCGGGGGTGGGGACGGCCCCGGGGACCCCACGGAGTCCCCGAGCTCAGGGACGCCCATAGAGCCCACTGAGCCCCCAGCCCGGGATGCCCCGTGGACCCCACTGAGCCCCCGTGGACCCCACTGAGCCCCCGTGGACGCCACTGAGCCCCCGGCCCCAGGGAGACCCATGGACCCCAGGGAGCCTCAGTTCAGGGGTGTCCCATGGACCCCACAGACTCCAGACCAGACGGTGCCCCATGGACCCCACAGAGTTCCCTCTTCATGGACCAATGACTCCACAGAGTCCTGGCTGGAAGCTCTGGAGACGGCAGGGATTTGGGGGGGGGGAGGGGGGGGGAGGGCAGTGGGCACCTCAGGGTATCCCCGGCGTTTTGGGGGGATTCAGCCCTCTCTGGCACCTCCAGCACCTCTCCCACCCTCCCGCAGCCCTGAGACCCCGGGGTGCCCCCGCCCAGCCCCACTGACTCTGCCTCTGCCTCCCCCAGTCCAGGGACCGCAAAGTGCTGGGTGACTACAGCGCGGCACTGAGCTACGGCTCCACGGCCAAGTGCCTGAACATCACGGCCCTGGTGATCAACATCCTCATCGTCGTCACTGTTGTCACCGTCGTGGCCCTGATCGTCTCCGGCGCCATCGGAGGGATGCATCGCTACCCGTACGGCCCCACTTAGTCCCCTCCTTGCCGCGAGAGCTGTGCATTCCCCCTCCCCTCCGAGTTCCCCTCAGCCCTCGGAGCCGGGGAGTGTCTTCCGGTCACCAAAACTGCAGAGTGACAATCCACGTGCTCCCCCGGAGCCCGCTGGCGTGCTGTCCCTATTCCCTCGCTGCTCGGAGCTTTTGTGGGGCCCTCGCTGGAGGTGTCTGGGGACGGACACCAGGGAGGAGCTGAGCACCCCCAACCCCGCTGTTGCCTGTTTGCTGCTTTGCTCTGGGTCTGGAGCCCCAGCTGCCTCAAAATAATCCCGAGGAGAAGCACCTGGTTCAGAGAAACCTCGTTGAAATAAAGGTCTCTTTCACTTTTGCCCCATCTTGGTTTCGTATCGTAGGGAAGCGGTTTTGTGTTCCTCCGCAGCTTGGCCGGATGACAAACAATATCAGCCCGTGGGATGTGCCTGAGGGAGGGGGAAACTGTCCCTCATCACAGAGACAAAGCTCGGGGGACACACCAGGCTCCACGATCCTGGATACTGCATCCGTACGGGGTGTGAAGGGTCACGCCGAGGATGCGGGTGGAACCTGATCCTTGCCGGGGTGTCACCGGGAGCACCCCCATCCTCACCGGCCCTCAGGAGGGGCTGAGGGCAAGCTGGCTTTGGTGGGGCAGGATGTGCAAAGGGCTTGAGCAGGATGTGAGCTGGAATGGGATTGTGTGGGGCAGCGGGGCTGGAGAGGCTCCCAGAGGGAAGGGGCCGGCGGGTGCTGCGGGTCCATCCCAAATCCCCTCACTGGGGCTGGATTCCATGGCTCTCCCCTGCAGCCAGGCGATTTGGGATCCTGCTATGGCTCACAGCCCCCATCCTGCTTGCCTGGAGCCCGGTTTTCTTGGGAACAACTGCCCATCTGCCTGCAACGGGAAGCAGGGAATGAATTCCGTGTCTTGCTTCGCTGGCATGCGCCTTTGCTTTCGCTATTAAACTCATTCCAGCCCACCAGTTTCCTCCCATTTATGCTCCCAATTCCTTCCTCATACCACAGGGGAGGGAATTATAGCCGGAGGAAGCCACACCAAGCACCAGCCGTCCCTGTCACCCGGCTGGAAGGGCTGGCAGGGCAGCGATCCTTGCGCCTCCGGGCTGCCGCACGTGCCACCCCCTGCCCAGCTCCGGCGGAGCCTGGAGTGACCTCGGCAGGGACTTCGTGGAAAATCCTGGCCGCAGCCCATCTGGCAGAGCCTCAGCTATGCATCTGGCCTGGCTTCCCCCTTCCCCTTCGCACTCCTCACCCTCGGCAGACCCCGGTCCTCGAGGCTGGGGCCCCGCAGGGATGGGAACAAAACCCTGTTTTTCCCTCGCCCCGCGAATATCGGGCTCCTGCCAGGACACCGCACTCGTAAGATGTCTGAAATCCCACTCACAAACACAGCCGATATTTGTTGCAGGATCCCTGGCACTGAGCCTCTGGTGAATCATTTTTTGCTCGCTTTTTCCTGGAAGACACGGGCTCCTCGCTGCAAGCAGGATCTGCTGCCTGCCCGGCCCCAGGCTCGGCCTGCCCAAACCCCAGCACATCCAATGGGAACTCAGGACAGCAAAGGCCACCGCCCCAAGATCCCCTCTTCCTCCTTCTCCCTGTGTTATCAACAGCTTCCAGCACAAATCCAAAGGGCAGCCCCACACAAGCCAACATGGAAAAAAATCGACCCTTTCCCAGCCCAAAGCCTCCCTCCCTCCCGCCTGTGGCCACTCCGGGCTGCCATGGAGAGCTCCCCCCAGCCCATCTGTCACCGAAACCCGGGAAGAGAATAAAACTCCTCCAGCATGATGTTTGTAGAGGCAGAGAATCAGGCATGACTTTGTTCTGGCCAGGACGTGCCATGGAGAACATCCCATCCACACATAGCTCCTTACCTGACGTTTCCCATATCTATACAGACAAAACCCCAAAGAAATCCTCGTTCACCGGTCTTAAAATTGCACAGTTCTTAGTACTCGATCTCCTGTTGGTTCTTGATCCCTTCGCCTCCGGTGATAATTTGGTCCTCATTGTTCGCATCTCTCACCGATCAATTTCCCAGCCCACGTGTCCCCGACCACGCCAGGGGACTGATGCTGGTTAATGTTCGCTACTGGCCGCTTCTCTCCTCTGTATCTTCTGGCTGCTCCCGATCTGTGCATGTTCAGATCATCGGGCCTCTCCCGGCGGACAGAGAAACTTCTCTTTTCCAAGAGAAACTTGAACTCCCCTCCCCCCGGACGAAGGCGAACAAACCCCTGACTAAAGTTACATAAAAAAGATTAGAAGTCGTATCATTTCCAACATCCCCAATTCTCCTCAAGTCCCCTCAGAGCCTCCCAAGTCCCCCGAAGCCCCTCCGGGTCCCCAGAGCTGCCCTGCACCCCCGGGCTGCGCGGGATGGGGGTCCCGAGGGCCGTGCCCCCCTCCCCCTGCGGGGCGGTGCGGGGCCGGTCCCCCGCCCTGAGCGCGCTCCGTTCCCGTTCCAGGCGTTCATTCCCGGTCACGGAGCCTAGGCAGGCGGACGTGTCCGTCCCACTGCGGTCCTCCGGGCGGGGGCGGCCCCCCCCGGCCCCCGGTCCGACCCGCAGCCCCGGGACTACGTGCTCTGGTCGGTGTTCAATGTGCTGCTGCGGTGCGCGGGAGGTGGGCTGGGCTGCCTCGGCTTCCCCGCGCTCGTCTGCTGCGTCGTGGTGAGGGGCGAACCGGGGACCCCCACCAGGCACCCCGGATCCAGTCCCGATCGGCCCCGGCACCCCCACGCAGACCGACCCCCCAGCCAGCTCCTCCCAGGACCCCCCCGACTGAGCCCGGCACGGGACCCCCGGCGTTTCCCGACTCCCTCCTCAGCTCGGGACCCCCCAACCCAACCCGACCCGGGACCCCTCGACCCAGCCCGACTCGGACCTTTCCCTCACCTCGGCACCTCTCAGTCCCGTCCCCACACCCCCAGCTCTCCCTGACACCACCCCGGTCCTCACCCCTGCCCTTGGTGACACGTCCCTGGGGTCCCAGCACAACCTTGAGGCCACCCCCGGCTGGGTTGGCCCCCCAGCCTGTCCCCCACACACTGAGCCCCCCGACTGCCCCCCAGGCCCGTGACTGCAAGTTGGTGGGGGACCTGGAGTGTGCCCGGCGTCACGGCGACCGCGCCAGGGTGGCGAACATCATCTGCTCCGTGGTGGTCGCCGTCGTCGTGGTGATCATCATCATCATCGTCGCCGCCATCGTCATCTCCACACACAGGACCACCCTGAGTGTGCTTCCTGGCCTGGCCCCACCCGCGGGGTGCTTCCCCCCTCCTCCTGCCCCCAAAACGGGGCGCGGGGGCGATGGGTGTGACCCCCCGTCCCCTCGCTGTCCATTCCGCGGGTGTCCCCGCACAGCCGCGGGAGGGGACGGGGCGTGGGGGGCAGCCCCCGCTCTTTGCTCTGCTCACGCCCTTCCTGGCACCTGTGACACACCTGTGGGTCACCGCTGCCCCCAGGAGAGTCCGTCCCGCCCACCCCCCTCGCTGCCACCTCTTTCACCGCGGGGCGCCGCAGAGGGTCCTCGGGCATCTTTGTGGCGTCCTCCTCCTCTCCCTCCCCTCTCTGCCTCCATCCTGCCGCGGGGCAGAGCGCTTCCAGCCCACATCCCACGGAAGTTCCTTCCCAACACCTTGGGCACGGCAGAAAAAGGAAATTAAGGCCCCTCCGTGTGTTTTGGCTGCCCACGCCCCCCACGCTGCAGCCCCGTCTCCCCCCCGCTGCTGCGGAGCCCCGTGGATGTGGCTCTTCCACCTTCCCACATCAGCTTCCCATTTCATCCCACCGGCAGCCCAAAGGTGCTGCCGAGGGGGGCTCTGGCCTGCCCAGCACACCTGGAGGGTGGGGCTGGAGGTACCTGTGCCGGCCAGCGCCGTGGTGGTCCTCGGAGTGACCCTCCCGCGGCGTCCGAGTCACGCTGGAGCCACCCGTGCTCCTCATCCCGGGAAGAAGGCTGGCTATAAAAAGCCCGTGGCCTCGCCATCCCAGCCATTCTCCCAGCCCGGCCCGTGGGACAACCGCACGCCTCAGGGCTGTAATTTCCCAGGTTTATATTTAGCGGAGCAGGGGTATAAAAGGGGCTCCGGCCGCGCTGCCCCGAGGCTGCCGGAGCCGCGGTGCCCCTCTCGGTGGCCATGGACACGTCGTATCCCCGGGAGGAGCGGCCGCCCCCCAAGCGGGGCTCGTCCCCCGCCGCCCCCGCGCCCCGCGACCACCTCGTCTGGGCCATCTTCAACACCCTCTACATGAACTTCTGCTGCCTGGGCTTCGTGGCGCTCGCCTTCGCCGTCAAGGTACCGGCACCGGCGGCACCCGAGCGCCCGGGGGGCTCCGGGAATCCCGCCCCACGCGGACGGCCGGGGAGGGATGCCCGCGGAGGCACAGAGCACTCGGGATAACTCCCGGGCGGGCAGATCCCCACGCTCTCCACAGGCAGGTGACACCTGCTGCTGGTGAATCCTCCCTGCTTTTCCTGCCACTGATTCCGGAGGTTGTGGGACAGCCCCGGATAACCACAGCCCCCTGCCCACCACCCGAGGAGCAGCTGCTTCATCCTAAAAAGGGCCGTGGGGGCCGTGACGCCTCCAGCCCCTCTGGCAGGAGCAGCTCCAGCTGCAGAAAGACGCAGACGAGCAGCGGCTGGAGCCAGAGAGGCTCTGGATGAAGCAGGAGGGAAAACACGAGTGGGGAAGGATGCGGGGCTGGAGGGGAGCAGGAGCAGCCTGGGACGGATGGACAGACGGACGGACGGATGGATGGGTGGATGGATGGATGAATTGTGGGTTGCAAGGGGGACAAAGCCCTGGAGCACGAAGGGGCTGAGGGAAGGGGGCTGAGGGAAGGGGCTGAGGGAAGGGGCTCTCTCCGGCTGTTGCAGGCTCGGGATCGGAAAGTGTCCGGGGACGTGGAAGCTGCTCGGCACTTCAGCTCCAAGGCGCGCTGCTACAACGCCCTGGCCACGGCGGGCAGCGTGGTGCTGCCGCTGCTGCTCGGTGCCCTCATTGTCACCGGTGTCATCCACCTCTCCAAGCTGGCCCAGGAGTCCGTCGGCTTCTTCACCTACCAGTTCAGTGGGAGCGACGACGAGGACCAGTGAGCCAGGGATGAAGGGCTGGCGGAACCTCCTCTGCCTCGCTGGCGGCCGCCCAAAAGGCCACCACCCCTCTCTGCCACCCCGCTGTGAGGGCAGAGTCATTTTTCTTTGTCCTGTGGGGGTTTTTTTCACCTCCCGTGACCTCACATGGAGCCCCAGCTTCCATGATCACTGTTTAGTCATTAAACGCTTCACTGAGCGCGAGTTTCTGGGTGTGGAAAGGGACAGGGGGGTGCCAAAGGGAAAACGTAAATAGGGATTTTGGGCTCTGATCGGGCTCCTGGCAGCCGGGTGACACCATCATTCCCACAGCCTTCAGGGCCACCTCTGGCCACAGGGAGCCCCAGGACCGAGGAGGGGAGGAAGCAGAGCCGCTCCCGGGCCTCGTGGGGACAGGATGAAGAAAATAGGCTGTCACCTCCCCACCCCAAAGGGGAGCTGAGACCTGCGAACTCATTACAGCAACGCAGACATCCCCAGCCAGTCCCAGCCAGGACGGGGGGGAGTTGGGATGCACCCCCACTGCTCCCTGCTCTCCCTGCCTGGGCTGGAGACGGCTCATTTTGGGACTAAAGGACCCCTTTTTTGAGGATAAACCCCCTTTACTGCCAACTAGCCCTGGCTCAGAGCTGGGCTTTATCCCAGCGCCATCCAAATCCCAATCCGGGCGCAGTGACGGGGCTGGGGACATCGTGGTCCCTTTCTCCTGCCAAGAGTTGCCTCTAATTAGGGGCCGGCGGCTCTAATGAGGCCGGAGCAGGCCCCAAGTAATTACACGGCAGCGGGAGAGTCGCTGCTCCAGCCCTAAGCAGTCCCAGATGCTTCGGGGCACGGAGCAGCCGCGGGGCTTTTTATAAACCGGGCCGAGATTCCTGGGGTCGGTTTGGCCAGGACAGACCCCGCGGGGCACGGAACGCCTTCGGCACTCCCTGCTTCCACCCGGGGCTGTCCTGCCCTCCCCGGGACAGGGATGCTGCGCAGCCCAGAGTGCGGGGCGGGGGGTGCCACGCCCGCCCTGTGCAGGCGCAGCAATTCTTGGGATTTCCGTGACACCAGCAACGCCCTGAGCAAACCCACAGCAGCTCCGGGCCCGGAAAAATGCTGCCCTTGCCACCATCTGGCAGGGTGGTTCTACAGATCACTGCCGTCCGGGCTTCCTGCAGCCCCTCAGACGCCAGGCGAGAAAGGATTTCACGCCAAAACCGCTTGAAAAGAGGGGAAATAACACAGATAAGGGTTTAAGAACACGTAAGGGATGTTGCACAACAAACAATGGGGAAGGAGCTGTGTGCTGCCAACACGGGGCTAAAAGGCTTTCGGCTGCACATCTTGGGGTAATACTCAGTGCCAAAACATCACTCATCTGGTGGAACAGCGCTGGCTGAGCCTCCACAGCCTTTGAGCCCACAGAGCAAAGTGGCGGGAAGGTGAGGAGTGGGGCAGGACACACTGGAGGGGCTGGAGTCAGGATCCTGGAGTCAGGAACGGGCTTCCTTACAAACACAAACACCTGAGAGCACAGACAGCTCCTGAGTGTTTAGAAAACACGTCTGAAATGGTCGTTTTCAGGCTGGGTTTCCTCTCCTGTGCCGAGTAAGAGATGTGTGGAGGGCAGTGGGGGGCTCTGACGCGGTGACCGCTCTGGCCATGGTGACAGCTCCGGCCACCGACCCCCGGGGCCACAGCGACAGGTGGCACACACAGTCCTGGGGGGCAAAGGCCTCCTGGCACAGCCTGGCACCCCCTCTCCACCCACTGTTACCTTTCCCCACCCCCAGCATCCCAGGTCTGCTGCTCCAAGGGGCAATGCCCGGATCAGCCAAGGTTTAGGGGGTCCTGCCGGGGGACCTCTGGATCCATCCGGGCGCTGTGGGGAAGGAGATGCTCTGCCCTGCAACACAAAACCCCTCATGTGAGATACGGGAATGGTTTCTTCCCAAATGATTTGATCCAGATCCGGGCGCCGCTGCCGTACCTTCCCTCAGGGGAAAGCGCTGTCCCGACTCCAGCACAGCTTCCAGGGCAGACGCCGGAGGGTCCCAGCAGGTCTCAGTCACTTCCATCCTGGTCTCCTCCCTGGTGATGGTCACCCCCAGTTTGTTGCCCAAGTAGGAGACGCCGGAGATGTTCAGCTTGGTGATATCGTCGGGAAAGGCGGGATCAAAGAGGAGGCCGGACCTCGTGATCCTGGAAAGGCAGGAGCACGGCGGGGTGGGAACAGCAGGAGCCACAGAGGAGCCCAGCTCGGGCTGGGGGAGCAGCCACCTCTCCAGGCATCACCACCCCAGAGGAGTCCGAAAGGGTCCTCGGTGCACCCGGGGATCCCCGGGCAAATCCCGAACACCCCGATGGAGCACCTGAAGAGGAGCTACTGGGGCTGTGATTCCACAGCCCACCCCAGGGCACTCCTGTCCCATCCCAGTTCCACGGCTGGGACCTGGGGTTTCCGTAAGCTTGGATTTTATATTAAAACAAACGCAGCTTGGTTCCCTGCTCCGGTTCAGAGCCTGGCTTCAGCAGCAGCCGTGCTGGCAAAACCTCGGGAACGCCCTGCTCCTCTGGGAGCAGGTGACCCTCAGACACCCACCCCAGCTGCCATTCCCACGGGATGGAGGGCTGGGAGCCCAGCACCGCTGGTCATGCTCCCTGCCCAGAAACAACGGAGCAAGATCCCGGCTCGCTCCCTCCATCCCTGACCCAAAGCCGAGCTGCCTGGGTGGGCGTTGGCTCTGGGTGAGGAAAAACAACGGCCCCTCTTGTCTCCGACCCAAATCCCAGCGCACCAGAGTGCTGAGAGGGCTTGAGGGACCGGAGAGGGCTCGAGGGAGGCTTGGGGAGCCCCAGCGCTGCGCAGGATCCGTGTCCCGCGGCGGGACAGGCGGCAGCGTGGCCGCACGACGTCGCCGCCGCCTCTGGAATTTGGCCGGAGCCCCAAAGCCGTGGCTTGAGCCGGTGCCACGAGGGGCCCGAGCCGGCACCCACCGGGCGCCTGGAGACCTCCCAGCTCAGCCAAAGCCGAGGTTTCCAGCTGGGAATACGGCAGCTCGCACCCAGCTCTGCCAAGGAACGGGGTGGGTTTCCCAGCAGCTCTGGCCACACACAGAGAGTAAAAACACATAGTTAGGGCTGGAAGTTTTCACCGGGAACCAAAAGGCTGGATCCAGCCTCAGTTAAACCAGGAACAGGCTGAAGAGACGGTGGCTCCAGGGTGGGAACCACCACAGCTCTGAAATTACATGAGCAGCTCCGTGTTTTCCCAGGATATTTTAAAGCTGAGGCGATGCTTGCTCAGCACCTCCCTGCAGGGAGGCTCCCAGAGCCACATGTGAGCAGGGAGCCCACAGCAAGGCTGCAGGAGGTGCTCCCTCACCACATCCAAAGGAGACGGGGTGATGTTGCTGCTGAGCCGCAGAGCAGGCTTAGGGAATGGCGTTTTGCTTCCCCAAAGTGACCTGGGACCACGAGCCTCCTACCTGTTCCCGCCTTCCCTCCAGCCAGACGGAGACATTTGAAGGGGCCAGCATTGCTCGGGAGTTAAAAGTGACACAGCAGGTCTCACCTGAACCCCGTGAAGCCGAAGAGGATGACCTGCAGGAATCCACCCATCCCCGTCAAGAAGTTCACAGCTCCCGACCCATCCGAGTTCTCCACCCAGACCTGCTCCAGCACGAGAAAGAGATGATGCAGGAGCTGGTTTGGGATGCTCCGGGCGGTTTTGTGGGTTTCAATCCCATCGTCACCCGCCCGGGAGCAGGAGGGCTCTGCAGCCCCGCTGCTCACCTTGAAGGGCTCTGTGATGTTGCTGAAGCACTTCTGCAGCTGGCTCCGGGCTCTCTGCAGCTCCTTCAGCTCCAGCCAGCCCACGGCAAACATGCTCTGCCGGAGAGGGAAAGGTGGCAGCGCAGCGGAGCAGCGCCGCCTCCGCCACCCCTCCGACCCGGGGCGAACACTTCCAGGGCACGTCCCAGCTCTGCAGCGTCCCCTGGATGGGGACACCCCCCCCCGGGGGTCAGTCCCAGGCTGGGCCCTGCCCTCTCCTCACCCAGGTCATGGCCGGCCCGGCCGGGTCGGTGACGGGCTCGTACATCTCCAGGTCGTTCCTCCGGACCTCGGCACTCATGGGATGCATCAGTGGGAAGCCCAGCAGGACCACGTCGGCCTGTTTCACTGGCTCACCTGGGGACAGGGCTGGTCAGACAGGGACAGTTCCCAAATTTCCTGAGTTTTTGAGCCCGCTGATGAGAAACAATCCAGTGAGGCAGGAAAACCACCCCCAGCCCAGCTCTGTGCGCTGCAGCAAGAGCAGGGACTCTTCTTTTACCATTCCCAAGTCTGAACCGGTCGGAATTCCGATCCTTCCAGGATTAAAAGTGTGATCCGTGGGCTGCTGCCACTGCCTCCCTGCTCACCTGGGCTGTAGCCATCGTACTCAGGGTGGTATTTCCTCTCCTCGTCAAAGGGCACTTTGATTTTCCTGGCACGGTCCTCCCACTCCTCTGGCACCGGGAGCAGCAGGTCCCGAGCCAGGGCAGCGGCAAAATTTAAGCTGGAAAGGAGGAGGAACAAGGTTTTATGTCAGGGATGGGTGACAGTGAGAGGAGGGAGGGGACAGAAGGAGCTGCAGAAAAAGCTGCTGTGGAAGAACGGGGGGCACGGATTGAGCCGGGCTAAGAGGTTCCATCACGGAGCCGGGAGCCCGTTCCCCTGGCTGCAGGTGTCTCCAGCTGGCTGACAGCATGGACACCTCACGGAATGCCGAGGGAGAAGCCCCGCTGCGAAGGGAGATCCCGCTCAGCCTCACTGGGCACTGAACAGGGCGGAGGAGCCGGGAGAGCCCCTGCTCTTCCTCCGACTGCAGAGGGGCGACAGGGAGAGGGCTGTGAGCAGAGGGAGGAAGGATGCCCTCGGGAGTGCCAGGTGGAAGAGCAGGGAGCCGGGCCGTGCTTCCAGGTGCTCCCGGGAGGCTTTCCAAGCGTTACCTGCGCCGGGCCACGGCGTTGGTGAAGGCAGAGTTATCGACCTGGCTGTGGTACTCGTCTGGGGGCATGACACCTGGGGGGACAGGAGGGGACACCTCGCACCTCAGCACACCCAGGGGCTGCCGTGGCTCTGGGCCCCTCCTCGGGGACACGGCTGAAGGAAGGGGACCATCCTGCTGGCAGGGTCCCACACAGTCCTGGTGGGATGCTCAGTGGAGAACATGCGTGGTGCTGGTGCTGAAGGAGGAACAAGCTGGGATGCAGCTCTGGCTGGTGGATGCAGGCACCTCATCCTGAAGGGGACCTCCAGGTCATGGAATCCCAGGGTGGCTTGGGTTGCCCTAAAGCTCATCCAGTTCCACACCCCTGCCATGGGCAGGGACAGCTTCCACTAGACCAGGTGGCTCCAAACCTCTGCTTTCCACCCCATTCCCACGGCAGAGGTACCTCTGATGTGGTAGAGCTGCTCCTCCTCACTCCACTCCATCCTGCTGCACCAGTACTGAGCCACGGCTTCCACCAGCTCCCAGCCCCCGTCCTCCCGGAACAGCTGCTGGTCCTGGGGAAAAACAGGGCCATGAGGGAGACTCCGCCAGGCCCAAAGTCAGCAGGAGGATGGAGAGGAGCTCTGAGGAGATGGAGGAAGCAAGAGGAGAGACTGGCCTGCTTTGAGCCAAAAAGATGCTGAGAAGCCCATGGGAGCAAGGACAGAGGAGGCAGGGCTGCAGGAGGGAGCCTGCGGAGCAGCGAGAGCAGAGCTCCTCAGCGAAGGGACAGCGACAGCGTCCAGGTGTCCGGCCACTGGCCATCGGGGGCGACCCTCCCTTTACCTGCGTGGTGCAGTAATACTGCTCGAAGGCCATCAGGACATCCCCGCTGACGTGGATTTCCTGGGCTCCGTAGATCTCCTCAGGACACACCTCCCGGCCAGTGGCCGCGCTCTCCCACGGGAACTTTGCACCCTGCCGGGCGAAGCATCCATGAGCACATCCCCTTGTGCTGCGCCCCGCGGGAACAGCCCGGCATCCCCTGGGGACGGGGCTGGGGACAGGGCAGGGGACAGGGGCTGGGGACGGCGCTGGGGACGGCGCTGGGGATGGCGCTGGGGACGGCGTTGGGGACAGGGGCTGGGGACAGCGTGGGGGACAGCGTTGGGGACAGGGGCTGGGGACAGGGCTGGGGACAGGGTTGGGGACAGGGGCTGGGGACGGGGCTGGGGACGGGGCTGGGGACAGGGGCTGGGGACTGGGCTGGGGACAGCACTGGGGACAGCGCTGGGGACAGCGCTGGGGACAGGGGCTGGGGACAGGGGCTGGGGACAGGGGCTGGGGACAGGGGCTGGGGACAGGGTTGGGGACAGGGGCTGGGGACAGCGCTGGGGACAGCGCTGGGGACAGGGGCTGGGGACAGGGGTTGGAGACAGGGGCTGGGGACAGGGTTGGGGACAGGGGCTGGGGACAGGGGCTGGGGACAGCGCTGGGGACAGCGCTGGGGACAGCGCTGGGGACAGGGGCTGGGGACGGGGCTGGGGACAGGGGTTGGGGACAGGGTTGGGGACAGGGGCTGGGGACAGCGCTGGGGACAGCGCTGGGGACAGGGTTGGGGACAGGGGCTGGGGACAGCGCTGGGGACAGCGCTGGGGACAGCCCCGCCCGGTGTCGCTGCCGCACCTCGTAGCCCTGTTCCTGCGCGTTGCGCCTGGCGCCCTCCAGCGTGCGCAGCCGGTACTGCAGGACGGCGCGGGCAGCCGCGGGATACAGCAGCAGGATGTTCGGGAACACCCACGTGTCCTGCCAGGCCACGAGGCGGGATTGGCTGCGGTGGGGACACCCAAGTGCTCCCGCCAGCTCCACCCTCCAAGGACACCCCCATCCCGACGGAAGGATGGAGTCTCCTCCATCCCTACTGAAGGATAGCCTGCTCCATCCCGACGGAGGAAGGATGGAGTCTCCTCCATCCCCCTCGCTGTGCCAAGCCCCCAGGCCAGCACGGCCCCCCTCACCTGATCCCAGAAGACGTGTCCCCAGTAGTCCTCGCCGCGGGTGCCGTTGGACAAGCCGCCGGGGCTGATGCCGTGGAACGGGACTCCGGGGCTGTCCTGGGGCGGGACGGCGCTCAGCAGGTAGTAGAGGCAGCCGTGGAGCGCCTGGCGCAGGGCCGGGGGCCCGTCCAGCTCCACGGAGCAGCCCCGGCGCAGCGCGGCCCAGGCGCGGATGTGGGAGCGGTGCAGGGACCCCGCGGCCACCAGGGCCAGCCCCGCGCTGTAGCTCCGCTTCGCCTCCTCCTCGCTCCCGGCCACGGCCGCCAGGAACTCCCAGCACCGCTCCCGCTCCTCCCCGCCCAGCGTCAGCGACTGTGGGATGGGGGTCCACAGCATGTGGACAGTGGGACGGGGGCCGCCCTCCACCTCGGGAACCAGCGTCTGCCCGTAGATGTAGCTGTGGGAGACGGGAAGCGGTGGGGGAAGGTGTTTCTTCCCAGTATTCCATCTAACCCTGCCCTCTGGCAGTGGGAAGCTGCCACAAATGGTCTCCAGTCCCAGGAATCCAGTTCTAAAAAACATCATCCCCTCCAAACCTCCCGTTTTCCCCAGCCTCACTTCCTTGGAATCACATCTAGCCCCTGGCCCCTTCTCTGCTCTCACACATCAGAGTGAGGGATAATTCTGAACTTGCAAGGAATAAAAATGTTTCTGTGCTTAATTTCAGGGGTTTTCAGGGGCTCAGGATTAAGCGAGTGTCCACACCCATCACCATTCCAGCCCCACACCCATCACCATTCCAGCCCCACACCCATCACCATTCCAGCCCCACACTGGCTCAGGGCCGGGACCCCCGGCCCCCACACTCACTGCGCTCCCTGGAAGCCTGGCCCTGGGGTCAGGTCCAGGTCCTGGCTCTGCGGCACGAACAGGCTCTGGAGCTGGACAGTGACGGGATGAGTGGAGCTGTCCAAGCGCCGGACGGTGATGCTGAAGGCCATCAGGTGGACCAGGGAGTGGTGGGCATAGAGCTGGTGGGTGGCCGTGTAGCCAGGGCACTGAATCGTGTGGCTGAAGGTCCCTGCAAGCACAGCCAGAGCCACCAGCCTTTGGAAACACGTGGATTCCCACCCCTGCCCTGTCTGCTGGTTCCTACTGGCCAAGGAACGGCTTTTCCCGGGTCCAGAGCCAGCTGTGGACTGGACAACACCGCTGACACCGAGCCTGGCCAAGCTGCTGAGGGATGGTCTGTGCCATCAAACATTTTGATTAAAGAGCATCTGCCGAGCCTGGCCCCAGCAGGGATAGAGCTACAGCCTGAAAATCGCTTATTCCCGCACAAAAGGGGAATTTCCCTCTTGTTCCAGGGGAGCAGCACCCCGAGGCGAACGGAGCATGAGAGGGAAGATGCGACTGAGCGGCAGAGGCAGCAAAAGCAGAGAGAAGGGAACCTGCGGCAGAGCCCGAGGGGAAGGGGGCGGCTCGCTGCTCACCTGTCCAGGTGTCGAGGGTGAAGCTCTGGGCCGGGCAGTGGGCGCCGGGCGCTGCCATGCGCAGCCCCAGGGGGCTGGGGACATCGGCGCGGTGCGTGTCCCCCGCGGCCCCGCTGTACACGCCGGCGGCGTGCAGGATGTCCCGGAACACGCGGGTGCCCAGGAAGGCGTTGGTCACCGTGGGCAGCAGCCGCGGGTCCCCGGGCAGGGCCGTGGCCGTGAACACGCCGGGGTCGCCCTCGCCGTGGGCCATCGCCGCCGGCCCCGCCTGCGGAGCGCAGCGACGGGGCGGGGGCTGAGGGCACAAAGCGCTGCCCGCTCCCCGTCACCCCCCGCCTGCCACCAGCCGTCTCCGTCCCCTCTGGTCACCTCCAGCGGTTTTCCCCCATCCCAGCTTCCCCCCAGCCCCGGGGTGGATCCCCTCCGCTCTTCCACGCCATCTCCAGCTGTCCCAAACCCCCGACAGCTCACGGGCTTCATCACTCCCCGGCCTCCCCCCTCTTGCTGTTCTGCTGCCGCGATGGGATCGCAGCGGTTTCTCCCAACACACAGAGCCACCTTCCCCCTCCGGCCTCCTCTTCCTCCCCGTGCTGTTCCGTGGCACTTCGAAAAGCTCCCGAGACTTCCCCCTCTCCCAGCTCACTGCACCTCTCTGTTCGCCCTCGCTCCTGCATCTCCAGCTCAGCTTCCTGGGGCAGGACCTTTCTATTCCACTGGTTTGTACACAAAAGCGTATTTACGCGCCACGTACAAACATCCGTGTAACTACAGACCAAAAACACGCACAGAGACGGACGCGCGTAAGCAGCCCCTGACAAAAGGGAGCTGCAGCTGCCTCCTGGCAATGCCGGGCACAGGGAAAACACAGGAATGATGAAATGGGGCTCTGAGAGACTCCGAGCGGAGCTGGGAATCCAGCCGGGGGGACGCAGGGGCAAGGAGGGCGCCCAGCCCCCAAACCCCTCCCTGAGAGCAGTCGGCTGCAGGCACAGCCCGGTTTCCTCACCGAGACTGAACTGCGAGGAAAGTCCTGCCTCCGGGAAAGTGAAAAATCCCGACCCAGCCCAAGCCCCAGGGCGCGGAAAGGAGGAGGTGGGTCTTGCCTTCGGTCCCGAGGCCGGGCTGAGCCTGTGCAGGCGGAGAGAGGCTGCTCCAGGGAAGGACGGAAGTTGCCCAACCGAGAAAGAAGGAAGGAAATCGCTTTTTTTCCCCCTCTCCTCAAAAAGAAAGTTGGAAAAACGATCCTGGACACGCAGGTGTTGGTCCAGCTGAGCTCAGTGCCCGCGGAGGGAGCCGGGGCAGGAGGAACTGAAAGAGCAAAACCAAGCCGGATGGCTCGGTGGTCCCAAAGCCGCCGGCAGAGAGCCGGGGTAGCAGCACACCCTGCTGACCTCCCGTGTCCCCAGCCACGCTCTGACCCTTCCCCTCGGCTGTTTCCAGGGAGGAAAAAAATTCCATGTGGACTCTGGCTTTGGCACGCTTGTCCAAGCCCGTTCAGCGGGTTCCAGCCTGCTGGCTCAGGGATCCGGGGGCGGAGCTGCGGCCAGGCAGCATCGGCCCCTCCGAGCGGCCAGCGGCCCCGGTGCCCACAGGGGTTATGCTACTGCCCGATCCAGCCCCTACAGGACCGGCATAACACATCTGTCCTCCGCTGTAAATCCACGGAAACCCCCCATGGAGCCCGGCTGGGTCAGTCCCCATGCCCCGGGGCTGCCCTGGGGACACCCTGACAAAGGGCAGAGCCCGGGCAGGTGCTGCCAGCTCTACTGCTTTGCTGTCCCAGGCTCTAATCTCAGCTGTGCCCCAGCTGGATTCACGTCCCCTTTGGTTTGTTCCTCACAACCAGCACAGTGATGCCAGCACAGGCTGAGTCCGTGGCAGGGGCAGGGATATCCGTCCCCTGGATGGGGATATGGCTGGGCATCCACAGGGATTCTGGAGCACTGGATCCCTGTCCAGCAGCCACCGGTACACGGGGACGAGCAGCTCCTTCCCCAGCTGATCCCAGTGGCATGCACCCCACCTCCTTCCCTTCACCAGAGGAATTTGGAAATAGTCTTTCCCAGAGTGTCCTTTCTCGCTGAATGGTGTTTTGAGCGCCACAAAGTTTGTAAAAGCCCGCTGAAGAGGAGGTCCAAGGAGAGAGGAGTTCTGCTCCAGAGGAAGAGTTTTGCTCCAAGGGAAAAGGTCCCTGCAAGAGGAGGTCTCTGCTCTCCAGCAGAGCATCTCAGTGTCCCCCTGTGCCGGCTGGGGACAGTTTTTGGTCTCAGAGTCATGGGCAGTGCTGAGGGGAAAAAAATCCGAAAACAATTAAGGGAAGAAAAATCAGGCCGAGAGCAATTTGGGAAAACCTTGCCGTGCCAGGCCGTTCCTCCCCGTGCCCCTGGAGCCGTGCCGAGGGTGGCAGGGGCGTGGTGGCAGCGGTGACAGTGACAAGCTGGGCAGCTGCAGAGCCAGGAGCAGCGGGATCGCCCTGACAGCGCCATGAGGGGTTTCCAGAGGGGCTCCCAGCTCCTGGCAGCTGCCCTCCGGATCTCCCGGGTCCCCCGGGCACAGCTCCGCTCCAGCCCCCCCGAGCACCCGCTCTCTGCTGGCGTGAGTATCCTGGGGGCTGAAAAAGTGGGAACAGCCCGGTTTTGGGGGGGGGGGGGGAAGGGGGCAAACCCTCTGTGGTGTCGGGGTCAAATTATTCTGGAAGGGGGTGGAAGCAAAAGGGGAGGGGGCGGAACAGGAGGAATGTGCCCTCGGGCTCCAGCCCACACCCCCGTGGTGTCCATGGACACCCCCGCGGTGTCCGTACCCTGCTCCCCACCTCTGGCTCCTGCTGCCGTTTGACTTTGTCCTTTCAGCCCCTTTCTTAACCTTTGGGGTTTGGGGGTCCCCTGCAGCCCAGGGCGAGGGGCAGCCGTGACAGACCAGGACAGACCCAGACCCTGTGCCCCTGTCCTGGGACAGTCACCCCAAAGGGGTGTCCCCACGGGCAAGGACAGGGCTGCTGTCACCGCAGAGCCCAAAGTCACTCCCCCTGTGGGGACAGTCCCCCCCACCAAAGGAGACCCTCCTGGGCTGGGTGAAACAAGCTGGGAAAAAGGAGCTTTCTACCAAAATCCTGCCTGGTTCCCCCTCCACCCCCTTTTTTGGGGGGTTTCCCTCTGCTGCCTTTCCAAGGTCTGCAACAGAGGAGCTGCAGGAGCCTGGAGAGGCTTTTTCCAGGCAAATAAATCAAAGAAAGGTGCCAGTGCAGGGGGTTAATGCTGTCCTGGTTGCACCAGGGATATGAGGCTGCAATTCCCATCCCAAAGTCATCTGAAAGTCAGGGACACCGCAGGCCCCGGCCACAGCTTCAAGGTCATGCACTGCTCCCGTGTCCCAGAGAAACAACGAACCTGGAGAGCACCAGCTCGACCCACCGCCAGTGGGAACAGCTCTGCTCCCCAGACCTGCCTCCAGAGCCCCGGGGCGGCCCCACAGGAGGGGGAAGAGCGCAGGGGAGCGAGCTGGGGGTGCGGTGTTGGACGGCACCAGCCATGCCCCTGATTCCCGCTCCTCGTCCCCCACAGGAACAAGCCATCGCCCTCACCGTGATGTTCACCTCCTTCCTGCTGCCCACAGCCTGGGTCCTGGCCAACATCCACCACTACAGGAGCCGGCCGGAGTGAGGAGCGGCAGGAGCAGCCCGCTCCCTGCCGAGGGAATCCCGGGGGAAGAGGCCTGGGGACAGAGCCTCGCCGGGATGGAGCCCCCCGAGCCTGCTCATTAAAACCCACGTTTGCGTTCAGCAGTGGCTCGCTGGGTTTGCTCCGCCCACGGGGGTGCCCGTAGGGAATGATCCGGATTCCTGCCCGCAGCTTTCCCTCGAGGGCTGGCAGCAGGCTCCTTCCCACTGGAGCCTCTCCCAGCTGCAGCGCTGCGTGCACCCCTCCCAGCGCAAGCCAGGAAGCCAATCCAAGGTAAATTCCTGACAGGAAAACACGCCAAGGCTGGAATTGACATTAAAAGGGTGCCACAGGCTGGGGGCTGCACACCTGCCCGCTCCCGTCCCTGCAGGAAGGGCCTCTCCACCCGCCACATCCCAAGGTACCTGTGCCAGGGAAGCACAGGGAAGCAGCCAGCACGTGGAAGATTCGGGTAGCGAGGGGTACTTCCAGGTAGCTTGGAAAAACCTCTGGAGCTGTCACGGTTCTGCAGATCTGAGCCTCATTCCCAGGAGCTGCTCAGAGCTCCACAGCCGGGAGAGCTGTCGGAATGCTCCTGGGAGAAGCTGCCACTGCTTCCCACAGCGACATTCCAGGTTTTGGATGCCGATCTCAAGCGGCAGCAGCCCCATGACTCTGACTCCAGTGGAGTTTCCTTTACTCCCTAAGGAGCAGTGACAGCCCTGGGAGTGAGGGCCAGATCTGACACAGCACTGGGAAGGAGACCGTGCTCCTTAAAGCCTTCTCCTGTCCCCAGCTATGAAATAAAGGGACTCTTTTCCCAATCAGAACACTTATCCCTTCCACACACTCTCCTGAAGTCAAAGTGGCACCAGGAACAAGCCTTGGAAGACAGGGTGCAGCAGGAACTGGGGAATTCAAACCCAGTGTCAGGGCAGGGAGGAGGCAGGCCCTGGGCACTGAACAACCCCCATCCAGGAGGGAATTTCAGCCAGAAGGGCCTGGAGAGCAGCAGCAGGAGGTTGAGCAAGTACAGACTCCAACAATTCCATTTTGTCCTGTGTCCCAAAGCTTGTCTGCCTTGCGTGAGGCACCTCTGTGCCTGCACCAGTCTGGCACCAGCCACATGCTCCCTTCTTTCTCTTGCTGGGTTTATGCCCTCAGGCAAGGCAGGAAAAGCAGGAAAAGTACCAAAATTCCATCAGTGCTGTTTGCTAACGACACCAGAGAACCAAACTGGTGGGGAAAGCTCCTGAATCCCAGCAGTAGCAAGACCGTGGAAACACGTTTTTAAAGGGATCAGCAGCTCAGCTGCCAGGGACGGAGATGACACAGAATTCCCAAAAAGGGAAGGCAGAGACGTTTATTCCGGCAATGCCACTGCACCTCACCTGAGCACAAAGCGTTGGTGAAAGACAACCACCCCCTCAAGTGTATAGACACACCCACTAACCAGGAATCCCGGGAAAACCCTTGGATGGAGCAAACGCTCCCTCTGCTGTAGGTGAGGAGAGGTGGAGGGAAGGGGGGCCAGGGGAGGAAGAGGATTTGGGGAAGAGGACTTGGGGAATGCTGCCTCAGGCTGCTGCAGGGGCAGGGGGAGAGGGCAGCGGGACGGGCCGTGCCCCCTAAGGCCAAGACCCCTTGGATCCTGCACCAGGATCCCACCCTCCTGCAGCAGCTGGAGGCAGGAGGGCTCAGGAGTGATCCATCCCCCCAGGACGGAGCTCTGGGACCAGGGATCAGAGCCACTCGTGCCAGCAGAGGGAAAGCTTGGCTCGAGCACCAAAGGGTCACACGGCAAAAGGCCACGTCCTCGTCCTCCTGCTCGCCACATCCCCGGCTGCTCCCGCTCTGCCCACCCACCCCTCCGGGGATCCAGTGCAGTCAGTGGTCTGAGTGCTGCCGGCCTCAGGAGCAGCAGGAATCACTCTCTCCTCTATGTCAGGATGTCGTGGGCTTGGTGCTCCACCAGCATCTCCATGCTCCGCACGTCCGTGCACCAGAACTCCAGGCGATCCTTCATGCCCTTGATCTGCAAGGCGAGGCCACGAGGACAGAGTGCCTCAGCTCCTGGGAATGCCCACAGGCTCCTCCTCACACCGGAGAGCCCACACCACTCCCCAAAGCCCCACACAGCCAGAAACAGGGACGCCCCATCCCTGGAAGTGTTCCAGGACAGGCTGGACAGGGCTTGGAGCAGCCTGGGATAGCGCAAGGTGTCCCTGCCCATGGCAGGGGGTGGCACTGGATGGCCTTTAAGGTCCTCCCCAACCCAAACCATCCTGGGATTCTGGGATGAACAGCTTCTACCAGCAAATCAGCAAGGGTTAAACTGAAATGCACCAAAGGAGTCGTTTGCAGCTGGAATTCCAGGCACTCGATTTTGGGCTTAAAGGTAAAGACACCCTGCACAGTCTCCTTAAACGTTACAAGGATGAAGCTGAGAAGCTCAACAGCTCCATCATTATCCTGGACTTCCCTCTTCCCAAGAGCAATGTGCCTCCTACACCTCCAGAACTCCCAGAGGCTGTTTCATGCACTTAGGAATGAGGCCTGGATCCTTCTGGAAATCACAGCCACGGCTTCTGTGTGGCTTTCACGAAGGACGTGCCAGCCCTGTCCCTGTGATACACCCCAAGCTGTGACCCTTCCCAGCTCCGCTGTCGCTCCCGGGTGCCCCCAGCCCGGCCCAGCTGGAGCTGGTGGCTTTACCTGCTGCAGGTCCAGCACCCGTGGCTGCACCCCACGTCAATGTGCACCCTCTTGTCCACCTCGTCGATGCTGCCCTTCACCAGCCCCACCGAGAGCGCCTTCATCACCAGCAGCTCCACCTGGGAACACAGATGATCCCGGGCAATGACCCCGCTTTCCCCCTGACAGGAGTAAAACCTGGCACCTTCACATGAGATCCCCTCAGAATCCCGGGCAGCAGCTCTCACACCCACCCCCTTTCAGGTGACAGAACTGCCTCGAGACTCGGCACCTCGACGTGGAGGAGTCCTGCTCCCTAGAACTTTCCGCTAAAACTCGATTTTAGGGTTTTTTAGTTCTTTTTCCCTACAACTAGATTTATTTCCTTTTCTCTGAAATCCCAGGAAAAACAAGGCAAGTGGAGAAAGCCAACAGAGCCCAACTGTCCCTGAGCAACAGGTGGGAGTCGGTTTCTTCTCCCAGGATTCAAGGGACAGGACAGGAGGAAACGGCCTCAATCTGCACCAGGGCAGGTTCAGGTTGGACGCCAGGAACAACTTCCTCATGGGAAGAGCTGTCAGGCCTTGGAAGGGACTGCCCAGGGAATCCCCATCCCTGGAGGTGTCCAAGGAATGACCGGACGTGGCACTCGGTGCTCTGGGCACGGGTTGGACTCAATGACCTCGGAGCTTTTTTCCAGCCCAGATGATTCTGGGATTCTGTGTGGTTCAGGTCTATCCAGGCACTCTTAGAGCTCCAGAACCTGGACATTACCAAGGGTGTCCACCCCCAAACTCACCTCGTTGACGGTGACTTTGGCACTCTTGGCAATCTCCTCGAAGGTGAGCTGGCGGTGGTTGGCCGGGCGGGTGAAAGTCATCTGGATCCAGGGAACAAACAAAAAAACAACCCCCACGGGGTTTTGGGGATTCCCACAGCTCCCAGAGCCTCCCTCAAGCTGCCCTGCCCAGTCTCACTCTGCGCTGGCAATGGCATTTCTCACGTTTAACCAAGGTAAGTCCAACGAGAATGTTTTACACCAGTGTGGGGCGGTGACAACGGAGCCGGGGCCTTCCAGTGACAGGAAGGGACTGTTCAGGTTATCCACCAGGGAAAGGACCCTCAGTCCCTGGGAGACAGAGACGTTTAACCGTGTTCCAGAAGCCTTTTGTTATCCTGGAACATCCTGCAGACACCATCCCTGAGGGATTGCTCTCCCCCTCCTCCACATCACAGAATGGATACCTCCCTCGATCCCCGGCTGCTCCAAGCCCCAATGTCCAGCCTGGCCTTGGGCACTGCCAGGGATCCAGGGGCAGCCACAGCTTCTGTGGGCACTCTGTGCCAGGGCCTCAGCACCCTCACAGGGAAGAATTTCTTCCCAATATCCCATCTAGCCCTTCCCAATAACCCATTCCCACCTGTCCCGGCACTCCACGCAAAAGCCCCCCAGGAACTAGGGACAAGCAGCCCAGCACAAGGCGTTTTCCCTCACGGCACCTGCCCGTGGCTCCATCTACGGGCAAAATCCACCCTGAACCTCCTGTATCCTGGAGTTCCTGCAGCTGAGGGACCAGGCACCCTGAGCACATCCCAGCTCACCTCCATGAGACACAACAGCTGGATCTTCTGCAGCAGGAGCGCTTCGTTCGCAGCCAGGTCGGGCTGTGAGGGGGGAAGAGGCACCAAAGCAGGTCATTCTTGCATTTTCCCCCCATCCTGGGGGAGAACATGCACGAATAAATCCCTGGGAGGGTTCATTTAGGAGGAAGGAGGCCACCACAGCCCACCCAGCAGCCAGGAATGGTTCCAGGAAACAGTCCAAGTGCCAGCAGTCTCACAAATCCACTGCTACGCCAGTGACTCCTGGTGTAGCCAGCACAGGTAACATCCAGCATCACTGCTCTCCCTCCCACTTCCCAGAACAGGAGGGAAAGCACTGGAAGCACTCCAGAGGGAAGCCAAAGAAACTAATGATGGGTACCGAGATGGAATAACCACTCCTATGCCCCGACCAGGATTACACCGGTGGCTCCAGAGCCAGGAATGAGGCAAAGTGATCAGGAAAAGGCCACAGACTCCAAATGTCAGCTGCAAACCCCAAGCCTGGGCCTTCAGCAGTGCCAGAGCTCTCACCTGCTGCCCCCAGGCCGACTTGAGGGCCTGGAAGGTCTCCACGTTGCCGCTGTTGAAGGCGAAGAGGGTGTCGATGAGCCACTGCCGGTCCGTGCTGCGCAGGGACTCCAGCACGGGGTGCATCAGCTGCAGGGGACAGGCAGGAGGGTGTGAGCAGGGCAGAAACAGCTCCTGGGGCTCCAGGGACCAAGGGATGTGGCAGCACTCACCAGCTCCCCGAAGTTGTAGACACCTTCTCCCAGCAGCCCGGCCAGCCCCAGGGTGAAGGCTCTCTCCTGCTGCTCTGATACTGGGAAAAAACCAAAACAAAAATAATTTGCATGAAAAAAAAACCCAAACCAAAACCGCTATGGATAAAGAAAACCCCAACCAAAAATAATTGGATGATAAAAAAAAGCCAAGCCAATAATATTTTGGATAAAGCACCACTTTAAGCCCCATTGAGCCCTGCCTCACCTACATTAAACAATTCCCAGCCCTCATCTTCTCCCACGCTGCCTGAAACTCAGGAGCCTGCAGCACAAAAGGGCTGCTTTTTGAATCTAGAGTGAAGATTTTGGGGAATTGGAACAAACTTGTCCTTCTGGCAGGGGCACTCCCCCTCTTCCCCCTGGTGCAGGCCAGGAGCAGGTCCTCGGGGGTCACTCCTCAGTCCAGCCGGACCTCGGACCCACCACGGCACAGCCAAAACAACACGGAGAAAACCCCAGCCAGGGCACTCATTTGGCTTGTGGGGATGAAGCAGGGTGTGGGAAGTGGGATTTCCCCTGCAGAGGAGTTACCTGGCAGGTCCTTGACCTCGATGCAGCCCAGGAAGCGCAGTGCATCCTTGTAGTAGGCGGCGTGGTTCCCCACGGTCTGGTAGTACTTGCTGGAGAGGTCGTAGAAGCGGCTGTGCACTGATGTCACCCCGGGGAGGGTGTTCAGCATCTCCTCCACCTCCTCGATGGTCTCCTGGGGAGGGCAAGACCTGGCTCTTACAGGGCAAGGAGCACCTGGGGCGTGCCTGCGCTCCCAGCTCCGAGGGTCGCAGCCCTCCCGGGGGATGCCCGGTGACATCCCGGGCAGGTGTGACACAGCCAAAGCCACCACCACTCCCAAACCCCTCCCTGTGCCCAGAGAAGCTCTGGCTGCCCCATCCCTGAAAGTGTCCAAGGCCAGGGTGGAGCAACCTGCTCTAGTGGAAGGCATCCCTGCCCATGACTGGGTGATCTTCAAGATCCCTTCCAACCCAAACCATTCCAGGATTCCACCCCCCAAACCCATCCCTCTGTACTCGCTCGAGGAGAGCCAAAGCTGCCCTGCCTGAAAAACATCATTTCAGGTTTGAAAGATGGTTTTAAAGCCAGCCAAGGATGACAAACCCCATGTGCTTCGCTCAAGCAACACCACCACAGGTCACCGTCAGCAGCTCCCTCATCCTGGAGAGCTCACAAGCCCCTCTGAGCCGGGAGCTGGGAGAACCAAGGAATGTCCCAGCACCCCAAAACTCCCCATCCCCCATTCCAGGCTGCCCCTCACCTTGGTGACCTGCAGGTCCCCGATGTTGAGCTTGAGGGCCCCGATGGCCGTTTTGCACAGGATCACGGCCTCGTCGCTGCTCTTTACCTGCAGGGACCCAGGGACCCCTTTGGAGTGTCACCTGCAGCCAGGTGCGCTCCAGGGGCTGCATAAACGTCCCTTGTGCCCGCATTCCTGCACTCAAATCCTGTGGAAAGGCGCTGCTCTCCAGCACAGGTGTCACATACGCCCGTGCCTCTTGGCTTGCTCACAACAACCGAGAGCAACTCCCAACATACCTTTTCCCGGGTCTTCTCCAGAAAAGTCAGGGCCACGTTGGGATCTGGAGCAGAGGGAAAAACAGATTTAAACATGCAGCTCTCGTGGAGCCAAACCTCGCCTTCCAACCCGCCTTTTACAGGCTCCCTGCAGGCTGCACTAGGGGTTCCCATCCAGGGCCCCCAGCCACGATGCAGAGCTAACAACAGCACGGGGAAGAGGGGAGGACACGCACCTGTCATCTGCCGGACCACGTGCAGGATGATCTCCACCAGGGACAGGGGGTTCACCCTGCAGGGAGCAGCTCCGAGTCAGCAGGGACCCCCAGTTCCCCCCAGGCAACCCCCAAACCCTCCCAGGTGACCCCCAGTTCCCCTCAGGTGACCCTCAAACCCTCCCAGGTGACCCTCAAACCCTCCCAGGTGACCCTCAAACCCTCTCAGGCGACCCCCAGTAACTCACCTGTGCTCAAACTCGCTGATGAAGTTCTCATAGAGCTGCGGGGACAAGGACAGGGACACTCAGGTCAAGGAAAGCCCAGTTCAGAGCTTCTCACCACATTTCCTCTCTATTCCAGCTCTATTTGGACAGCCCTGGAAGTGCTGGACAGGGCTCTAAGCCAGCTGGGCTAGTGGAAGGTGTCTCTTGCGGGGAGGGTGGAACACGATGGTCCTCGAGGTCTCTTCCAACCCAGAGCATTCCAGGGTCCTATGATTTCTCCAGAAAATGGGGCATCCCATACAGAAATTCCAGCACTGTTCAGAACCCAGAACTGCTCATTTTATCTAATTCTATCCCCACAGGCTTCTTCCACTGACCACCCATCCTGCACTTGCAAACCTCTGCTAAAATACGGAATAATAAAAAAAAAAATCTCCCCTGCAACCCCCAAAAATGAAAATTCTAGGCGAGTGAAGGAAAGAATCACTTTGAAGCTTCTGAACTCGAGAGACTTGATTTTAGCAGAATTTTTACACAGTCACCAGTGCAAACACCCCGGGAGCGAACCCACCCCGGTTAGTAATTCTCCGAGAGGATCGGAAAGAGAGAAGCTTTTCCCGGTACAGAAAACCTGGGAGAGCCGGGAGGAGTGCGCTCACCTTGATGAGCCCATCTCCCTGGGCGAAGCAAGGGTCCTGCACGAAGTCGAGCACCTGCAGAGTGAGCTGGTGCCACAGCCTGAGGACACAAACACCCCCGTGAGCCCAACGCCGCCGGCCCGTGCCCCCTCCCGGCCCGTGCCGAGCAGCGTCTGAGGGGGCGAACCGGGGGCTGGGACCGCCTGACAGGGGCGAACACCGCGGGAGCCACCTCCCGGGCGAGCACCGAGGCGGCTAAAGGGACGCGGGTCCGGCGGGCCCCGCGAGGGCTCCTCAGGCGGGCGGGCCCGGCCGCGCTCGGCTCCGGCACCCGGGGCGGGCGAACCCCCCGCACCCCGTCCCCGCTCACTTCTTGTTGTAGAGCTCCTCGAGGCGGTGCCACACGGCGGCCTGGCCCGGCCCCGCGCTCTGGCTCTGCTGCAGGAAGCCCGGCACGTCCTTCATGGCGGCGGCGGCGGCGGGGCCGGGACGGGGCCGGGGCCGGGACGGGGCCGGACGGGACCGGAGCGAGGAGGCCGCGCCGTGCCCGCTGTGCGCACTCACTTCCGGCCGCGCGGGGCACGCCGGGTACCGTAACGCCCCGCGCCCGCCGCCGCCGCGCACTCGCTCCGCGCCGGTGCCGCCGCGCCCGCGGTCACCGCGGCAACGCCGCCGCCCCGCCAGCCCCCCGCGCCTTCCCCCGGTGCCTTTCCCGCGCCGGAACCGCCGGAACCGCCGGAACGACCGCGGGCGGGGTGAGCGGCGGCGGGGGGCGGGAGCGCGGGGGCGCGCGCGCTCGCGGCAGTGCGGTAGCGGCGATGGAGGCGGGGGCGCGGGCGCTGCTGGCGGCCGGTGAGCGCCGGGGCCGGGGGGAGCCCCCGGGAGCCCCGGGAGCCCCCAGCACCGCCCCCAGCACCGCCCCCAGCACCGCTCTGCTCTCTTGCAGCCTGCAGGAGCCTGTGGCAGCGCGGGGCCCGCCATTGGCAGCACGGCGCGGGCCGCACGGCGCGGCGGGGACGGGAGGTAGGCGGGGAACGGGCGGCCCGGGGCCGGAGCATCCCTGCGGGAAGGGCAGGGTGGGAATCGGTGTTGGGATGGGGTGCGCTGCCGCGATGGAGGATGTCCCGTGTCCGTTTGAGCAGGGACGTCACTGTGTGAGCCAGGGCTGGCCTGGGAGCCCGCAGAGTCGGGATCTGCCGGGGAAATGTCGAGTTCAGCTCTCCGGGAACCCGGTGAGACAGGGCAGAGCCGAGTCCTTGTGACAGCAGGGAAAGGCCGTGCGGTGTCACGTCCCTGGGAAGGCACTGTCACATCCCTGTGACAGCGGGCAAGGCAGGGTCACATCCCTGGGAAAGCAGTGTCACATATCCCAGGGAAGGCAATGTAAAACATCCCAGGGAAGGCAGTGTCACACGTCCCAGAGAAAGCAGTGTCACACATCCCAGGGAAGGCAGTGTCACACATCCCAGGGAAGGCAATGTCACATCCCTGGGAAGGCAATGTCACACATCCCTGGGAAGGCAGTGTCACACATCCCTGGGAAGGCAGAGCTGACCACTCTGAGGCCTGGAGACACTTCCAGCTCTGTCCTTGCTCCTCGGGCTTGCCAAGCCCCAGCAGCTCTGCCGGCTCTCCCCACGCCTGCTCTGGACTGTGCACAATGCCCTGCTCCAGCAGCACTAATTTTCTGGGAGAAGAAGCTGTTCCCTGCTGATAATGAGTATTCCTGAACTGCTAATGACTGTTCCCAGATGATAATGGCTGTTCCCAGCCAGCTGGGCACGGGCTGCGATTCCTTGCACAAGGGACACACACAGCCCGAGGGGGAACAGGGGAACGACAGTGTCTGTGCTCACCTGGGCAGGGTCACACACCACCCTGAGAGAAACTTGTTGAACTCAGGACACAGAAGAGTCTCCTGGATCCCAGAGGAGTGTAAACCAACACTGAGACTGGTGAATTCCCAGTGGGTCCAGCCTCGTGTCCATCCCTGTCCAAAAATCCCCTCTCACAGGAACGCCGGCGACTTGGTATTTTAGATCCATGGAAGGAGGCGCAGAGGGACGTGTCTGCTCCAGGGTTTGGGTCGGATAACGGCCAGGCTCCCTCCTAGTGAAGCCCTCGCACAATCCTGCCCAGGGAAGAGCTCCCTGTGGAATTTTTGGGTGGTTTTCTCCCCCCGAGCCGAAGTCACTGTCAGTTGTCTCAGTGCTGTGCTTCCCCCTGTGCCGAGCAGGACCCAGGGCTCCAGGCCCTTCTGTCTGAGCGCGGCTGCCAGAGCCATTTGGGGCACGTGGGGAGGTGACGAGGGGAAGCAGAAGCTCACCTTGAAGGACGTGGCCGAGCTGCTCCGGAAGAAGGAATGTCGGCGCGTGGTGGTGATGGCCGGCGCCGGGATCAGCACGCCCAGCGGCATCCCGGACTTCAGGTGATGCCTCCATCCTCTGCATCCTTGGAGGGCTGAGGTCTTGTCCATGGAAGGGGTGAGTAAACATTGGAAGGGGCTGCCCGGGGAGCTGGTGGAGCCCCCATCCCTGGAGGTGTCCGAGGAACGACCGGACGTGGCACTCGGTGCTCTTGTTGACAAGGTTGGACAGGTTGATGGACCTGGAGGTCTTTCCAACCTCAGGGATCCTGGGATTCTGTCTCCAGCCCAGGTCCCACGGCAGCCCCTCTCAGGTGCCCCCTGTCCCCGCAGGTCCCCCGGGAGCGGCCTGTACAGCAACCTGGAGCAGTACAACATCCCCTACCCCGAGGCCATCTTTGAGCTGGGCTATTTCTTCGTCAACCCCAAGCCCTTCTTCACCCTGGCCAAGGAGCTCTATCCTGGCAACTACCGCCCCAATTCCGCCCACTATTTCCTCCGGCTGCTGCACGACAAGGGGCTGCTCCTGCGCCTCTACACGCAGAACATCGACGGGTTGGAGAGAGGTGAGCTCCCTCCTCCCATCCCCAGCAGCAGCACCAGGAGCTGAGGGGAGAGGCAGGAGCGGGGAGACGTGCACAGGGAGGCTCTGGCTCAGTCCTCTCCCCCACGCTGTATTCCAGCGGCTGGGATCCCTCCCGACAGGCTGGTGGAAGCCCACGGCACCTTTGCCACTGCCACCTGTACGGTGTGTCAGAGGAACTTCCCCGGAGAGGACTTCAGGGTGAGTGGGCCCAGCTGGGCATCAACACAATTAACGCAAGGAGGCATTAATTATTATCATAATGACAGGTCCCAACCTGTTTTTTTCCCCTCGGGGGCAAGAGGTTTAAGGAGGGGACCAGGTTTGGGGTTGGGCGTGTCTCTGAGGACACGTGGTGGTTCTGAACCCTGTGACGGGCAGTTTTGGGGCGTCTCCCTTCAGGGAGATGTCATGGGGGACAGGATCCCTCGCTGCCCTGTCTGCACTGGCATCGTCAAGCCTGACATCGTGTTCTTCGGCGAGCAGCTCCCGCAGCGCTTCCTCCTGCACCTCACAGATTTCCCCATGGCAGACCTGCTCTTCGTCATCGGGACATCCCTGGAGGTCTGGGAATGGGGGAAACCCTGGGGAAAAGGCACACGGACAACAGGGCCTGAAGGGACTCCAGAGGGGAGAGAGGGCTTAGAGGAGAAGGCGAGAAAATGGGTTAGGGAGGTGGAATTTGAGGTGGAGGGTAAGAAATAGGGCGGAGGAGCTCCAAGAGACCTTCTGGGCACCTGGAGAGCTGTGGGGCTACCTGAGGGAAGGCCACCAGGTACCTGGTGATGCTGTGACCGTTCAGAGCCGGGGTGGCCTGAGCGGTTGCAAGCCCAGTGTGCTGGGAACTGGTTGCCCCTGGCAGGGTGACCGTCCCCGTGCCCCCTCGGTTCCCCCTCAGGTGGAGCCCTTTGCCAGCCTGGCCGGAGCCGTGCGCAGCTCCGTGCCCCGGGTCCTCATCAACCGGGAGCTCGTGGGCCCCTTTGCGTTGGCAGCAGCGCCACAACGACGTGGCCCAGCTCGGGGATGTGGTGGGCGGCGTCGAGAAGCTGGTGGAGCTGCTGGGCTGGAGCGACGAGATGCAAACGCTGACCCAGAAGGAGAAGGAGAAGGTGGGAAGAGGCTCGGAAGCCCCAGCTCCTCCCTCAGCCCCTGCGTTCCCTGTGCTGCAGTTATCCAGGGGAGTGGTGTTTGTGCTTGTTGGGGTCACACCGCCACAGAAGAGTGCAAAAAAACCCCAAACTGACCCAAAGCTGAGTGCTGTTTTCACAGCTGGGTGCCAGGGCAGAGCGCTGTGTGTGGTAGATGGGAAGACGTGGATCTGCCCATCCCGGATGAGCTAGGAGCATGGAAAAGGGCAGGATTTGGGCTGGAAGCAGTGACCCCCTCAGGGACTGAAAAGCTTCCCACTACATCACCTGCTGTGTGATTTGTTCCCAGACTAGCCCCGTAGGCTGCAGCTGGACGGTGCCGATTCCAGGGGCTGGGAGTAACCAGCCAGGAAATGCCCCCGGCCAGCAGTGCCACAACACAAAACCGGGATGTGAGGGGCTGGAAGCCCTCGCTCCATGCAGCCCCTTCATGGCTGTGCTGCCACTTCCAGAGGTTCCTCTGGAGCAATACGCAGTAGGAGAGAGGGAAGGGAGGCTCCAGGTGTGCTGAGACCCAGCCTTTGCTGCCACGGCCGGACAGGGAGTGGGGTTCCTGCTCCTGCTCCACTTGGCAGTGATGAAAATCTTTAAACAGACTTTTTTCCCCCACCATTCTCACACCTGTCACCTTCTGGGATCTTCAGGAGTGAGAAATTGCAGGGGAACAAGCTCTTAATTACTCAGAGCTCAGTGCAGATGTTAATTACTACATTCCTGTAGACCACTGGGAGGTTTTTTCCACATTTGACATCAAACAGAGCTGTTATTTTTTTAGGCATACATTGTCCAAACGTGACTCCACAAAGTCTGGCTTCAGCATTCCAATTGCAACATCCAGGTTGTTCTTACTTCCCTCAGATAACGCAGCAGGAATGAGTAGGAATTCTTAGCCTTTTGGCCAGGTTTTTGATTCTTTGGTACCAACATTTTGGGGACCAGCCAGCCCTTGGCATGATGCTTGTGCTGCTCTGAATCCCTGAGGGATAATGCTGCTGCAGCAGTGACAGAGGAAAACCAGTTGCATGGAGCAGCCTGGACTAGTGGAAAAGTGTCCCTGTCCGTGGCCAGGGGTGGGACTGGATGAGCTTTAAGGTCCCTTCCAAGCCAAACCACTCTGGGATTCTGGATCTGTGACTGTGGGGATGGTGCTGGGGCTGGAACGTTTCATGCTCCCTGGCCAGCGCTGTGGTCTCTGTTTCCAGCTGGATGCCAAGGACAAGTAGGAAGGTGCTCCTGTCACCCCTCAGCACGTCACTGGAGGACGTCCAGCCATGAGTGTCACCAGCAAGTGTCCGAGGGCCCGGGGGCTCGTGCCAGCACATCCAATGAGCTCTGTGTCTGCAGCTGCTGTTTGGATCTCCCTCCTTCCGAGCCATCCATCCCAGAGCCCCTCACAGACACTGGTTCCACGGAGCAGGAGCTGGAATGCCATGAGGGTCAGGCCAGGACAGACTGGAGAGTGTTTTCCAGCTCCCACCGGGCTGAGCATCCAGTTCCTGTCACAGCTCCTCCCCAGCCACTGTTCCCTTGGCCACGATCCTCAGCTGCTGCAGGCTGTGTTTAGTCTTCCATGAAATCTCTGCTAATCAGGGGACAAGCCAGGGGCGGGGGGGCTGCCCCCCATTCCCATTCCAGCTCAAGCTGCTGGGGAGTTTCTGAATCACTGGAGTGTTAATTATTTAATAATAAAGACAGATGATTCGTTTCTGGATGTCACCTGAGGGGTTTTCTGTAAAGTCACACCTTCTGTTCCCACCACTGCTTCTTTCACCTGCTTTTCAGTACCTTTTTTCCCTTTTTCCCCCTCACACAAGTGCCTTTCCCTGCTGTAGATGCCATCCTGGGGGGTGGCAGCGTCACAGCACTGCAGCCATGTCCTGCTCTGTCCCAAACCTGACAGAACACAACACAGAGCCTTATGGATCCACACTGGAAATGGTGGGGACTTCGTTTTTAACCATCCCCTGCTTCCCCCCAAAACAGAGTTCCCTGATTCTATGAACACCTCCCCCCAAAATGCCCAGTGCCAAGCTCAGCCCCTGCTCCAGGGCATTCCAGGCCAGGCCTGGCAGCTGTTCTTAGGGATTTAAGCTCTCTGGAAAATTCAAACAGCAATATCAGAAGCAATTGCATTAAAAGCACCAAACCCCCCTTTTCCTTTTGCACAGAAAGCTTGGGAAAGCTTCAGCAGCTGGGAAGGGATCAGGGGTCTGTGTCTGCACACAGAAGGGCTGGGAGCAGGCTGGGGGGGGGGTTTGCTAGTTAAAAAGAGAAAGATGCGATTGGCCTAAAAGCTCACACTGTGACAGAGCAGGGCTGTCCCCAGCCCAGCAGCCTGGAATGGCACTTGGGGGTCAGTCAGGAACTAAATGGAACCACAGAATCATCCAGCTTAGAAAAGACCTCCAAAATCATCGAGTCCACCCTGTGCCCGGTCCCCTCCTTGTCCCCAGCCCAGAGCACTGAGTGCTGCCTTCAGGCCTTCCCTGGACACCTCCAGGGAGGGGACTCCAAACCTCCCTGGGCAGCCCCTTCCAGTGGCTGACAGCCCTTTCCATGAGGAAATTCCTCCTTGGTGTCCAACCTGAACCTGCCCTGGCACAGCTTGAGGCCCTTTCCTCCTGTCCTGTCCCTGTTCCCTGGGAGCTGCCCCCTCCTGTCAGGGATCTCCCCAGAGCCTCCTTTTCTCCAGGCTGAGCCTCCTCAGCTCCTTGTGCTCCAGACCCTTCCCCAGCTCCATTCCCTTCCCTGGACATGCTCCAGCCCCTCAATATCCTCCTTGCCTTGAGGGGCCTCAGCAGTGGAAACGGGGAAAGCCAAGCAAAGCACCCCTCCAGCTCTCACCTCCAGGACCACGTCCAGGAACACCCCTGCTCCTAAGGACACCTAAGGGCAGGAACACCTCTGCAGGATCCTCTGCCATGGGGACAGCCAGGGGGATTTCCCTGCTCGGAGGAATCACGGCCATGCTCCCACGTGTCAGGCTGGCTTTATTCTAGCGTCACTTGTGCATTCCTACTCATGACGGGAGGTTTGGGAACTCGGGCACATGAGACCAACGGGAAGATTTTCTTTCCAAAGAAAACAGGAATAAAATAAAGACGAGTCTACACCAGGCCGACAGCAGCCCCTGGGGGACACAGTGACCTGGGGACAGCGAGGAGGAGCCAAGGGCAGAGCACAGGTATTGGCCTTTCGTCTGGAAAGCGGGAGGTGGGGAGAGGCGAACGCCCAAACCCAGCTGGGTGGTGACAGGGACAGCGCCCAGTGCCAGGGAAGGGACATCGGAGCGTTCCCAGCAGCCGCCCGCGCGCTCTCTCCTGTGGCCAGTGGAATACTGGAAGCTTCCAGGGCCTGGCCGGGCTCTGCTCTGCTCACCCACACGCTCCGGGTGTGCACGGACATGGACACGGCCACCTGCACCACACCCTGCGGATGCCACTCCCGCTGGAGGCCCACACCCCTCTCTGGCAGCCCCCCTTCCCACGGCATTCCTGGGGAGCAGCCCCACTGTGGGGCCGGGCGCACACACAGCCGCGTGCACACCGGAGGCTCCGTGCATCACTGAACCGTGGTGGAGTGGCAGGAAGAGCCTCCCCCTGACCCTTCTTCCCAAACAGCACATATTTAAAAACCAAAAATCCTGCTGGAGAGTCCTGGAAGCAATTTGGAGTGTGAAATCCTCAAGGCTGCTGACAGGAGAGACCGAGGCGGAGCCAGGTCACGGAGACCTCTGGAAGGAGAGGTGGCTATGGAGCTGGGAAGGAGGCGGGTGTTCCATGTGGTGGGCTGTGAGGGGTCCAGGCTGGATCCAGATCCCACAGGGAGAGTCCTGGCGCAGTGCCAGCCCCTGGGTGCAGCACCAGTTCCGAGGGAGAGCGGCTGGAGCCCGGCTCTCCGTGGCTGGGGCCGGCTCAGTCCAGCCCCAGGTCCGAGTCGGAGGACGACGCGCTCGTCGGCGATGTTGCGGATGGCGTTCTCCATGGGCGCCAGGTTGCCGCTCGGGGTGATGCCCATGGGCTGGATCACCTTCTCCCTGCAGCCAGGGGAGAGGGGGAAGGTCGGGCGGAGCTGCAGCGGAGCACGGGAACACACCAGGAATACAGCAGTAATGTGGGGCTTGTGGAAATGGCCTGAAACACCCCCGGCACCACTAAAGATCTGTGTGAGAAGCGGGGACAGTCCCAGCCCTAAAACTTGCAGCATGGCAAAGCAATGGCCTGGAAGCACAATCCTATTCCCTGGAATAGGCTCCCTTCTAGAGTCCTGTTCTGTGTGGTTCAGGATTCCCAGAGGGAAACCAGCACCAGGGTCCGTGCTGCTCTCCCTCCGACACACCCTGGGGTTACTTCCCTCCTACTCTCGGAAGCCTGAACTCAGCTGGGCTCCTCTGGGTCAGAGACGACTGGAGAAAGCACTCCAACAGGGAAAGTGGCTAGTGGCGCTGGCTGCCATCTGTCCCCCCCATCTGTCCCCAAAATGCTGCTTCCCCTGAGCAGCACTGCCACGACAGAGGCTGCTGTCCTTCCCAAGCACCTGGACAAAGCTGGCGAGCAGCAGGTGCTTGGGAACAGTGCAGGCACAGCGAGGAGTTCCACAGTGTCCCATCCTGCCAAAGCTGGAGGGGCTGGCAGCGCTTCCCCGGCACGTCATGGGGCCATGCTGAGGGAAGTTTCCCCACACATCCCCTACCACTCCCTCTCCTAGATCCCTTCAGGCCTTGGGAACACAGCCAAAGGAAGGTTTGTGACAGATGCACCCCCAGACACACACCATGTCCCAGTACCTGGACAACTTGTCAAACATGTTGACCAATTTCATGGCTTCGTGCTCCTTCTGCTCCTCCGTCATCCCTTCCATGGGGTTGGGCAGCTTCTCCTCCACACGTCCTGTCACGGGGTTGATGCTGCACAGAGAGCAGGGAGGCCAGGGCTCAGGAGGGGGACAGCAGGTTACAAAGGGCTGTTTGGAACCCTTCTGAGCCTCATGGAGCAGAGGAATGGCACGACAGGACTGGCTGTCACCACTGTTTGTGTCCTGAGCCCCAAGTGCCATCACAGTGCTCCGAGGGCTTCTGACCTACATCCTTATAAACACCTCCCTTTTCTCCAACACCCCCTCCTGCCAATGCCACGGTGCCACTGGAAATGAGGTACACGAGGGCAGGTGACATTTCCTCCCTCTCCTCAAGGCAGGAGACAAAAGCTAATGGAGAAAATCCCAACGAACCCAACCTGCAGGGACACTGAACAGGAAGCCGGTGAGTGTGGGACACACGGGTGGGCACGGGCCTGGACCCCCACCCTCGAGACACCACCCATTGTGCAGGAAAGGAGAGGCAAAGAGAAAGAAAAAGAGAGGGAAGGGGAAAAGAAAGAGAGGGAAGGGAAAAAGAGGAACCAAAAACTAGCTGGGTGTAGCAACATTGAGCTCTGGAGAGGGATAGGAGTAACGGGCACTTCCACCCCTGCTGCACGTGGAAGAGCAGAACAAGGAGATGGCAGCAGGTGCACCAAGAAGGATAAAGCAGGAGTGGGAGGAAGGTGAGGGAGGAGGGGAGCTCTAGAGGGGGAGCAGATCTCTTTACTTGGGCTTTGCCTCTTTGTACTCCTCCGTGTCCGTGTCTTCATCCTCCGAGTACTCCCCTTCTTCCCGGCCGCCAGCCATGAGGCCCCGTGCCGCCAGCAGCCCCGCGGCGTTGCCGTAGCCCGTGTACTTCACAAAGCGGGACACTGCCAGGAGAAGGGACAGACGCCACGCTGGGCTCCCCCCGCCGCCAGCCCCGTGTTCCCGCCAGCCCCAGCAGTGCGGTTGTGCCGTGCCTCCAGGCCACGGGGACACGGAGATGCTGACAGGGAGCAAGGCCCATGTGTGGGGGCTGAACGGGGGCCAGGCTGCGTGCAGGGGGCTGGGCTGTCCTCCAGCACAGCCTGTCCCTCGCCGCTGGCCTGCGAGGCACCACCTCCTTCCCACAGAGCTCCTGGAGCGCTCCCCTTTTCCCCCACTCGGCAGGGCTGTCCCAAAGGGAAGGCAGAAGCCCTGCAGAGGGTCCCTGTCCCAGGGTCTCCCTGCGGAAGCCCCGCAGGACTCACCGCTCTCCTTGCAGAGCACGAAGAGGAACTCGGCGGCGCAGTGCTTGACGTCGGTGTCGATGTGGGTCATGAGCCTCACCAGCTTGTTCCGCAGGGAATTCCCCACCTCCGGCCGGTTCCGCACGTCCCGCAGCGGCGGCAGCACCTGCAGGGCCACAGCGAGGGTGACGGGTCGCTGCGGGTGCCAAAGGCCTCAGCCACCCCCGGCAGGACCCAGAGCGTGGCCATAGGCAGGGCTTTGCTCGTCTGCGCTCCCCTCAGGGCAGCACCCCGGAACGTGGGGCTGAGCACAGCCTACCCTGGCCTTCAGGAACTTCCTGGTCTGCCGGTGGACTCGGGCGCTCTCCGTCAGCAGGTTCAGCACAGGGGTCAGGTTCTCCTTCAGCTTGTGGCCCTGCAGAAACATCCCCAGAAGGAGCAGCACGTCAGTCATGCTGAGCTCAGCTTGTGTGGCTCATGCTGGAGAACACAAGCACAGACCATCAGGGAGATGGATGGACACGGAGCTTCCCGACCTCTGCCACAGGCATTCAGTGCCTCCTCCCTCCCTACACCACTCGCTGTGGCACAGGCAGTGCCAGAAATACTTGGGCCGGGCATCCAGGGCAGAGAAGTGCAGTGGTAGAATTTGGAGGCCCTTTGGAACAACTCCAGAGGCTGAAAACTGTACTCAAGTTTGAAAGTAACACCAACTCAGGCTTCCAGAGCTGCCCACTGGATCACTGCTGAGTGAAACAGGGCTGATTTTTCAATCACCCAGTTAATTATCAGCTAATCATCCCCTGTTCCACTGATCTCACTGCCTGCAGCCCTCAAAGCAATGGCAGTCACCTTCCCAGTCCAGAGATGCTGGTTTAGTCCCACCAACCACAGCTCTGCCAAAGGCTGTCCCCCCTACAAAGGGCTAACTGCAAACCAAGCGTGGTGCTCCCACCAGGCTCTTCCAGGCTGAGGGAAAGGTGCCCTGGACCTGGGGGAAGCAGCGGCCCCAGCACTCACCCTGTCCAGGCGCCGCTCCAGGAAGTCCAGGAGGATGCTGACCGCATCCATGTTGACGCCCATGTACTCCAGCGAGCCCGGCTGCACTTTGGGAGTCAGCAGCACATCCAGACACTTCAGGGGCAGGTTGCCCAGCAGGTTGACCGTGTGGCTGCACGTGTGGAAGAGAAGAGAAGTGAACACACAGTGACGGGGCTTTGCTCCCAGAAGTTCTCCAGCTCTGCAGAAACGAAGGCCCGTCATTAACTTGCGGGAGTGTGAGGACCCTGCGATCCGAGTTCTCCTGGAGCATCTCAAGCTCCTCACACCGCTGAAAGGGAATAACTTGAAACACTTTTTGGGCAGCTGAACTATATGCTGAGAGTCCAAGAGACTTCAGTGACAACTGAGAACCCATGGATCTAGACACAGAGCCAAGCAGGACCAATCTGGGTGGTCCAAGGTCTGTCTGTGGAGTCTCCTGCTTCACTCCTCATCCTGACGTTCCACGCCAGCACTGCTTGGGATCCCCCTGACTATGTGTTCTTGGGGACAAGGCAGTGCCGCCTGCTCCGAGCCGAAACCCCTGCACCAATAACGCCCGGCAACATGACAGCCAACTTCTCAGCATGGCTTAAGGCTAATTAAGGCCACCTCGTGGACTTTTTAATTAAAGCAGCGCACGTCTTCTCTGGCCAGTTGCCCACTGAGGTGGATGTCACCGCTGGGACAGCCTGACACAGGACATGGAACAAGATCTCAGGGGCCAGGAGGCCGTGGTATTCCCACATGGCGTTCCCAGGGGAGGAAAAGTTGTTTCTGAGTTCTGGGAGCGTGAGGGATCCCCAGGCCAACCCCAAGAGCTGCTGGTCAGCAGGGTCCCTCCCAAACGCCCAAGGTCAGGCAGGATGTGCCTGGGGGAGCTGGTGAAGCTGCAGGTGAAGCTCTTCCCAACACAGACCTGTGGAACTCCTCGGTGCGGTCCTCGCCGTCGGCGGAGATCATGAGGCAGTGGCGCAGGAGGGCACCCAAGTGCCGGTACAAAGCAGCATCTTCCTGGCCCCAGCATGGAGAAAGGAACAGCTCCATCAGCAAAGGGGATCCCACACACCCCAGAGCCTGCAGCCTATCCCCCCCCAGCAGCCTGACCATGGACTGCAGGGCGCTCCAAGGGAAGCAGACTCTCAATTCTCCCTTTGGGAATGCTCTAAAAGCACAGGTAAAGTCAGGGGTGATACTGCACTGGACAGAGGCAGTGCCCCAAGGACACCCGAGGCCCTCGCCGCCCTGAGGGTGCACAAGGACCAGCCTGGGACACGAGGAAACACAAGGGAGGAGAAAACCTGCAAAGCCAGAGCCCGGAGACACGTGAATGCCCTGGGCCCAAGGAGCTCACCTCGTCCACCTCCCTCTTGCTGGAATCAAAGGTGATGTTGAAGAGCACTTTGAGGATCTCCATGGCTCGCTCCGTCTCCTGCCGCGGCAAAGGCGGGAGAAGTCCCTCCTCGGTGGCAACTTCGTAGGGGTCCAACCACTTGACGCCGAGGGTGAGCTCCAGGGTGTCTGTCATGAGGCTGATGCCTCGGAGCTCCTGGGCGAGCTGCTGCCGGACGTCCACCCTGAGGGCCGTCAGCAGGAACAGCAGACGCAGGTCGAAGAACTTGATGTCGTGAGGAAGACTGCGCTCGTTGTAGAGCTTGATGCGCCGGGCCAGCCCCACCACCAGCCGCCCCTCTGCCGTCAGCTCCTGCGCCATGGCGCTGCTGAACACAATGTTGCACAGGCATTTCAGGGATTCCAGGATTACATCCAAGTCTGGGACCTCCCGGATGAGCTCCTCCGAGTAATCGATGCCGGCGTGCCTGGAGAGGGTCTTCAGGCCTTCCTTGGTGGTGAAAGGGTCGAGGCAGTGCTTGTCCCGGGACAGGATGCGGATGCTCTCCAGGCAGGTGACCTGGCAGGACGGCTGCAGCTCCCTCTCCAGGAACCTGATCAGCAGCTGGGCCATTTTCTGTGCAGTTGGAAACAAGCAATGCCTTGGATACTGATGCTTCCCAGTGCTCCCTCCGGCCCTGGCGTGCTCTGCCCTGGACAACAGCAGTGTCACCTGGGCCCACTCAGGTGTGCACTCGGCAGCACTCGGGAAGTGCCTGGATCTGGCATTGATCCTGACCAGTTTGGGCAAGAACAACCAGGAAAAAAATGTCTTGCAGAGGGTATTGGGTGTAGAGGGAGAGCACAAACAGGTCCCTGTGGTGGCTCTGCCCTGGTGAGGATGGTTCAGGCTGGCAGGGCCGACCTGCCCCCCTGCACAAGGGAGGGACACAGGACCCAAGGGAGGTGAAGAGAGCACGTGGTGCCTTGGGAAAAGAGGTGAAGGGACCTCAGGAGATTCAAATAAGCAGCATCTCCTCCATTTCAGTGCTGTCTGGAGCCCTACTGGCCCAGATCCTCCATGGGTACAGACTGGCAGCGCCCCACTAACACAATTCACGGGAGCTGCAAAGCTCATGGGGAACAGTGAGTCACGGAGCAGCACGAGAGCACAGGTAAGGCCTCACAGACACGGGCAGCTCAGGCTGAACCACGTGTGGCAACACTTGACGTCACAGCAGTAACCCACACACACCGCTGCAGGAGCCCACCGGACCTCAAACACAACACAGCTCAGAGCACGGGTCTTCCTGTGACGTTACAAGAGTGAAAGAACCCAAAAATGAGGTTTGTAACTAGCCTAACACAGCCCCATTGGTTACACTTCGAAATAATCAGAGAATCATTAAGGCTGAAATCATTAATCATAATCATTAGTCATTATTCATAATCATCCAGGTTGGAAAAGACCTCCAAGACCATCAAGTCCAACCTGTGACCAATCAGCACCTTCACCACCACACCAGGCCACGTCCAGGCGTTCCTTGAATACTTCCAGAGATAGACAATGACCACACCACCTCCCTGGGCAGCCCCTTCCAATGCCTGACCGCCCTTCCCATGAAGAAATTCCTCCTGATGTCCAACCTGACTCTCCCTTGGTGGAATGAAACTGCTGCGGGAAGGAATGAAGAAAAACTGAACTTCCGTCCCTAATGCGAGGCTCGTGATGCGCCCCACACTCACATCCTGGGGAAATGAGGAAGTACAGCTGTTCTCTTCTCCTTCCTCACACAGAGACAGAGCTTCAGGTTCAGCCCCAGCAACCAAAGCCTCGGGCTGGCTCAGGAGAAAGAGATCTCGGGGTGTGTGCCTGAAGCTGAACCATCTGAACACCCGAGCACCAGGAGCTGGTGGTGATGCTCAACTCGTATTTGGGGCATACACCCCAAAAGTGGGACCCTGTGCCCAGAGCCATGCTCTGTGTGACTGTCCCAGCTCAAGCAGCGGGTCAGTGCAAGGCAAAGAGCTCGGATCTCATCAGATCCAGTCCCACGTTTCAGGCTGTGCCTGGAACACTCCATGGGGCCGCAGCTGGCCCTGGCACAGCCAAAGGAGGCCCCGCTCTCCACCCGGGTCAGCTGGCCTGTACTTGCTGTGCTAACACAGGCATTGGCACCATCCACCAGTGAACTGACCACAGAACTGAGCCAGCTGGAAAACAATCCAAAGAAAACAGTCATCCTTGCGGCAGAACAGCCAGGCTGAGGCCTGCCCTGGCACGAAGAGCTGCAGGAGCAGGAATGAGCAGGCAGAGTGCTCCTTCCCTCCAAGTGCCAGGTTACACTAGCTTAAAGGATCTGCTGACACACAGCTCCGGGCAAATCCCGCTGCTGGCTGCCAGCAGAGCCCCTGGCCCTCCCCTGGAGCCGGCACAGCTGTGATCCCTGCCCGGAGGCCCCAGGGATCACAGCCGTGGCTGGCACTATGTGGGTCATGGAACCACTGCTAATGCCAGACGGATGCTGCCCTTTATCCAAACCGCCAACTCCTGATGCAAAAAACACAGCCAGGCACTCCAGGCACACCACTCCCTAACCAAGTTAATGGAAAACTCTCATTTCCTCTCCTGTGGGAGCTGCTTGCCAAGCCCAGCTGGACATGAGTACGGAGCAGCAGATTTACACGCCGACCAGAGGAGAAAAGCAAGCAGCGTGTGCCTACCTTCCTCTCTTCCCGCTCCTCATCCTCGAAGGTGAAGCACTGAGATTTCTGTGGGAAAAACAAAACCAATCAGAATAAGGAATAGGTTAAAACTCCATGGGACCAGGGCAGGGACATTCAGCTGGAAAGCAGCGGGTCCGAAACACGCTGCAACAGCAAACAGACCATCTCCTGACAGCCCCCCGCTTCCATTCTGGGCATCACCCCCGGATCCACAGCACCAGTGGAACGCCACTGGGTTTAGTTTAAATACTGCAGCAGCACAGTGGGTATTCATCCCAATCCCAGTATCCCATCAGAGCCGGTAATTCCGCTGCTCAGCGACACCACTGAGCTGTGCCTACACGTCTCCCCTTGACATTTACTATTCCTTTTCCTGACTAAAAGAAGTCCTGTCTCTCTGGCACATGGGAATGGATCCTCATGGTTATCCAGGCCATTCTTTAAACACCAGGGACTTGATCTCCACACTCCATCCTGTCCCCTGCCTAACAAACACTCCTGATCTCCATTCATCGGGCTTCTCTCGCTGTTTTGGTTGCTCTTCACTGACAGTCTCCTTCCTGGCCAAACCTGCTCCCACAGAACTGGAGAGCACAGGAGAGCACAGGTGCCGGGGGAAAAGCAGCACTTCCCAGTGACTGAGGCAATCCTTGCTCATACCAAGAGAGAGTTTGATGCTAGCTTGGAGAACGAAAACGTTTCAAATCCATGAAGCACTGATCCTGTGTGTGCAGTCACCGAGAGCCCGGGGACGGGGCTGGTCTGTCCAGTCTGGAAGCAGCGATGGACACAGTGCCTGGAGCAGCCCCGGGCGTGGGGCTGTGTGGGAGCTCCAGGAGCTGATCCACCCACAGGCTGTTGGACCACGTTGCCAGGAGCTGGAGGCTGGGTCCCGGCACCGCTGTGACCCACAGGCAGGCTGCTTGTTCTTCCCTCAGCGCATCCTCTCTGCAGGCTGTAATCCCATTTGGGGGTGTTTTGGCCGCACCTGGGGTTTTGCTTTAGCTGTAGTTTATTCCCAGCAACCAAAAACTGTATGCACGACAGTGAATTAAAATAAATCCGCAGGAAAAGGATACAGACCCATCAGTCTTGCAGCAGAAGCGATGCCAGGCCGTACCAGGTTTATCTGCAGTTTCATAATCCTCTTTGACTGCTCCATTTCCTCCAGATGGGCCAGCAAACCCTGTGGTTCCAGGTCCCTAGGCCCGATATCCCGGGAAGGACCCAGCTGGGGGAATCCAACAGGAGATATCGTGGCTTGCGGGGCACACAGACACTGTTTGCACCCTCCTGAGGACTCCAGTGCTGCACCTGCTGCTGGTGCTGTTAATCCCCAGTGCTGTCCTTAACAGGCACCTGCTCCTTCTTGGCCAATACCTCCCCATTCCAAATCCGACTGTCAGGAATAGTTCCACACATTCTCTCACACGCTCTTGCAAAATATTCCTCAGGTTTTCCCTGCTGGCTTCCACCTACTCCAGAGCCTGGTGCAGAGTGAGTCAGAGTGATCCACAGGGCCAGCCCCTCCCAGGGGAAACCTCCGAAGGAAATTTCCCTGACAACCAGAGTCGGTGTCAAGCAGGATTTCACAGAGCCATAGAATATCCTGAGCGGGAAGGGATCCATAAGGATCAGCCAGTCCAACTCCTGCGCTGCACACACACCCCAACAGTTCCACCCTGTGCCTGTTGTCCAAACGCTCCTGGAGCTCCAGGCAGCCTTGGGGCCATGACCATTCTCTGGGGAGCCTGCTCAGTGCCTGACCACCCTCTGGGAGAAAGAACCTTCTCCTAATATCCAACCTAAACCTCTCCAGCTCTTCCCTTGGGTCCTGTCACCGGCCACAGAGAGCAGAGATTGGAGCTGCCCCTCCAGAGGAAGCTGTAAACAGCTGAGGTCTCCCCTCAGTCTCCTTTCTCCAAGCAGAGATTTACCACCACGGATAATCTTTTCTCACTTTAAGGCTAGAAATGCTCCCACCTCTGCTCCTAGATCACTGGGGTTTGATATTCCATATTCATTTTCATTATTTCCTGCTTTCAGAGCCGTGCCCGTACGAGATCCCAGCAGTCACCTCTAATCATCTTTGCCTTGCAAATCCCAACATTGTTTCACCTGCAGCTCCCCCCTGGCCTCTCTTAGCACCTCCAAAACTGCCTTAACATTAAAGCTCCTCCTACTCGGTCCTCACGCTGACTCTAATTTCCCGGCCAGGTTTTACTTGGGATCTGGACAATAATTTTTTTAGGAGTCCCTGATTTGAGGGAGGGGTTGATGCTCACTCACCTCTTGGTTGTAGACCTGGAGAACCTTGAGAACCGTGTCCTGCTCCCCGCTTTCCAGCGTGGATACCACAGCCTGGAGCTCCATTATCCCAACAGCTCAGCTACGGCGCAGCCTGGAGGAAGGGGAGCGAGGGGACTTCCAGGGTGATGGAAAAGCACCTCGGCACACCGATCTCTGAGAGGGAAGAGAGAAATGGGTGGGGAGAGCAAGGAGGGAAAAAACGCAGCACAAAAAAAATCCCCAGTGATATTGCTCACGCTGCTGCATCCATAAAAGTGGAGCGGATGGATAACCCGAGCAAAGCCAGCAGCCAGCTTCCTCTCTCTCTCCGGCTAATCCTCTTCTTCCTCGCTCTGCTTTTCAATGTTTCATATACGCCCTCCCAGGAAAGCACTCAGGGAAAACCTTCCCCCCACCAGCCGGGGATTAACGCGGAGCAGATAACAGCAGCTCCCCGAAATAGCTCCCTGCCTCCTCCTCCTCCTCCCCGCCTGCCCTGATTTCTGCTGCCGCACGGGGCGGGGATGGGGGGGGGGGAATAATAAATAAAGCCAGAAACATTCCCGTGGAGCGACAAGGGATGGAGCGGCCAGGCGGGAGAGCATCCTCCGGCTCCAGGCGGAGCTACCTTCGCAGGTGGCGGGGAGCAGCCGAGCGGGGCTTGCTGGCGGGTTGGATTATGGCCGGTGCCTGCAGGCGCAGCCACAAGCCCCCCGGGCGAGGATGTCCGTGCCGACACTGCCAGCGAGCAGCAGATGCGCGGCACCGCGCGGTGCTTCTGGACGCGGCACCGGTTTAGCGGCTCACGGAGCCACGAGCCCACGGTGCGGGGGGGACGTGACTCCCAGCGGGGGGAAATCCAGCAGGTTTGGGCTCGGACATGTGTCCGGCTTCTGTGTTCCCAGGGGGATGAGGCTGAGCTGGCCACACCGACCTCAGCAAACCGGGAGCCCAGGCCCAGAGCCCCCGGGGTTTGGGAATCACACACATTTGGGAATGTTCCCTCCTGCCCACGCAGCCCCAGAGGGGCTTCTTGGGGGGACCAAAGGAGGCAGATCCTGCATTTTGGAAGGCGGAAACCTGCGGAGACAGGAGGCTGGGCTGGCCGGGGACAGGGACACAGCATCCCCATGCCTAGGGGCTGGCATGGAGGGGATCCACCTCTGCTTTCGGGGGGATGGCACGAGCCAATGGATCATTGGGCATATCCCCCTTTTCCATACTCCTGCTGGCTCCTCACGCTGCCACCTCCTTCTCCCACCATTTCGGTGCATTCCAAACCCCCCTTTTTGCCCCCAAAACCCTATTTATGTCCCTAAACCCCTACTTTCCCCCCGAAACCTCTATTTTTGTCCCAAGACCCCAAATTATTTCCCCAAAACTTCTTTTTGTCCCCAGACTCCTATTCTTGTCCCCGAAGCCCTGCATTTGTCCCCAACCCCCCCATTTTTTGGTCCCCAAGCCCCTACTCGCCCCCGCAGCCCCGTGTCCCGCCCCTGAGCCCGGGCAGGGCACTGGCCGTACCTGCGGCCCGGGATCGCTCGGGGGCAAGTTCCAGCCCTTCCGCCCCGGCCCGGGCGAGCGGCCCGAGGGTCCCGGTGCCGGGGGGAAGGAGGAGAAGGAGGAGGAGGAAGAGCGGGCGGACATTTCGTGGCGGCTCCGCCCGGCGGGGCGGGCCGGGCCGGGGCGGCCATGGCGGAGCGGGGCCGAGGTGAGGGGACAGCGACAGCCACGGGGACAGGTTTGGGGGGCAGAAGGGGCTGGAGGGGCTCAGAGGGAGGAGGAGCCCCGATTCTACTGAACCCCACGGGGCCTCTTGCAGTGCCCCGATTTCCCCCCTATAGCCCCGGAATCGCACCCCCGTAACCCACAATTGCCGCCCTGCGCCCTTTTTGGGATCCTCAGCTGCACCCCCCCAACCCTTAATTGCCCCCCCTAAGCCCTTAATTGTCCTCCTGAAGCCCCATAAGCCCTAAGCAGCCCCTGGAGCCCCCAGCTGCCCCCATAACCCCTGACGGCCCCGGCGCTCCTCACCCCCGGAGCCCCGCAGCGGGGGCGATGCCGACAGACCCCAACACGGGCGAGGGGCAAGGGGCCCGGCTGTGCCGTGTGCCACCCGAACCTCCCCCACGGATCTCCCCGGGCGCCGAGGCCCCGAGCCGCTGCTGGGCCGTGCTGCCAGTTCGGGGTGCAAGTCTGGCTTCTTGCCCTGGCCTCTTTGGGGAGAGTCGGCGGTGTTTTGGTCACACTTTCAGAGGGTTCCGCGGCGCGAACCGTGCCGGGAGGGGCTGTGATGGGAACAGACCCGTGCTGTGGCAGGGCAGGGACACGTGTGCTCCTCCTTCTTCTCCCCAGGGCAGAGCCCGAGCGCCATGGAGGACCTGCTGGATGTGGAGAACAAGCGGATGGCCGACAGCCTGGCCAGCAAGGTCACCAGGCTGAAGTCGGTGAGTGCCGAGGTGACATCAGGCGTCGAGGCTCCGGTTACCTGGGGGTCCTGCAGGGGATCGCAGAACCTTGGAAAGGCTTGGGTGGGAAAGGGCCTTAAGGCTCATCCGGTCCCACCCCTCTGCCATGGGCAGGGACACCTATCCACCAGACCAGGTTGCTCCAAGCCCCTGTCTGACCTGGCCTTGATCACCTCCTAAGCTCACCTCCTTGGGGAAAAATTTACCAAGAAAAGGCAGGTAGATTAATTTGGGGAAATACCTGTGTCTCTGTGCAAGGGTTCTTAAAGCTGGGTTGCTCTTACTGGCATCAAACACTCTGATTCAGAGCTTTAAGCTCTAAATTACTATTAAAAATTTAATGCAAACCGTGAAAGAAGTCATTGACTCACCGTGTAAAAGGGCAGACTGAATTCCTGCCATTGTGTCCCAGGGCTTAAACTCCCCTGTCTTTTACCTGACAGATTTAGACAGTCAGGCTTTGTTTTCAGAGCTGGAAAAGTTCATCTGCCTGACGGGGAAACGCGAATCATTTTCCTTGTTCCTGCACCAGACAAGGCCCTGTGTGTCTGTTGCAGCTGGGAACGCAGCAGCTTGTTTGAATAATTTGCATTTCAGATTTTAGAGGTCCTCTGGACATTAAAAGCTCATTAATGCCCATTTCCTGCCTTGCCCTGCAGCTGGCTCTGGATATCGACAAGGATGCTGAGGAACAGAACCACTACCTGGATGGCATGGTAAGGACCTGGGAAACGGGGCACGGGGCTTTCTGTGCCAATCAGGGATCGGGGTGAGAGGTGGGATGGCAAAGGCCCTGAAGGGAGAAGCCCTAAATCAGCCCAGTCGGGGCTTGTAGGGGCGTCCTGTGCGGGGCCTGGAGTCGGGCTGGCTCATCCCTGTGAGTCCCTCCCGTTCGGGATGTCCCGTGGCTCTGCAATGCCTGCAGCGTGTGCTTTCCCGCCAGGACTCGGATTTCCTGAGCGTGACGGGGCTGCTGACGGGCAGCGTGAAGCGCTTCTCCGGCATGGCGCGCTCCGGCCGCGACAACCGCCGGCTGCTCCTCGCCGTCTCCGTGGCGCTCGTCCTCATCTTCTTCATCCTCTACTACCTGGTGTCCCGGGCAGGGACCTGAGCCCGGCCTGGGAGGGCGTCCCAGGGTGTCCCAGGCCAGACCCCGCCACCCACAGACCTGTACGCGCGTTTCCAGAGGAGCCTCCAGCCACGCCTCCGCCTTCCGAGCGACTCTTCCTCCCTCCAGCTCCTCGTTGTCGCTCCAGCTGGGCCCAGACAGCTCTTCCAAAACAAGTTTGGCTCCAAAGGGATCTTCATGTCTGCCGTGATTTTGGGGTCGTGGCTCAGGCCGTGACCTCCTGCCTTGTGGGCCGTTTCTAAGGGCCACGGCCGCATCGCCGCCCTCGCCGAGACCAGGAGCCGACGAATCCGGGCACTGGTGGTGGATGCTCCATAGCCCAGCTGAGCTGTGCGAGCTGTAGGATTTAGGATGCTGATCTGTGGGATTTGGGAGTACTGGGGTGTGACTTACATTCCTGTGGCTGCTCTCCGTTTCCCTGGGACTTGCAGACCGTATCCCTGGGCTGAGAGGAGACCTGTGCTGCTTTCAGGTGGAATTAGCAATGGATCTGGGCCTGGGCTGGGTCAGATCGTGGCAGGAAGGAGCTGCAGAAGAGCACGGTTAAGTCCTGGCTCGGTTGTCTGTGTCATCCTTGTGGGCAAACCGGGCTGGAGCCTGCGGGAGGGAGGGCCACGGTCCGTAGCCACGTGGGTTAGCCCGTGCATGGAACCCTCCAGAAGCTTCCCACGCGCGTGCCGGGGAGGTCACCGAACCGGGGTAAAGGAATCTGGTGGCAGAAGGTCCAGCTGGTTGTGGTTACTGTGGCAGCCTGGTTTTAGAGCGCTTTGGGGATGTGTTGTGCCAATAAAGCAGAGCCTGAGGTGAGGTGGAATTCCCCCTGCAGTGCTGTCGGGGGTGGGGGCAATCAAGGAGGGATTTGTTGATTGGTTTATGGATTTAGAAGGTACGAAAGGAACGCCTGCCTTGCCTTGAGGGGGTCTTTGCTTATTTGCTTCTCCCTTCCTGTAGCAACCAGGGCTCAGCCATTCCTCTGCCTCTGGTTTAGACTCCCCAGCAAACCGTCTTCATGGATGGCTGGTGTTCCTTTGCCTTCTCCCCATTCCCACTGGGAATTCCTTTGCCCTGGGGCTAACTCAGGTCCACAGCTACAACGGGAATGTTGTCCCACGTACCAGCCCGCTCACGGAACACACCCTGGCTGGATTAGGTGTGTTCTTTTCCACGTTTGGGGAGGAGAAAGGAGGCAGCAGGAACTTCCCTGGTGCAACGTGGCAGCTCTGGGCTCTTTCCCTTGGAAAGAATCGATGGCCTGTGATTCCTGGAGCAGGTGACTCTGGACGGAAGGCCGCTGGAGCAGCCTGACCCTCACCCTGGCGGGGTTTGTTTTGCCTTTCCTGCTGTAAATAAAGCTGATTTTAGACCTTTTAGCCCAAATGTTTGTTCCTTGTGCGAGGCGCAAGGTCGATCACCTGGCTGTACCTGCGGCCTCACAGCCCAATTCCGGCGTCACCCCAGGGCTGGAGCAGGGCCCTCGCGTGGGGTGGGGGGTGTCCCCAGGTCCCCACCCGGTGTCTTGGGGAGATGAGCATGGGGATGCACCGGGGCAGCGGGGACTCACGGGGACACGGGGGAGGCCCGGGGACGGTAACCGGGCCCCGCCACGTCCGGCGCCGCTCTCCCCGTCGCCATGGCAACCGGCGTCGCGCCGGAAGTGACGCGCGGAGGAGCCGGAAGCGGCGCCGGGGCGGAAGCGGCGGCGCGATGGCGGCGGTGACAGCGGGGAGCGGAGCCGGGAGCGGGGCCGGGGGCAGCCCCGAGGCCACCGGCGGAAGCACCGGCGGCGGCGGGTGGCGGCGTCCCCACGGGCCGCTCCAGCGCTACTATGGCCCGTCCACTGCCGAGGCGGCTGAGGCCGCCCCGGACCCCACCGACATCAACGGGCCCCACTTCGACCCGGAGGTGTTCATGACCAAGGTGACCTTTGATCCTCCCCAGGAAACCTCTCCCGCGGGCACCCCCACTTCGGAGGCGGCTCCGGGGACCCCGATGGGCGCCGGGAGGTCCCCGCGGGGCCGCGTCACGAGGGATCCCGGTGGATGCCCCCGACCCCGGCGGGGCCGGTCCCCAGGGTCCCCAGAACCTTGGGAGCTCCAGTGTCCCGAGGGCACCCCAGAAAGGGCCTAGTCGGGCATCCCTATGGATATGCTCTTGTGGGGAGCCTGTAGGATCCTACGGGAATGGTACCGGGGTGCTCCGGAGCAGCTGGGTCGGGGCCAGTTGGCACTGCGGGGGGATCCCTGGAGGGCGGGGGGAGGCTCTTGGGGAGCACTGCCGTATCCCAGGAGGAATCCAGGGGCGCAGGTTGGGATCCCGGAGGGCAGCTGATGATCTCAGTTAGGGGGCAGGGGAGGGGGCCAGAGGCAGATGTGCACCCGTCGTCCCCCCAGGTGCGCAGCGAGTGTCCCCTGGGGCAGCTCCTGGCCCGCGAGGCCGCGCTGGGGCGGGAGATCCGCGCCCTGGACAGCGACATGCAGACCCTGCTCTACGAGAACTACAACAAGTTTATCTCCGCCACCGGTGAGCCGTTCCCTCTGGATCCTGCCGATGGCAGCAGCGGGAGGTGGGAGCTCGGGGCTGTTCACTCTGGCAGCGCTGGGAAGCTGCCCTGGGGAACGCGGCGGCTCACCCCGCTGCGGTAACCAGCCTTGCTGGGGGTTGTGGCTGTGGTCTGGTAGCCCTGGGCGCGCCGGGGCAGCCGAGGGACTCGGCGCTTGGCTCGTGTTCCCCAGACACCATCCGGAAGATGAAGGTGGATTTCCGGCACATGGAGGCGGAGATGGACGACCTGGCGGCCAACATGGCAGCCATCAGCGCCTCGAGCGCCCGCGTCAGCGCCGCGCTGCAGGACCGGCACCGCCGCGGCGCCCAGCTGGCCGGTACGGAGCGGGGCCGTCCGGGGGAGAGCCAGGGGGATCTGTGGGGGTGGGGCATGTGGGGTGCAGGGGCAGACCCAGCAGGTGGGTGTCCCACATGGGGGGCAGACCCAGCAGCTGGTGCCACCCCCCGTCTTGTCCCGCTCCCCTTGTCTCCCCCGTGCCTGACTCCCTGTCCCTGCAGGGGTGCAGGCGCTGCTGCGGAAGCTGCAGGCGCTGGTGGAGGTGCCGGGGCGGCTGCGGCGCTGGGCGGGCGCGGAGCCCGCGCGGGCCCTGCGCTGCCACGCCCGCGCCCGCGCCGTGCTGCGCCACTACCGCCACCTGCCCTCCTTCCGCGCCATCGAGGACGAGAGCCACGCCATCATGGCCGAGCTGGCCCAGCGCCTCCGCACACGCCTCCGGTGCGTCACCCTGGAGCCTGCTGATGACTTGTATTGCTTATTCCCTGTTTTCTGCCGTGCCACGGTTAACCCCGGACCCTCCCACCCACCAGGGAGGAGACGCTGGACCCCAAGGAGCTCACCGAGTGCGTGGAGATGCTGCTGCAGCTGGAGGAGCCGGCCGAGGAGCTGAGCGAGGAGTTCCTGAGCCAGGCGGGCGGGCGCCTCGAGGCCGAGCTGGCGGCGCTGGAGGCCGAGCTGCCCGTGGCCGACCCCTCGGGCGCGGCCACCACGCCGCCGCCGCCCGCCTCCGACATCCTGGACTTCGTGGACCGCGGCAGCTCGGCCTTCGTGGGCACGCTGTGCCAGCTGGCCGGCTCGTACCGCGCGCTGTTCGGCGGGGACGCGGGGCGCCTGGAGCCCTTCGCCGCCGCGCTGGCCGCCCGCTACTTCGCGCTGCTGGAGCGGCGGCTGGCGCTGGAGCGCGGCCTGGGCGACACGTCCCTGCTGGTGCGGGCGCTCGACCGCTTCCACCGCCGGCTGCGCGCCCTGCTCGAGCTGCTGCCCGCGGGCGCCGCCGCCGCCGCCGCGCTGGTGGCCCGAGCCGCCCGCGAGCGCGTCGACCGCTACCTGCGCGCCCTGCAGACCTTCTTCCTCGGCTGCCTGGGCGACGTGCGCCAGGCGCTGGCTGCCCCCCGGCCCCCTGGCAAAGAGGGGCCCGGCCTGCCCGACCTTCTGGCCACACTGGCCGCCTCCGTGCTGGGCCAGCTCAAGGCCGTGCTGGCCTACGTGCAGCTCTTCACCGCCAGGGATGTCGCCTTCGCCAGCCTGCCCTACTTCAAGGTGGGGCACCGCGGGGCGGGGCGCGGGACAGGCTGAGGGGGCTGGGGCAGTTTGGGGTCACTGGAGCAATCTGGGGGTGGCACAGGGAGGTTTGGAGCCCATACAGGGCAGTTTGGGGTGTGACCCCCCCCCGTTTGTGGCACAGGGGGAGTTCTGTGTGACAGCAGTGCGTGAGGGACTGGTGGTGGCCTTCGTGCGCTGGCTGTGCCGCACCGCCCGTGGCTTCGCTGACGGCCCGGCTGAGCGGGGAGCTCCCGCTGCCCCCCCAGCCCTGCTGCTGCTCCTCGCCCGCCTCTGCCTGGACTATGAGAACTCCACCATCGGCTACATCCTCACCCTCACCGACGAGCAGTTCCCGCCCCAGGTGAGCCCCTAAGTGGCCCTAAGGGGATCCTGAATGTCCCTCAGAGATGTTCAGGGGGGTTTTGCATGGCCCCAAGAGCCCCTGGAGCCCCAAGTACACGTGAGAGGAGCAGCGATGCTGCTGCAGGCAGGGTGGCCCAGAGTGCCGCACCCGTCTGTCCACGTGCCCCCCGGATATCAGACGTGGAGTCATGGACGGGGTGGCATCCCCACACCTCCCCACGCCCCCTGTACCACCAGCAGGGCCAGCGCCGCCGCAGGGGAGGCGCGGGGCTGTCCCTAGCGGTGTGTGTCCCCCAGGACTCGGGGCTGGCGGTGACGCCAGGACCAGCGCTGTGTGCGGAGGCGCGGGCGGCGGCGCAGCGGCTGCTGGACCACTACGTGCAGGTGCAGGGCGCGGCCGTGGCGCAGATGCTGCGCAAGAGCGTCGAGACGCGCGACTGGCTGGGCACCGTCGAGCCCCGCAACGTGCGCGCCGTCATGAAGCGCGTGGTGGAGGACATCACCGCCATCGACGTCCAGGTGGGGCTGCCGGCGGGGCGGGCACCCCTGGAGGGCTCCAGGGGGTTTGCCCAAGATCCCAGAGCGGCCCTTTGGGAAGGGTTTGGGAGGGTCGCAAAGACTTAGAGGGATGCTGGGTGGTTTGGGGGGTCCTTGGAGGGGGTTTTGGGTGCTGAGGCTGTGGTGCCACACACAGGTGGGGCAGCTCTTCGAGGAGGGGGTGAGGCGGGCGCAGAGCAGCGATTCCAGCCGACGCGCCTTCTCCGTCTACAGCAGCTCGCGGGCGCCCGGCCGCTACGCCCCCAGCTACACCCCCAGGTCAGCCCCGCCACCCCTGGGTCACCCTGGCAGCCCCAGGCTCCCTGTGTCACTGCGCGGGCCACCCCAGCACCCCTGGGCTCCTTGTCAGTCCTGCAGTATCCACTGCATCTTCCCTGTCATCCTCTTCATGATCCCAGACTGTCCCAATATCCTCACACAATCTTGACAGCCCTTAGCTGCCCCCCTGTCCCCAGACTGTCCCTGTTTGTCCCAACCATCCCTGTGTTCTTTACAACTGCCCCAGAATCCCCCGGTAATCCCCATGGCCCTTGTGTCCCTCAGTTGTCTCGTCCCTCCATGTCCTAGGACCATCCTCACGTTCCCCTGCCTTTCTGTCCCCAAACCATCCCTGCATCCTCTGACCATCTCCATGGCCCCTAACGGTCCCTGTGTCCCTGTCCCCACATCCCTGGCTCTGTCAAGTCCCTGACTGTCCCTGTGTCCATGCCCTCAGTGCCCCCATGGACACCCACCTGCTCAGCAATATCCAGAAGCTCTTCTCTGAGCGCATCGACATCTTCAGCCCTGTTGAGTTCAACAAGGTGAGGTCATGGGGACACCACCATGTCCCTAAACATCCCCAGAGGCCCCAAACTGCCCACCTTCCCAGTGCCACTTGTCCCTGGTGTCAGGGCTTGGGGGGTCCCTGGGAGCTGGTGACCAGGACAGGGGTGTCCCCGGTGTTCCCTGTCCTCGGTATCAGGACTCTGGCAGGAGATGGGGATCTGTGTAGTGACTAGGCCAAGGGTGTCCTTGTGCCACATGTCCCCATGCTCAGGAGTTCCTGGGGAGTGGCAGCCAGGACAGGGGCCCCCACATGCCATGTGCTGCCCGTGTGCCACGTGTTGCCGCTGTCCCCTCACGCAGGTGTCGGTGCTGACGGGCATCATCAAGATCAGCCTGAAGACGCTGCTGGAGTGCGTGCGGCTGCGCACGCTGGGGCGCTTCGGGCTGCAGCAGGTGCAGGTGGACGGGCACTACCTGCAGCTCTACCTTTGGCGCTTCGCCTCCGACGAGCGCGTGGTGCAGGGGCTGCTGGACGAGGTGGCCGCCAGCGCCGCCCACCGCTGCCTCGACCCCGTCCCCATGGAGCACAGCGTCGTCGAGCTCATCTGTGAGCGCGGCTAGCGTGAGAGACAGGGACGTGCCACGCCTGGGGCCTGTTACACCTCTGGGGACAGCAGACCTGCACCCTGTGAGTCCCTGCACGTACGTGAGGATGCTTTGTGTGTCCTTCCCAGCATGGCAGCACACGAGGACACCTTGTCCCCACGCTGGGTCCCACCATGTTGCTCAAACCCTCCTTCTCCATTGCCTCCCCAACCCAGTGACACAGTGTCATCCCCCACCTTGGTGACATCCCCTTTCGCCTGGAGACAGCCCCTTTGTCACTAATAAATTGTGTGAATTGAGTGTTGTGTCCCTGTCTGTGCCCCGGGGGCGGGAGCTGGCCCTGCACGCAGGGGGGTCCCACCTGCAGCCAGGGTGACAGCACAGGGACAGGGGCTGGGCACTGAGTGATGTCCCCAATGGACCCACAGACATGAGGACCCCAAACCTTAAAAATCAGGCACCAAAAGCCCCCATGGGTGCTACAGAGTGCTGGGGAACCCCCAGGACACAGATTTTCCATTGGAAGTCAGAAGTTCTCCCCAGACAGGACGCTCCTGCCTCAAGGAATCCGGCACAAAAGGGGCAGACTCCAAACTCTCAATTTCCACTAACAAAAAGCTGCAAGGAGCCCAGAGAAGATAAAACTCACTTTATCCAACAGTGTTTGGCCAGGTCAGAAGCTTTTGTACAAGAAATCGCGGTCGCACGGATACAAGACCTGGATGCACAGGACAGCCATGGAAGCACCGGCACTCCATGGGGTACAGACAGCAAGAGCCAGACCTGGATCTACAGAACAACCCCAGAAGCACAGACACTCCACAGATACAGACCTGGACATTCAGAGGCAGCCCCAGATACAGACACCAGTGCATTTAAATACAAAACACACATCTTTTGAAGAACATTTGCTGGCAAACAGCGCATTGGCTACAGACACACAGACAGGATCACGTCGCCTCGCACAGAGCAAAGTCTCTACAGGGGTTTTACAGGACTGGGCTGGGTGGGTGCAGAAGGAATGACTAAACCACCACGGGCTCCTGGAATGGGAAGGCTGAGCTGGAATTTTTGGTTCGATGAAATCAGGTTGGCCAGAGTCCGGTTAACAGCGGCTCACTGAACAGGAAGTGCTAAACAGGCCGAGAGACAGCGAGCTGATGCTGAGCCACAGCCAAGGTGAACAAGGGGGATTACGGTTAAAAACATCCTCTCAATCCCATCTGGCCTCACAGATGGAATTTTCACTGAGAAACAAAAGAAGTCTGCCAGAACCCTTGCAGAGTTTCTCCTATCGAGGCCTAGAGCTGGCTCACACACCTGTGGCTCCTCAGGGACATGGTCACACCTGTGGTCACTGAGACCCTCGGCGTGTTCCTGCCTTGTTCCAGCTGTGCCAACATCAGCCATGCCCGGCTGATGGACACCACCATGCAGGTGGGAAACAGAGCGATGAATCCCTGTGGGATTGCAGGAGATGAAGAGCACACCTGGGCACACCTTCCTGAGAACAGCGGCGGAGCAGGCCGGACTGTGCCCTGGTGCAGTGGTGCCTGGCTGTCCCTGGCCTCACGGGCAGCACAGACGTACAGCTGGCGGCAGGTACTGCCAGGCCCGTGGGGCGGGCAGGGGGGATCCCACAGCTTCAGTGACACCCCTCACCCGCCAAAGGTCTGAGTCCATGCCAGCTGCAAGCTAAGGGTAAGAGAGAGGCACTTCACAGGGCAGCACCTCGTGGCTTGGCCTGACAGACACCAGCCCCGCAAACCGAGGCGCAGGAAACCCAGGAAAAGCTGCCATTTATTCAACGCTAGAACCTAAATACTTAAAGTGAAGGGTGACTCCTTCCTCACCTGGAGACAGGAAGGCACAGCTGCTGCACACCAGCGCTCACCTCAGGGCTTCTTGAGGCCACAGGGCAGCCCCAGGGCTGGCTTGGCCCCCACGGTGGGCGGGGAGTGCCACACGGCCGAGCTGGTGCGCTTGAAGTAGCGGGGTTTGCTCTTGTAGAAGATGTGCTCCAGCCTAGGGCTGGGGATGGCCCCGAACAGCGCGTCCACGTCGGGGGGGTTGTAGTACTGCCGGATCACAGCCTGGCTGAGCTGGTGCCCTGCGGGAACAGACGAGGGCTGCGTTAATTTTGTTAACTGGGATCGCTGTGTAGGCTGTTGCGTGCCGTGTGTCCCGCTCTGCTCATCTCTCATCGCTCCAAGGCAGCTCAGCAGTGTATTTGTCCCCCATCACGTTGTGACAAGACCCCCAAGTGGTGGAGGAGGATTCCACGTTCCACATAGACTCATGGAACAGTCTGGACTGAAAGGGATTTTGAAACTCATGCAGTTCCAGCCCCCTGCCACAGGCAGGCACACCTTCCACTAGACCGGGCTGCTCCAAGCCCCTGTCCAGTCTTGGACACAGAAGTACCCCTTCCATGCTGGAGTACTTTTGACTCCTCCAGGCAGGAGGAACTGGGCAAAGCCCCACAGCAGGTCCCACAGTCTGCTGGGGGTCCTGGACACCCGTGTCCCCCCCCCCCCACATACCTGTGGCCCAGGCAGGGACAGGCTTGCGCGGCTGGCTCTCGTCATCCGTCGAGTCGTCGCTGTTCAGGTCCATCCCATAGTCGTTCGAGCTTGTCACAGGCAGCTTGAATTCCTTCCTGTTCTGCGGAGTCATCTCGTACGAGTTGCAGGCAGGGGAATTCTAGGAGGGAAACACATTCCACAGGTGCTGGATGCAGCAGCACCAGCAGGCTCCAAGCTGCAGCAGGACCAGCTCGTCCCCACCTCCTGCTCTGTCACCTCATAGCAAACCCTGAGTCTGGCAGTTCTCAAGCTGGGACCCGAGAGCTTGACCCAAGTTCCAAAGCTGTGACCCGATGATGGCTGTGCATGGCCTTCTCCTGTTTAATTAGGCTGATTAATTTGCCATCGGTGGCATGAGCACACAGCGATAGATTAATCTAACAGCTCTAATAGAACAGAGCTCCACTCCAATCAAGGCAAGGTTAACTGGAGGTTTTATGTCGCTGGAGCAGAGTCACATGCTCTAAACACTCTGCAACCCAACTTCGGGGCTTGATTAATGATACAAAACTGCTAATTGCTGTACAGAGAACCTGCCCACCAGCTCAACCAGATTGAGCTCACGCTAATGGGAGCGGCACGGGCGGGAAGTGTAAGAGCAGGACAAAACCTACAACTACGGATTTCCGTTTTTTCAGCTGGAAATTTTCAGTAGAAATTCAATTTTCGGTCAGGAAATGAGTCTCTGGAGAGCTGGACACAGTTGTCCTTCCCCACCAGAGACCCCCTTCATGGCTTTGTGTCCAGTGACATTAACTCCCATCCACTGGTTCTACACCTAAAGATTAAGATGCGGAGCTTTGCACGGAGCCAAGAGCCACGTGTTCGTTGCCAGTGTCCAGGACACGAATGCACACCCGCAGGATTCTCCCGTGCCAAAGCACCACCGTTCCACAGGCTCTGCCGCCACCTTGTGGCTCTTCCCAAATTTGACCCCAAATAAAACTTGCAGCACTTTCTGCCCCTGAGGTCTTTCCGCTAACTTAAGAGGCACTTAAGACAGCTCCAACAGCTGCTGTTTTACCCACAGCCAGAACCCCTGTCCAATCCCTCCCGCTTCCCTTCCCCCCGTCATTGAAACATTCGTGGAGCCAACCCCAGACAACCAGGATTTACAGAATCCCTGTGTTACTGGAAAGGCAGATAAAAGCAGAGGGGGGAGCTGCCCAAGGTTGGAGTGTGTCAGTGCCGGGACTGAACTCTGCTGTCACCTCTAAGGAGCCATCCCCAGTTACCTCCTTGTTCTCCAGGAGCAGTGCCTGGGCACTGTCTTTGGCCTTTTGCTCCTCTAACAGTTTCTTCTGCTCTTCCTCCTGCCTCTTCTTCTCCGCCAGCATCTGCTGCTCCTGCTGCCAAGAGACACCCACAGGATTACCCTTAGGGACTACACTGCCAGCCCAGCCATCCACCCTTGTGACAGGCCAAACACCCAAGCACCTCATTACAGCTGTTCCTCGTGCTGCTGAGGAGCGCCTGGGACGTGGTGCGGCCTCCTCAGAGGGGCACAAACCCACCGACCCCCATGCCAGAGCATCAGCTGCCTTTCCCTGACAAAGCCAGGACCTCCCGCCTTGGAAAACTTGCTGCTGACTTTATCTTGGGGCTATAAAAGCCAGAAACAAGCTGACCATCTGCAGAAGTCTGTGCTACTGATCTTGGCCTCTTTCTAGACTAGCAAACAGCATTTTTAGTTTAGTCTGCCCACGATACTGTAACCAGGTCCAACTTCCTTCTCAGAAGTGCCACAGCAGCTCCTCAGGGCTCCCCACAGCATCCCCACTGAGCTGCTCCAACAGCAAGAGCTGCTGTGGCCAGACTGGGTGGCTCTATCCCTCCCCAAAATCAACCACTTACCTCCTTCTTCTCCATCTCCCTGCGGAGCCGCTCCTTAGCATCTGCTGCTTCCTTCTGCAGGCGGGCAGCCTTCTCCTGCTGCTCCCGGAGCCTGGGGACCACAGCACAGGCCCTCACTGCCAGAACCACACCAGGGCCCTCCCTCCCTCCCTCCCAGCTCTTCAGGCACTCCCCACCACGCTCCTGACATCCCTGAGCCCAGAGTTCCTCCTTGGCAGCTCGGCACCAGCGACAGTGCAGAGCTGTGCTGCCAGGTCACAGCAGCCTCCTGCTGCGCCAGCCTTCCACTCCTGCCCTCTGCTCCAGCTGCGTTTCAATCCCAGCACAGAATTTGGCACATAAATGGGGATTTCGCCTTACTTCTCCGCCTGGATCCGCTCCTGCTCCCTCTTCCTCTCCAGTTCTCTCTCGGCAGCCAATTGTCTCTCCTGCTCCTGCTCCGCCTGCCTCTGCTCAGCGATCTTCTGAGCACGCTCCTGCTCCTCTTCCCTCTTCTTCTGCATCAGATCCCTGTGCCGCCGTTCCTCCTCCTCCGCCTGCAAGCCCAGGCACGAGTTACTCGCCTGACAGGAGAAGGCTCCAGGGGACAGCACCAGGAACCCCTTGCTTGACCCAAAGCCCCATTGCTACATGGCAGGGAAACACTTTGGGGGTAAATCCCCAGTGCCCAAGGCAGGTGCATCCCCTGCCCAGTTCTGCCTGTGGGACACAGCAGGCCCGCACACACACCTGCTGCAGAGCTCTTTGTCTCCTGGCCTCCTCCTCTTGTCTGCGCCGGGCCTCAGCTTCCTCCATCTTCCTGGCGGCCACTCTCTTCTTGATCTTCTCCTCTGCCAGCCTTTCCTCCCGCACCTGGAGCACACACAGACCCAGTCTCAGGTAGGACATCACAGCAGGACATCTCACAGGGCAAACCCTCCCTCCTTTTCCCCCAGCAACCAAGGAGGCCTGTGCTCTATTTTAAAAAGGTCATATTTAGGGCAGTGACCTTGTTTTACATCCTCACAGGCAGAGCTGACCCCATCCTGCGGTTTGCACGTCCAGTCCCACAAAGCCATTGGAATATAACCTCAGAGCCGTGCAATCAGACAGGCAGCTGGGGATAATTAAAGCAGACAAATGACCACTAGGCCACTGCACAAATTGCCTGGGAAGTCGGGGATCTGAGGAAGGCTCTGGATGAAGGATGTTTGCTTTCCCCTGTCCAGCTATTACTCAGATGTGAGAAGCAGCAGATAAAGCCTTGGGGCCATTAGGCCGCCTTTATCTACTGCAAGTCCTTCTCCCATCTACCAGAGCATTAATAAATCCCATTTAGATTCGTGATTATGGAAAGACAGAGGTTCATCTGCCACGTGCTGTATCCAGACAAAGGCTGTCCCTCAGGATCACCAAGGCTCTGGAAACTTCCTTATTCGACTACTCTTTGGTTCAGCCTCTAAAACCCAAGCAGTCTCTTCCCAGAGGGCACATTTGTGCCCTACCAGCTGCCTCAGTGACTCCTGATTGTCCCCAACAAGCTCTGCAGGGGCTGTACCTTCTCGGTCTTCTCATCAAACAGCGCAATCTTCTCCTTGATCCTCCTCTTCCTCTCCTTCTCCATCTCCTCCGCCCGCTCCCGGGCTTGCAGCACCTTGCGCAGCCGCTCCTCGCGCTTCCTGAGGACACAGCCCAGCTCACCCTCGTGTTCCAGCCAGGTGAGCTCCCCCCAGCTCAGCACAAGGCCAAAGAGACACAGCAGGAAATTCAGTGGCCCAAATTCCCCATTCATTTAAGCACCAGCCACGTTTAAGCTCCGTCAGAAAGGGAGGACTCAAGACAAAAAAGCTGCAGCAGTGGGCAGCGAGGACAGTCAAAGCTTTGTATCAGCATTCCAGAGATACCCCAAGGATAAACACTTGTGCCTGTGCCCACAGGAATTTCTGCTGCTTGCACAGTCCCTGCAAGATAAAACACCTGGATGCAGGAACCTACAGGTGCCAAGAGCAGCGTGACCACATCTACTCACAGCTTCGCCTCTCCGAGTCGCCGTTTCTTCTCCTCCTCCAGCTTTTGCCTTCTCAGCTGCTCGGCTTCTTGCTTCTTCCGCAGAGTCTCCAGCTTCTGCCTCTCCTTTTCCTGAGGGGAATTGAAGTGTGATTTGCACCCACTGGCCAGGGCTCCTTCCCACCCCACCTGCTCTGTGCAAGGGCCCAGAGGTGACAGCAAGGAGCTGCAGCAGGAATGTGGGATGGTGACAGCCCTGGAGCAGGGCTCAGGCAGCCTGTGACCTGGTCACACATGGACACACGAAAGGAAAACACCACTGTGAATCTCAGGGAGCAGGAGGAGAAGCCGGGGTGCTCAAACAGGAGCATCAGCTCTGGAAGCCCAGGCAGCATCCTCAGGGACTGCAGGGACTGCAACCCCGTGCTTTCTCTTGGTGCAAAGGAGCCACCAAGCAGCGCTAATGCCTGGCACGGCTCCCGCTTCCTGCGGCGAGCGCGGGGACAGATGGTGCTCCAGGAAACACCTTGAGCTCCTGCTGGCGCCTGTGCCTCCCACGAGGCTCGATCTGGTGGTGAACCACGAGCGCTCCGAGAGCGCCCAGCCTGCTCCGGCACGCAGCCAGCTCCATGTGCCAGCCAGAAACGGGGGCTTTCTCCTCGTTCTCCTGACCCAGCCTAGTCACACTGTCAGCCAGGGGAGCGAGATCCAGCCACCACTGCAGGCACAGCAAATGGATTAACATCAACCCACTCCATGCCAAAGCAGGCCTGGTCTCAGCACAAACCCACAGGTCAGCATGGGCATTGTCCGAGGGAATCCCTTACACTGGGCTCCGTGCTGGGAATGCTTGGTGCTGTCAGCATCCAAACTGGTTAATATAAAACTAACAACTACATCTTATTGCTCTGCTGCTATTTAGTTATGTTTAGCTCCCACATGGAAAAACTCCCAAGGGGGAGCTGCCTGCACTGGAATGAAACCTGAAACATTCCACGAACTGACAGCAGCAGAGGAAGCACTCCCTAGCCACAAGACTCTTTTCTCATCCTATTAACTCCTCTGTAGTACTGACACTAACATCAGCAGGGGCCCAGCGAGACTGAAGCTGGAATCCTTCACTGTTTCCCAACGGCCTTCCCCGACCTGCTGGAGCACAGGCAGCCTCTGAACACGGCTCTAGGAAGCTCTGCCATTAGGCTGCTAGATGCAGGAATACCAATCCCTGCATCCTGCCCTCCCCTTTCTCCCTCTCAGCTCTCCTGCAAGGAAAAACCAGCCCTAGAGCTGCCTGCTTTGCAGGTGAGTTGTTGGGTATCAGGAGTATGAGCAATTCCTGCTTGGCACACGGCTTCCAGCACGGCTCTGAGTGAATCCAGGAAGCTACACCCTTGCCTAGAACCAGCTCTCAAATCCCTCCCTCCCAAACTGCTCCGGGCTTGGTTGGAAAGCTCCCTGGGGTACTGCAGAAGCACCTGCCTGCAGCCAGCCAAGGTGTGCTGCTGGTCCCAACAGGATCCATCAGTGAGACTGATGCCTGCTCGATTTGGACACCAGCAGCTGTCTGACTGGCCCCACATCCAGGACAGCCTCATGTTTTCTCCTGCCTCAAGGGTTTGGAAAACCTCCAAGGTTTGGATTTAAGAGGTATTTACTCAATCTCAATCATGAGAAAAGTCCTAGGAAGGAGACCTGGGATCTACAGGCTTCAGTTATCAATACAACTCAACATTCACAATCCCCTTGACTTCTGTTTCCCAGTTTTCATCTCTGACTGTTACTTGCCAATAGCACAGGGGAACGATGCAGGAATAAAGCCTGAAGTTAAAACTGGAATTCTTCAGGAAGCTGACTAACCCCAATTTTATTTATTCAAGAGTAAACGGACCTCTTCAAGTCACAGTTTCAAATGGGTTGCAAAGCTCCTTTCACGCCTGCGCTTTAAGTTAGGCACTCAATCAAACCACCGCGTACTGGCTGAGAGCAGAGCCCCCTCTTACCTTGGGATCAGCCTGGACAGGGGTGTTGTACCTGATGAAGGATTTTATGACTCCGGTCCTCCCCACAGAGCTCGGTGTCATGAGGAGCTGGTTCTTCTGCACGGTGTGCAGGAACGTTCTGAACGGGCGCACCACCTGTGGGAGGAACAGCAAAGTGTGAGCGGGGCTGAGTAAAAAAGGGTCTTGGTGAGGCATTCCAGGGTTACAAGGACCTCACCCTGCTGGCTGGGAGGACTGGGGATGGGGTCTTCCTCCTGAGAGGAGACAGCCCCCCCTCCTCTGCCTGCTGGTGGTCGTAGCGCTCATCCACGGCTCTCTTGTAGCTCGGCTTCCTCCTGTGAGACAGCACAGCCCATCACACCGGGCAAATCCTCCTCCTGCCTCCAAGCCAGGGCTGGAAAGGGCCATAAACTATCCTGGGCTTAAGAGAGACTCCAGCATGGCCAGGCCCTGGCACAGGGTGCCCAGAGCAGCTGTGGCTGCCCCTGGATCCCTGGCAGTGCCCAGGGCCAGGCTGGACATTGGGGCTGGAGCAGCCTGGACAGTGGGAGGTGTCCCTGCCCATGGCAGGAGTGGGACTGGATGGGCTTTAATGTCCCTTCCAACACAAACCAGTCTGTAATTCTAAGATTGTGCATGCACAGTTGGCCAGTAAATAAAACCCTAATGCAATAGAAAATACAAATTAAATCATAGAATAGTGGAGGCAGGGAAAACTTATTTGCAGAAGTTTCAGGGTCACAAACGCTGAGGCCAGTGAACAACGTCCCAGCACTGAACCTGTTTGGAACAGAACCACAGCCCGCCCGAGACACTTCCAACCAGGACATACCTGGCACTCTGGGGTGGATCCAGGGTCCCTCCGTTCTTATTTAAGTTGTTTTCTGAAAGAGAACAGTTACACAGTGAGTTCTAGAAGGAAAAATCCCTCCAACACGGGTTTGACAGCAGAGAAGGGACGTTGCAGCTCACTGAACAGCAAAACCACCTGCGTGAGTGGGCACGGCAGCACCTGGCTCTCATGGCACCGCTCCCACCTGGAAACTCCAGACAAAGCTGTCTGGGTTCTGCACAGCTTCAGCAACAGTGCTCAACTGGGCCTCCCACAACCCTCCAGCCTCATTATATCCATCTCCATGTGCTTGCCAGGATGGAAATAACTCCAGCACAGAGTTTTCTCACTGCTAATTGTCTGAAACAAATCCCTGCTCATCAAACATTAATTAATCTTTCCAACTGAGCTCTCAAATTAACCAGTCAATCTTTCCAGCTTCCCAACCAGCCTCCCAAAACGATAGCTTCCCTAAGTGCTGCCCCCAAGCCCTCCGGAATTACCACTGCTGCTCGGCTCCTGGGGCTGCCCGTGTTTGCTGACTGTGTGGGAGCGAAGGGACATCCGAGGGCTTTGGCAATCCTGTGGGAAAAGCAGAGGGATCTCAGGACAACTGCACATGGAAACGGCCCGTTCCTGGTTCAGATGGTGGCATGGTTCCGACACGGGAAGGGTCAGCGGCGTTACCAGGGAATGCCAGAGCCCCTCTTGGCAAAGCCCTGGATGCTGCATCATCAGGAGAGGTGCAGACAAACACGAGCATCTGCGCTGCTTCAGCTCAACCAGCTCATCAACCATTAAGGCAGGAGCCTTCCAAGCTGTAAATCTGCGCTGCTGGAGCGCTGGCCAGAGCCAGCGTGCCCATTTCCCTGAGCAGTGACGAACGGGGAGCCTGGAGACAGCGGGCAAATGGCTCATTCCCATGATTTATCTGTTTGTTATGGGATACCCAGCGCTGCTCGCTGCCTCTGCACTTAGGCTGGGGCGTGCTCCGCTGGGATAATGGGCTGTGGTTCTGGAATTGCTCCCTGCTAGCAGCACCAGCATTACCTCCCGGTCAGCACTTCACAGTGCTGCGCTGGGAAGAGAAGAAAAGGCATTGATGGAGAATTCATCCTCCCCAATTCCTTCTGCAGGGCCCAGAAAAACTGACTTTTTTTTGAGTTTCTGCACAGCTGTAACAGCTCTCCTTGTCTTCACAAGCGCTTCAGGTCACTGCTCTTCCCCATTAATTCAGGCTGTGCTCATTGAAATTTATTCTGGACAAAACACTGACATGATCCTGGGATTACTTCCTCGGCGAGGATTGTGGAGGGAAAGATGTTGACCTGAATAATATTCACAAATTTCTGCCTGTGTCCAAACTAACAAGTGTTGAATTACCTGCAGGACTGACCAAAAGGCCAAAAGAAGCTTTAAAAATACGGTGTGCAAACCACGCCACCAGCTGAACCAAACTCCCCTGAACTATAAGGTTTTTTTATCTGTAGAGATTGGGCACTGAATCTTCACACAATGATCTCTAGCAAGAGGTTAAGAAGGAAGAGCCAAGCAGGACTCAACCCCGAGGTCAGGCTCAGGGTGGTGTGCAACAAGTTCAACAGATTTAGGAAAGTGACAGAGGAAAGGCCATGTTTTAGTCAGAGAATCTTGGAAAGCATCCGAGACTGTCACACCCTTCTGACAGAACACCTCCACCTGCACCCAAAGCCATGGGTCACACGTGCTCATTTCCCAGAGAAAACTTTGCTGGTTTTGGTTTTGCTGGTTCTGGAATGTTGTGATTGAGACTTTTGCTAGTCCGAGTACCAGAACCACAGAGGCTGTGGATGGGCTCACACACCTCTGAGCCAGATGCTCTGTGCCTTCCCCACTCGCTGCTATGGGACAGGTTACAAGGTCTGGCAATCCACAGCCAGAGCTCCCAAGTTTCCCACTAAGGTGTATTCCACACGTTTCCCTCCCAAATCCACACAGACACAAATGCTTTTAATACCTGCCCAAGTCTTACCAGCTTGGAGGGGGTGGAGGATCCAGGAGGAGGCCTAGAAAAAAAACGAAAGACAAAAGGGGCTGTGCTTAACAACACTGAGGAAACTGGGAAGCCACTTGGGTTTTACGCCAAGAATGGCAGTGAAAAGGTCCTGCAAGGAGGGTAGTGAGGATAAATAAATAAGTGAAAGCATTCTCACCCAGCTTTGACAACTGTTTCCTCATCCTCTGGCACACTTACGGAGCTGGAGACTGTGGGAGAGGAAAGAACACACCTGAGCTGTGAGGCTGGGGTGCAGGCCAAGGATCTGCTGGGACAAGGGCCTGCAGACACTGCAGAGGGGCCTGTCCTGCCCTGGGGAGCACACGCAGGTGGCACTGCAGGAACGCGCCCGGCGGTTCCGGCTCAGGAAAGCACTTGTCAATTATGGATGAGTTCAGGGCAATATTCCACCAGCTAGCACTAATGGGGCGGGGCTTGGCCTTGGGCTTATCTGCAGGGCCCTGAGTGGACATCAGGAGCAGTCAGAGCCAGCCTTATTTACAGTGGGAGTGCTGCTTCCCAAGCCAGCATTCCAGCTGGCTCTGCTGCGCTGAGCTCGGAAGCCCCAGCACAGCCGGAACCTGCCATGAATAACCGGAGCACCCAACAATCCCAGACTGGCTGGGGTGGGAAGGGAGCTTAAGGATCATCCACTCCCAGCCCCTGCCTTGAACAGGGACACCTCGCACTAGCCCAGGTTGCTCCAAGACCTGTCCAACCTGGCCTTGGGCACTGCCAGGGGTGGGGCAGCCACAGCTCTATCAACCCGTGCCAGGGCCTTGCCTCCCTCAAATGGAAGGATTCCTTCCACATATCCCATCTAAATTTCCCCTTTTTCAGTTTGAAGCCATTTCCCCTTGTCCTGTCACTCCAGTTCCTGATTAAGAGTCCCTCTCCAGCTTGTTTGCTTAATAATTCGGGCAGTTTAGACCAGACTGTCCTTCCCTAAACCTGCCTCTGCCACCAACTGTAAAAGTGTGGGAGACCTTTAATCTACAAAGCTCAGCCTTGAAATTCCCTTCTCAAACTCTAGACCCAGCAGCCAGATGCTGCTAAGGAGAAGGGAACTGAAGGAAACAGGCAGGGCTTTGGGAGAATCCATCAGCCCTTTTGGATCCCCAAACCCTTCTCAGCTTTGCCAGCTGTCCCCACAGAAACCAGGAAGACCAGCTGAGCAGAGCTGTGCCTGCTCCAACCCTGGAAGTGTTCAAGGCCAGGTTGGATGGGCCTTGGAGCACCCTGGGATAATGTTACTGGTACCTCCAGCCCAAACCATCCTGGGATTCCAGGATTAACGACTTCTCCCAGCAAATCAGCAATGGTTAAAGCTAAATTGAAATGGAGACACTGAGGCTGATCTCCCAGGTGGTTGACAAGGCTGAATTAATTCAGTTACCTGGGTTTCTCTGCTCACAGGGGGCTCCAGAAAGCCAGGGAGAACTTCCATGAGGGACTGCAGCCTGTCTAGCCCGGGAAGCTCAGCTGCTACCCCCAGAGCAGGTACCCAGCCCCAGCACTCTGCTTTCCTCAGCAGCAGAAAGCGGCAGAACCGCCCCACGGCACCCCAACTCACCATCCACGGAGCTGCAAGACACGGATCTCTTCCGAGCCGCCTTCTTCCTGCCCGCTGCCCTGGCGATGGATGTCCGGATCATGCTCTCCCTCTTGCTGGCCAGGGAGTACTTCTCTGCCAGGGAGGTTCTGCGGCTCAGCGAGGCTTTCCCCATCAGGCTGCGGCGCACGGAGCGGCGGCTGAGCCGGGCGCCGGTCGGAGTCCCCGGGCTGTCCCTCGGGGGCTGGCAGGGCTCCTCGGTGTGGCTGTGCTCCTGCAGGGAGCCGTCCCCCTCCTCCAGCCCAGCCTCCGTGCTCAGGGTGATGGTGACGTTGGCTGCCTTCGCAGTCTGCAGCTCGGGCACAGCCTGCCTGGCCTCGGGGGTACAGGGCACCGCCAGCTCAGGGGCCGTGGGCACCAGCGGCGATGTGGGAGCACCGTGTTCCTCGGGAGAGCCATTCCCTGAGCTCGTGGGGAGCAGCTCTGCCGGCTCTGTTCCGCTCCTCCGGAGGGGCACTGTAGCACCAATGTGGTCAGCTTCCACGCAGGGATCCTTGTCCTTCCCTGCTGCCTGCTGGGGAGGAGGCGTCTCAGGAACCACCTTGGAGCTGCTGGCAGAGGCTGCAGCCCGGGACCGTGTCACACGCTGGGGTGGAGAGCTTTCTTTGGCCTCGGCCCTGCTGAGTTCCAGGTTTTCTTTGTTCCGGAGTCGCTGAGAAGCTCGCACAGAAGGCACCAGTTTGAGGCTGCTGTTCCTCCTCCTGGAGAGTCTGATCACAGCAACAGTGCGTTAGATGGGAACAGGAGTCGGGAACAGCCCCGACTCCTTCCGTGCACGCACGGGAGCGGAGCCAAAACACCTGGGATGGGCCCAGGAGACACAGAGCTGCACAAAGCAGCTAATGCAGACAGTAATTAAATTATGGAATAAATTAAGTTTAAATGACTTTGAAGAAGAAAGATAATAGACAGAGACACGGGGACATAGAACCAGGCAACAAACAAAAGCACTTCTCGTGAGCATCAAAATCCAATGTTTTTCGGCCGAGAGTGCCCCAGGCACACGGCCTGACCGGACCTTTAACAGCAGGGGGTCGCGCGGGACGAAGGAAGGGGAACTCGCACTGACAAAGGAGAGAGGATCGCCAGGACACGCTCCGTGCAGGGGACTGTTCCCCTGAACCCTTGGCAGCAGGTCTGCTCAGCCTCCCACGGGCTCCCTCCGTTCTCCAGGCCCCGCGGACACCCTCTGCGCTCCCGCTTTCCGCGGCCCGTCCCGAACGGGGCTCCCCGATCCCCGCTCCCGCCGCCCCTCACCGCTTCCTGCCAGGCTCCTGCTCCTCTTCCTGCAGGGCCGACAGCCGCTTCCTCCGCTGCCGTTTCTTCTGCGACGGCGTCTTGGGCATCAGCTCCAGCTCCTCGCTGTAGTTGCTAGAGAGGAAGGGGAGATCAAGACGGGATCAGCGCGGAGGGCGGCCGGTACGGGCCGGGGCCCAGCGGGGAGCGGGACGCGGGTACCTGACAAACATCCGGACGGCCTCCTCATAGATCTCATCCAGCCACACCATATCGGTCTCGTCCACGTGCTGCAGGAACTGGGCCAGACGCCGGTCGCACTCCGCGGGCAGCTCCAGCGAACGCGCCGCGGCCGCCGCAGGCCCCATCGCCGCCGCGGCCACCTTCGCGGCCATCGCCTCAGCGTCAACTGCCGCGCGCGCGCGGCACGCCGTTCAAACGCGGCCCCGCCCCCCGCCGCAGCCAATCACCAGCGCCTGCCCCCTCGGCAGCCAATCACCGCCCGCCGCCCCACACGGCCCGCCCTTCCCATTGGCTAGCAGTCGGTGCCGCTCTGCTTGGCCGTCTCTATGCTCCTGGAGGACTCAGCTCGGAAGGCGGGGCTTGGGGAGGCGGGCCCATAGCCGGTCTCTTTAATAGCTGGGAGGGTGACGGACGGGTGCTGTAACCAATAAGAGACCAGAGGTTGGGAGGTGCGCGCTGTGATTGGCGGAGGCCGAGGATAAACTCGGGGTGGGACGGGAGGGGAAGGGCTGTGCTGTGAGGGTGTGGTGAGAGGGCGAGGCGGCGGCGGCAGAAGCAGCAGCAGCTCCAGCTCTGGTTAGGTGGCGAGTGAGTGCTCTGGAAGGTCCCCCGGGACCTCTACCCCAGCCTGTGTTCACGTTCCCCCCGTGCCCGGGAGCACCCTGGTGCCCGCACCCCTCTTTCCCTCCCTGAGGGGTGTCCTGGCTGCCCACCAGCTTCGTCCTCCCCTTCTGTGTTCCAGGCAAGGCGATGGCTGAGGGTCCCCAGCAGCTGCTGGAAGTGTGCCGGCTGAGGCTGTCCCGCTTCCTCTGCGATGCCCAGCACAAGCGCCTGGCCTGGCTGCGGGAGGTGGAGGAGCAGGGCATGAGGATGCTCAAGAGGTTGGGACTGCCCTGAGGGGACCCTTCTGTGCCCACCTGAGCTCCCAGCTGGGTGTGGGTGCGTTTGGGCCGCATCCTGCCCTTGTTTTGGGAGTACTGGTGTGGGCAGTGGGGGAAGCAATCTGTGCTCTGCCTCTTCTGCCTCACAGCAGCTTCAGGGATGAGCCCATGCTCTTGCCCAAAACGCCGTCGCAGAGGAGGAAGCCCAGGAAAAGGCAGTCCTCCTGGATGAGGGAAGAAAGCAAGGAGCTGAGCAGGAGGAGGTGGGTGGGTCAGCTTGCTCTGGCTCTGCCTCATGGTGTTTGGATGGAGCAAAACAGTGCCTGCATTCCCTGAGTAATCAAAGGGGCACATTGGGATTGATCACTGTTTGGATTCTGGTGACAGTCTGGGGTAAAGTTGGCTGCTTTCCTTCACTTTTTTTTTTTTTTTTCCTGGTTAAAGAACAACAAACATTCTATTTTCTTGTCTGTTTAGATGCGGGTTTTGTCTCACTGGGTTTGGCTTTTGGCCTGAGGTTGCTGCTCCTGGTGTTCACCCCCTGTCCCTGTGTCAGTGCCTGGAAAACTTGGGAAAGGGATGTGTTCCCAGCACCATGTCTTGAGCTGGCAGGCAGGGAGGCTCCAAGGGTTTCCCGAGGCGCTGAAGTGGAAATTCCAAGTGATTTGCTTAGGCACCACCGCACTTTTGAAGCTGCCCAAACCTGATCCGTTGGTGTGTTAGGGCACTAAAATCGTGCTAACCGTGGTGAAAAGCCCACAGGAGGAAACGTTAGAGCCAGGAGACTGTCAGGAAGCAGACAGGGAGGGTGGGGAGAGCAGCAGGAATAGCGGGAGCGTGGGAGGTTTGTGTGTGTGCGAGGGAGGGCGGGAGCAGCAGCGCTGCGGATCGCAGCGGGGAGAGCTCTGGGCCCTGCTCTGGGCGCTCAGGTCATGCCTTCTGCAGGGCAGCAGCCCAGCTAACTCCTGTTTGTGTTCTCCCTCGCTTAAACTTGGCCTGGGAAGCTGTGCTGCTGCAGCCAGGCCTGTCAGCAGGAAGGTGACACACCGTGTGTCCCTCTGCAGGCGCTGCTCCCAGGCTGGGGGTTAAACCCAGCTCTTGGTGTAGGGCTAAGCACACCTTTCCCACTCCCGTTTCTCCACACCTGACTTTGGATACCCGGCCTGGGCTGTGTCCGTGGGCCTCTCCCCTGGGATAGGATGGGCTGTGAGGGGGAACGGTGCAGTGGAGAAGCCAGCAGCAGCTTCCCTTTAACACAGTCTGCTTTACCCTCTGAAGCTTATTTGGGAGCAGACGACTCCTTCATCACTTCCTTTGAAATTCTTCTCCTTTAAGGTTGTCCCGAAGGAGGAGTGGTGTCAAGCTGCTGTCTTTCAGTCTGAATTCCCAGCGGTGCCTGAGCCAGGAGCAGCCCTGCAGCCCTGGCTGTGAGGGGCAGGATGCATCTGTGCCCGGCCGCGCTCCGGGACCTCAGGCTGGCATCGCACCCCAGCTCCCGGCTCTGCCCGGGAAGCAGCCTGTGGAAGCACATGTTCCCGTGGCGGATCTGGGTTGCCAGGAGTGTCCCCAGGGCGCTGCTGGGGGTGTTGCAGCCCCTCCAGCGGTTTTGGGGGAGCAGCCGCCTCCTGAGGGCGACGCAGCGGCCGAGCTGCAGGAGGTCCCTGGGATCCCGGCTGAGCAGCCGGGGAGGGATGGAGAGCAGGACGCCGGGAGAGCCAGCACCTCCACTCCCAAGGCCGCTCGGAATGGCGATCCTGCTGCGCTCCAGGGAGATGGGTCTCCCCAAGGCCTCGAGACGCTGCTCTCCCAGGATTCCCCCGGGAAAAGCGCGACAGACCAATCCAGGACGCGTCGCCGGAGCGGGGTGGGTGCCCCCCGCAAGAGCCGCAGGGCTTCCTTGGCGGCAAAATGCTCCCTGGCCAGCAGGAGGGAGAACATGATCCGGAGATCCATCGGCAGGGCCATGGCCAGGAAGGCAGCGGCGCGAGAGTCCTCCTCGGCCTCCAGCAGAGTGAGCTGTGAGTCCCTGCGCCGCTTCCATGCGGGAATGGAGTGGTGTGGAGCGGCTCGTCCCTGGCTCCGGCTCCCCCACGTCTCCCTGTCCTCCTGGGCTCCTGGGGTGCGGCTTCAGGCCGGGGCTTTGCTGCAGCGGGCAGAGTTGGGTCCGCGGGCTGGGAGCGGGCAGAAAGCGCCATTGTGGAAGGGAGAGCGTGGCCAGGCTGGTTCCAGCCACGTGTGCCTGTGGGTCGGGAGAGACTGCTGCCTTCCCTGGGGAAGGGCTTTCATTTATGGCATCTGCCAGCTCTCCAAAAAATCGATAGGGCTGAAAGTGCAGCCCTGAAGTGAGGCTGAAATGGGCAGAGGAGCTCAGATGCTTTTTGGGGGAGGATAGAAGAGACTCAAACTAGCTGTGTCACCAGAGGAACAGGGATCAGGAGCCCAGGCTGCTCCTGGTAGCTCCGAATCCCTCGTATCCTCCACTCCTGCTGCTCCTGGCAGGGTTTGGCTGTTGGGGCTTTCCAAAACCATTGCCGCTGTGGCGGAGCATGGAGGCCTCTGGAATTCAGCTTTGTCAGCCTTGAGTCACGCCGTATCCAGGCATTTGTTATAACACTTGGAGCGAAGGGGTGTGATGGGGGGGTGGAAGGAGTCTGGAATGAGCCCGAACCCCCCGGCTCCCCGCACCCGAGCCTGCAGGGAGGCAGGAGCTGCAGCCAATGGCCTGGGAGTGCTGGCTGTGACACAGGCAGCTGGAGCAGGCTGCAGGCAGCAGAGCTGCTGCCTCGGTGCTCTGCCTTCCCAGCCCACTCCAGCTTCAGTGGCACTTTGAGGGAGGTGTGGTGCTGGTGGGGAAAGCTGAGCAATCCTGGGAGGAGGCCTGAGCTCCTCCATGTGCACCCTGTGGCTGTTGGGAGCCTAGGAATGAAATCCCCAGCCCCACTTAGGCTTTCCTCTCCAGGTCACAGCTCCTTGGAGGCGTTTGTGGAAGAAGATGCGACCGGTGGCGCAAGGTGAGGCCGGTGGGAAGGGATCCCAGAATTCCCTGTGAGGACACTCTCCAGGTGGCTTTTCTGTCACAGACTTTGTCAGGGACTGCTCGGGTGTTGCTGTCACCTGGGGCTGGATGAGATTTCACGTTGTGCTGCTCAGGCACAGTGAGATGAAGTCCTTCACTGGGGTGGGCGGTGGTCTGTCCTGGGGTTCCTGGAATTCCTGGCTGCCACTAGCCCTGGGATGCTGGTGGTCAGTCAGGTCTGCTCTGGCTGCAGAGGGGACAGGTAAGGAAGGGACAGCACAAGGCTGCTGCAGCTCCCTCCTTACCCACTGCTGGGGCCGAAGCTGGTCATGGGGTGTTCCGCAGCACAGTGGGACAGCCCCTCAGAGGACTTTACAGCCCAGCCTTGGTGTGCCTGGCTGGAGCAGCCTCTGGATGTGCTCAGGAACCTGCACCTCCCTTGGGGTGCCATATGCTGCCTCCATCACCAGTAACTCGCCTTCAGAGAGAATTCAAGTTATTTAAGTGGGGGTTTTTTTCCCTTTACAGGCCTGAGCTGGAGCCAAATTCCCCCAGGGAAAAGGTGAGTTCCAAGGAACAATGCTCAGGCTGTGTGGACACCCTCTTGCTCAGTCAGCACCTTTACTCAGGCTGTCACTGGATGCAGGGATGTGGCCAGTGTCCCAAAATGAGCCAGCACAGCCCTCGCTGGGAGGGGAAACAGTCCCTATCCGAGCAAGCAGCTGGCTTTTCCAGGGCAGCAGGTCCCTGGGAGCCTTGTTCTTGGGAGGAGCTGTGCTAAGGGAATGCTTGTCCCCTTTCCCTGCAGGCTCCCCGAGATGCCCTTGTTCCAAGCACAAGTCCCCGAGCTGCCAGCCCTCCTGCACAGCACCTGTCCCCTCTGGAGCAGCAGGCAGGGAATGCTGCAGGTAACTTCAGGTGCTCGTGCTTTCCTTGCATGCAACCCTCAGCACACACCGACCTAGGGGTCAGGGTGGAGGGGCATTCCTGGGAAACGTGGGATTTGTGTTGAAACAGAACCGGTTCTGACTGCTCAGGGAAGTTTTCCAGGTGAAGCTTGTGCCTCCTTGAAGAGGTGGCACCAGTTAGGTGGGCAAGGACACATAAATGTGTCCAAGCCATGGGGACATTGGGGAAGGAGCTCCTGGAGCTGGCATCTCCCACAGAACGTCACACCCTTTCCCTCTGGGGTCACGTTACATGAAGACTTAGAGGTCCTGATTATTTTCTGTGCCTCTGAGGAAGGAGGAGGAGTTGGGTGGGGTTTTTGTTCCCTGTGGGAGCTGCAGGAGCTGACAAGCAGCTGGAGTGGAGGGAAGAGTCCCTGGAGGGAGCTGGATGCCTCCCATGTGGCACTGACTGCAGGTTTCTCCACAGGCAGCCATGTAAATCCTAACAGTGAGCCCCAGAAGAGCCAGGAACAGCCCCACTGTGCCAAGTCCCAGGAGAATCCCTCCCGCATGTGGTAGGAGACCCTGCAAGGAGCAGGGATGAGCCAGGGTCTGGAGGGACTCAGGTTTAGCATTTTAAGTCGTTTGTGTTAAAAAGGGGTGTGTTTCCCTGCCTTCCCCTTCCAGCAGCTCTGAAATCTCCTTTGGCCGGATGCTGTCTCCTGGAACTCCTTTGTGACTTGTGGAGCCTTGTTTGGGTCTGGGGCTGGGTCTGGCGTGGGGAGGAGCACCCAAGGTCCTGCACAGACCAGCAGAGGAGCCCCATCACAGTTAGCTCAGAGCTGGAAGGCCACTCCAAGGGCTCCTGAGGGGGTGGTCAGGGAGCGAGTGACTGACCTGGTTATATTTGTCTGTGTGAGTGTCTGGAATGCCTGACCTGACTCCCGAAATACCTGAGGTGTCTCCTCGCTGCGTGTTGCTGGGCAGGTTTTGGGGGGAAGTGTAAAGCAGCCAGTAAATCCCTCTGGGGAGTGTGACAGCCACTTCATGTCCCTCCTGCTAATTGCCACCAGGGTGAGAGGCTGCAAGCAAGCCCTGGGTGTCCTGTGGCACGGGCAGCAGCCAGGGGGCCGGCCCTTTTCCCCCTTGGATGAGAAGCACAAGGCCTCGGCAAACCAGGCTCCGTCGTCCCCCTCTCCGTCCAGTAAGGTGAGTGGTGCCACAGCCCTGTGCCCCCTGTCCCAGGCAGGCCCTGAGCTCCCTCCCTTCTCTCTCCTCAGGCTGTCAGGCCACTGAAGAACCTCCTGCAGGGACAAGGGGGTGGCATCAAGGACTTCATCAAGCGCAGCACTGCCACCCGGCCCAACCTGAAGGTGCATTGTGTCGGGGCAGGGGAGGAGAACGGGCTGCATGTGCTGGGAAGGGGAGTTCTGGTGTTGCTTCCAAACCTTTAATCGTGTTCTTGATGTCCTTTCTCTGCAGGGAGACTTTGTTGTAAGTATGACACCTTATCTGTGGGGCTGGACACACTGACCACGCTCTCCCCTCACGCCAACGTTCATCAGCCCTCTGGCCACATGGGTGGTGAGGTGACAGGATCTCTGTGCAGGTGTGTTCTGCTGGGACTGGGCACTGCTGGGAGCTTCCGGCCTCTGAGCCAGGCTGCCCTGTGCTCCCTCTCCACCATTCTCCTGGCTCCTGGGACAGGTGGTCACCTACAGCAGGGGTGTGCTGTTCTTTTCTAAATATATTCTCTGCAGCTGAAGGATGGAGGTTTTTCCCTCCTGTAGCTCTGCTTGCATTGGATCATCCCTGTTGCCGAGTATGTGTTGTCTCCCCTTCTGCTCCCTCCCCATCCCGGTGTCCAGGTGAATGATTCCAACAGTGACTGCATATACCAGGCTGCCTGAGGGGGGACACAGCCCCCAGCACCCGGTACAGTCTGAACCCTTCTCCCTTCAGGAGAAGGAGAGGCAGAGACTGGAGAACCTCCGCAAGAAGCAGGAGGCTGAGGAACAGAGGAAGAAGAAAGTGGAGGAGGAGAAGAGACGGCGCCAGGCAGAAATGAAGCAGTGAGTTGGGCCCCTTTCCCCCGGCTCTTTCCCTGGTCAGCACAGACTTGCCTCGTGCCTCCCACTTGGAATGAGCACTCTGGGAGCAGGCAGAGCTAACGGGCCCCTCTTGCCCACGCGCTGCCCAGGAAGAGGGAAGAGCGCCTGAGGAAGGCCCTGCAGGCTCGGGAGCGCGCGGAGCAGATTGAGGAGAAGAAGAAAAGGCGGATGGAGCAGAAGATCCTGCAGAGTGATGAGAAGGTGAGAAGGCTGAGTGGGCTTTGGGCCTCTCCCACAGCTGTGAGACCAGGAGGTGCGAGCAGGGCACTGGCAAGGTCCGTGCATGCCAGAATCCCCCCTGACAAGGGGAGGCTTTTGTTCTCTATCCCTGTGCATGTTCCTGTTGGGACAGGCCGTGTTCACACCGCTCTGCGTTCGGGGAACGTGGCAGCCCCTGCCTGCTCTGGGCACAGCCCTACAGGTGCCAGCCTCACCGGGCCCATGTGCTCAGACTGGAGTGTGACTCAGCTGGGGGTGCATTTGGGTCAGGTTTGGGTGTCAGAGCCTGACCTGGCCCCTTTTTGGGGGGCAGGCTGGGCTGGTGGCCACGTGCCAGTGCTGCTGCTGTGTTACAGCTGTGAAGGGCTGAGGCAGCCATGCCTGGGGGCCTGGAGCCTGAGCAGTCTCTGGGTGCTCATTTTGGGCTGGACTGAAGAGACCTTTGGAAAGGGTCAGCCTTGGAAAACAAGGAGTCGTGTTCCTTTCAGCCCTTCCCAAGCCCTGAGTGGACAAAAGCGCTCCCACTGCTGGGTGCTGGGTCCTCCGGGGGGCCTGGGATATCCCAAGCTCCAGACCTGCCTCCAAGGCTGTGAGGTGTGTCCTTGGAGCGGTGGAGCCAACAGGTGAGGCTTTCCCAGGTGCACATCTCACAGGTGAGGGAAGAGAAGGTGGCAGAGGAGCTGAGCAAGAGGAAAACGTCCAGGAAACATGGGGAAGCAGAGGCACGGAAGCAGAAAGCACTGAGAGGGGTAAGAGCAACTTGGGGCCCTCCTGCACGTGGAAAAGGACAGGGGTAGCAGGGACCTGCTGTGCTGGTGTGGCTGGTGGGACAGGGACAGGTCACCACCTGCTTCTACAGTGATTTTGGGGTCTGGGCTGCCGGATCTCTGTCCAGGTGGCTGAGGCTGGGTTGGGACAGAAGGGAGACAAGTCCTGGCTGCTGGAGGCTTAGGGGGTTTTCCCCTTGCTTCCTCAGGAGGAAAACGAGCTGCAAGAACCACTGCAGAGAAGAGAGGATGAAGGGAAGGAAAGAGGGAAGAAAGTCTTGGAACTGAAGAACCTTCTGGAGCAGCAACAGCTGGGACAAGCAAAGGAGAGGTGTGAGCTGGTGCCTATCCTGGAGCAGGGAGTTGGCCATGGGCATGGGGAAGCAGTGGATGTCAATGTGGTGTTGGAACTGGGCTCTGGGGCTGCCTGGAGGTCGGAGGGCAGGAGCAGGAGGCTGTGAGAGGGTGAGGGACAGATGGACATGCTCCCCTCCCTAAATTCTCTCTTTTCCCCAGGGATCCCAAGCAGCGAGGGAAGGAGAAGCCCCCCCAAGCACAGCGGGAGCCAGCGGCGTTGGCTGGCAAGGCCACCAAGGTGGGCTTGGAGCGTCCTGGGATCAGCCTCTCTGCAGCACACAGGCTGGGTTCAGGGTCAGGTGTTCTGCACGTGCTGTGCTGCTGGGATGTTGTTTAGAGCATCAAGTACAGTCACATGAGTGACTTACTGTACAGAGGCTCTGTGCAGGAGCAAGCCAAGGGCTGGGGGTTCCCTGGCGGGCAGGTGAGCCCTCAGCCCTGAAATGGCACTTGGAAGAACACCCCAAAGAACATTCACTGATCCTGAAATGAATATGGAAATTAGAGATTTATTCATGTCTTCCTGCCGCATTTCCTCACCAGGCCCAAAGGACGCGACCCCCAAACCAAACCTCAGCTGCCCCACGGCTCTGTGTCACTTCATTTGCACTCACACAAAGAGTGTTGGTGCTTAAAGTCAGGGTTGTTGTCTTGGAATATCACAGTAACATTTGCTTTCGCTCTCTGCTCTTAAATTCATTGCTTCATTAGTGAAAAATCAATGCCCCAAAAGGTTCTTCCTCTTCAGGATCGATTCTTCCTCCTCTGTGGGCTCCTGCTGTACTCCTTCCCTCAGTTCCTGGTACTTGGACTCTTTTGTGCTGTATAAATTTAATTTAAGGTCTGAATCGTCCCTGTGCTGCCAGCAGCTGGGCCAGAATGAGCCTGGCAAAGCTTTTCCAGGCAGGAGAAAATGGAAGTAGAACTCCAAGTGCTGAGCAGCACAGGAGGGGAAGCTCTGGGAGGAGTGGTTTGGGTCAAAAAGGATCTTGAGAAGTGAGTTTTTTTCCCTTTATTAGGGGAAAGAGAGTCCCAAAGAGCTGCCCCTTGGGCCGGAGAAAAGATATGAACCACCACAATCCTTTTTCCCAGCTCTTAACATCTGGCTCCAAGCAGAGAGGGTGAGTGTGGGGCTCCAGAGAGCCGGGCTGGACCCGAGCAGAGACAGGAGTGGCTTTATCTGGGAGTCTGGGATTTGGGGTTGTTGCTGCAGAACAAGCCGCGGGGGCACTGAGGGCTGGGTGTTGCCAGAGCTGCCGAGAACACAGCTCTGTTCCGTGTGAGCGAGCAATGACCGAATTCCCGTGTCTTACAGGGGGCAGACGGTCAGCAGCGGCTGGGAGAGGAGCAAAAACCCCTCCAACCAGCAGCCCCGGGGACGCAGCCGAGCGAAGCCGTCATGGTGAGCCCTGGCCCCGGCACAGCCCTCGGGTGGCCCCCGCCCGCTGTGGCTACTTGGCCCCCGCGGCTCGGAGCCACCGCAGCGCTCGGCGCGGGGGATCCGACGGGAAAACAAGTGGTCGGTGACGGGAAAGATGCTGGAAGCGGCCGCAGGAGGGCCCTGGGCAGCCGCTGCGGAGCCGTCCCCGGGCAGAGCGGCGGCGGAGGCTGCTCGGAGCCGGGAGGGAACGCTGCCGCCGCCGCCGGGAGTCTGCCCTGGGGCTGGGGCTCCATCCGCGCTGTGTCAGAGCTCCCGCGAGGGAAAGCCGACAGTGTGGGAGGGTTCGGGTGTAGAGCTGAGTGCTGGGACACGCACAGTGTGCCTTTCCCAGGCTTTTCCACGGAAGACAGGAGGCGAGGGAGCGCTAAGAGCAGGCGTCGAGGCGCGGAGCCCAGTGACGGTTTCGTGGTGGTGGTTCAGGATCTGAGCGCCGTGGGGCTCTGGCGGCCATCCCAGCCATGGCAGAGCTGCTTCCCTTGCTCGTGACACTGCTCTGTTTGGTTTCAGGAATCCCTCTCCACCTCCTGCCTCGGGTCCCCGCAGGGTGCTCAGGAGCCAGGGTCGCCCCCGGCTGATGAGAACAGCTACGGGCTGGATCTGAACAGTGACGACTCCACCGATGACGAGAGCAACCCTCGGAAGCCCATCCCTGCCTGGGCCGATGGTAGGTGCCAGCTCTGGCCTGGCTTCCTTTCCCTCCTGCGCTGGAGCTCTCCAGCCTCTCTTGGAGCCATCCCAAAGCGCAGTCCAGGAGCGGGTGCACCTCTGGAAGCACTGGCAGCTCCCAGCGCTGCGTGCTGAGGGGATCAGCACCGCTTCCTGGGCTGAGGTGAAACCAGAGTCCTCTCAGCAGGAAGGGGGGACAGCCCCAGATCCCGAGGAGCGGCGAGCTGTGGTGGCTTTGGGCGATGTCCCACCCCTCCTGCGCGGCTCGTGGGTTCTCAGAGGGGAAGGGAAGGGCTTAGGCGGGGCCTGCATCCATGCGTGCGGTGTTCCCGTTGCTCCCGCAGGGGCGCAGCTCCAGCAGACCATCGTGCACCAGTACTACCACCCGGTGGACGTGGACGCGCTGTTCGGGGCCATCCCCAGCCCCAGGCTGGAGCACATCTTCTACAAGAGCAAACCCCGCTACTTCAAGCGCACCAGCTCGGCCGTGTGGCACTCCCCGCCCGGCCCCTCCTGCACCTTCCAGAGCTGAGCCAAGGCACAGGAAGGGGTCTCTAGGGACTGTGTGTTCTACTGTATTTACGATTTTAACTTTTTTTCCTTCTTTTGTACAGAAATAAAGTTGTTTAATGAAGTCCAACACTTGGTGGGTGTGTCTCCTTTCTCACACCCTGGTGGCTGCGGTGCCCTTGGCCTTGCAGAAATCACAGATACTACCTTGTAACCAGAGATATTTTTTTATTCTGCCTCATTTCCTATTTACTTAGGATATTCCCTCACACAAGGAAGCTTGGACCTTGCTGTAGGGAAGATCAGGTAATGTTTTTGTAACACTTTTTTCATCTATTTACTATATTTGTGTTTCTCTGTCTTTACTATCTTAATGATCTACACTTCCTCTTCCTTCAACAATTCCTGTGCACTCAGCGTAGTCTGAGCCAGAATCTTCTTCCTGCTGTTGGAAAAATCTCCCTGGACACTTTAAGCAGTGGCTAATGCCTCATCACCTTTCTTTTCTAATGGAAAAAGGAAGCCCAGGCTCAGCTCTGGATCCTGTTGTGGCAGGATCAGTGTCCAGCCTCTCTTGAGCAGGAGCTGGGGTCAGTTGGGAGCAGGGGCTTGGGAAGAGTGAGGGAGGGGAGGTCAGTGCTGCAGCTTTGCATCCCCCCCACCCTCAGCAGCAGAGCTGCACCCCTCCTGCTCCTTCCTTCCTCCTTTCCCAAGCCTGGATGCACAGGGAGTGATGGGAGCAGTGATGGATTCAAAGAGAAAAGGCTCTGGCTCTAAGGTAGATTTTCGGAGCCAGAATCCCTGGAGCTGTCCTGCTACTCCTTCCACCAAGAGGGGCTGGAAGTACTTGGAGTGCTCACTCCTGGACCCAGTGCTCACCCAAGGCGACCTGTGGCCCAGGAATGCCTTTTGGAGGGAGTGGGGGCCATGCAGGGGCTGCAGGGGGAACACAGGGCAGGACAGCCAGGCTCCCTCCCAGCCCCGAGGGCAGCATCCAGCCCCTGGCTGCTTCAGGGCCGCTGCCCCACACCACCCTGTCCCCATGGCCACCTCCACAGGGGCTTGGGTGAGGAGGACACGAGCTCTGCTGCAGCCCAGCCCCAGTCAGGACAATTCCCCTGTTTCTCTGGTGCCAGAGGAGCCCGGAACAGGGGCGGAGTGGAAAAAACCTCGGCGCCAACAGCTGCTGGCAGGGATGCGCTGGCAGGCTCCGGGCTGAGCGCTAATGAGGTGTCTGTGCTGCCGCTGGCTCTGCTTGGCTCCCGGAGCCCGCTGGGAGCCCGGGCCTCACGCTCCAGGAGCTCCCAGGAGCTCTCCGTGAGCCTGGAGCAGCGCTGGTTAATGCCACCCCAGGAGAGGCGGCTGTGCCGTCTGTCTGCCAGCACCGCACCAGGGAGGCTCCATCCCATGGGATGTGGGGAGCAAAAGGCCCCCCCAGCACCAGCATCGGGCTGCCAGTGCCAGCTGGAAAAAGGAGCAGCTCCATGAAATCAGCAGGAGGGAACTGAGCAGGGATCCCCTAGACGTGGGCGGGCTGGCTGTGGAAGTGCCTCCTTCCTAGAAATGCTGGAGCCATGGTGTTGCAGCATTCCCAGAGCAAACCGTGGGCATCCCTGTGATCCCAAAGGGCCGTTCTCAGGTGGGAGGGGGCAGGCGGCTGACCCCAGCGTATCCCTCCAAACGGAGAAGGGAAAGGGAATGCTTCAGCTCGCATGAAGCAAAGTAGTCCATGCCAGCCTGAGGCATTTTCCAGGGCTGTGAGCACAGCGGGAGCACAGGGCGGTGGCCGTGCCCCTTGGATCCCAGCGCTGCCTTTGGATCCCCGAGCTCCCCTTGGATCCCGGCTGCCTCGTTTCTCCCCTCTGCCGCCACGTCATCTGTTTCTGTTTTCAGCGCCTGGGAACCCCTGATTCACCCTATCCCACGAGGATGCTTCCCGGGGCTGGGAGAGTGTGGGAGGGCTGGGGACCGGGGCAGGGGAGCAGGATGCCACCCCTCTTCCTGCTGCATCCCTGCCGGGTGCCTGGGCCGTGCGGGTGCGGGTCCCCCGGCCCGGGCAGGAGGTCCCTGGGGCGGGGGCACCTCCGCCCGCCGCTGTCTCCCTGGCTCGGCGGCTCCGCATCCCGCTCTCCTGTTGCTCAGAGATGTGGAGGCAGTTGCTAAGAGACACCGACACGTCAGTATCTGGCCCTAAGGAAAAAAAGAGGAAAAAAAAAAAAAAAAGAGACAGAGAAAGAGAGAGACAAGGGAGGACGAGGAGGAGGAGGGGAGGAAGGAGGTGGGGAAAGACCTGCTCCCATCGCCAGGCTCGCAGCAGCCTTGGCCGCCGCTGCCGGAGCCCAGCTCCCGACTTGACGGCCTCCGGGGTGTGGGCGGCCACCGGGGACCCCCCATCACCGTCCGGAGCCCCCCACATCGCCACTCAGGAGGACCCCCCCATCACCGCAGGCAGCCAGGCCCTGCTCCCTCCCAGTGAGTACCCCGGGGCACCCCGGCCCCACCTCAGGGGTCGGGGGGCTGTGGGGATGGGGAGTGACCGGGGCAAGCTGGGCCGGTGGGAGAGGATGGAGCTGGGGGGTTGCGGGCGAGGGAGGATGGAGCCAGACACGGTCGGGTGGTGGGGGGCGAGGGCAGGCCTGGGGGGACCCCGGCGGGTGCAGGGAACGGGGATCTTCCCCCAGCAGAGAGGCGGGGAGGGTATCCCTGGCACCGGGCTCAGCTCGTGGCGGCGGGGGGCCGGCGGGGGCTGGCGGGGGGGCCCGGAGCAGCACCTCTGCTCTGCCCACCACCAGCCAGGATGGGCTGGCCAAGGTCAGCAGGACTGGGGGGCCCTTTCCTGCCTGAAATCCCCGGGGGATGCTTGGAGGAGTGGCCCCGGCCCGGGGGGCACGGGGAGGGTGTGGGTGCCCCCGAGGCCACCTCGGGCTGCAACAGCTGCGGCCCCCCCGGCGGGGCGTGCGGCCGGCACGGCTTCCCCGCGCTGCTCTCCCTCGCAGGCGGCTGCTGACGGCCCGACGCCGGCGCCGCCGCTGCCCCCGGAGGGCTCGGCGTTGCCCCCCGGATGCCGCCGGGATGCCGGGGACGTCGCTGTGACCGCCGCGAGCCCGGCCCCGCGGCCGGCCGCCGGCAGCGCCGGGCGTGAGCGAGCGGGCGGGCGGGATGGCCCCCGGCGCCCCGTGAGGGCCGCGGCCACGAGGCCATGCTGCTGGGCCCCTGGCTGGTGGCGGCGGCGGCGGCGGTGGCGGCGGCGGGCGCGGGCTGCCCGGTGCTGTGCAGCTGCCGCGGGCAGGCGGTGGACTGCAGCGGGCAGCGCCTCTTCTCCGTGCCCCCCGAGCTGCCGCTGGACACCGGCAACCTGAGCCTGGCCCACAACCGCATCGCCAGCATCCCGCCGGGCTACCTGGGCTGCTACGGGCAGCTGCGCGCCCTCGACCTGCGCAACAACTCGCTGGCGGCGCTGCCGGCCGGGCTGTTCCGCGGCGCCCGGCGCCTGGCGCACCTGGACCTCAGCTACAACAACTTCAGCCTGGTGCCCGCCGACATGTTCCGCGAGGCCAGCGCGCTGCTGCGCCTCGACCTCAGCCACAACCCGGGGCTGCGCCGCGTCCACCCCCAGGCCTTCCGCGGCCTGGCCCAGCTGCGCGAGCTGGACCTCAGCTACGGCGGCCTGGCCGCCCTCAGCCTCGACGCCCTGGAGGGGCTGCCCGGCCTGGTGGGGCTGCGCCTGGGGGGCAACCCCTGGCTCTGCGGCTGTGCCATGGAGCCCCTGCTCAAGTGGCTGCGGGGGCGCATCCAGCGCTGCTCCTCGGGTAGGTGCTGCCGGGACCCCCCCCACCGTGCCCCGTCCCATGCGGGGGGCCGGCGGCCGGGCTGATGCCATCCCTCCGTCCCTCAGATTCGCAGCAGGCGGAGTGCTGGGCTCCCCCGGAGCTGGCGGGGGCCCCGCTGCTGTCGCTGACCGAGGAGAGCTTCCAGGCCTGCCACCTCACGCTGACCCTCGACGACTATCTCTTCATCGCCTTCGTCGGCTTCGTCGTCTCCATCGCCTCGGTGGCCACCAACTTCCTGCTGGGCATCACGGCCAACTGCTGCCACCGCTGGAGCAAGGCCAGCGAGGACGAGGACGTTTAGGGACCACCGCCGCCGATAGACCCCCGCCCCGGCCACCCCCCGGCCCGGCCGCCCCCGCGGGGACACCAGACTGTGCCTTGTCCGCGTCCCCTCCCGCCGCCCCCCCGCGCCGGGGTGGCCCTCGAGACGCCGGGGACACCAGGGGACAGCCCCGCTTCCTTTTGCCCCAAAGTGGGGAGTTTTTGCACCCCCCATCACCGTGAGCTTGGTCCCCCTCCTGTGCTGTTCCCGCTGCCCAGGACTGGTTGAGGCAGCCACTTGGGAATCCCCTGGGAACCCCTCCACCTCTGCCTGGGAGAGACAGAGACCCCCGCGGCCTCTGTGTGCCTTGGGGACCGCAGCCGCTCTCCTGGGGGCACCGAGGAAATCCCCGCTTTCAGCCCCAAAGCAGCACCGCTGGAGCCCCCCCAAATCCTGCCCACGCTCTCCAGCCTCCCCAGAAATCCAGGGGGGCAGGAAGTGGTGCTGACGCCCAGCTCGGCACCGCCGCTCCAGGGCATGCCTGCGCCTCGCTGGTGACACCGGGATGCGCTGGGGCAGCACCGGCACCACGGAGCCTGGTGGTGGGACGGGCTGTGACATCTCCAGGGGATGGGATCTCCCAAGGATGGCCCCGTCCAGGGATTGCATCTCCCAGGGATGACTTCTCCCTCCTCTTCGGGGCCAAACCGGGCGCCAGCGTTGCCCGCCCTGGGGGAGGGTTGGGAGGTGGAAGGAGCTCTAAAAACGGGCAAAAAAAAGAAAAAAAAAAGCAAAAAGCGGAAAGCCAGCGAGACCCTCTGTCCAGCCGGGGCGGCCCCGTCCCCAGTGCCGGTGTCACCTGTCCCTGGTGCCCGCATCCCCCCGTCACTGTGGGAGCACATCAGGTGGGGATCGGGGCTTGGGGCTTGGGGCTCGGGGCTGGGGTCGCCCGGGGGCTGCTTTGTCCCTTCCCCTGTCCCCCGTGGAGGCTGCGTGCATGGGGGGAGGGGTTTGGTGTAACCCCAGCCCACCCCAAAAGGGCTCCAGCTGCACCCCAGCCCCAGCGCTGCCCCCGGGAAAGGGAACCTGACCTCTGCCTTCTCTGTTTTCTCTGGGTTTTTATTATTTTCCTTTCAGTGAGTCCAAGGACCGCCCACTCGCTCCACACCCCCTGCACCCCCCACAACTCCTGCACCCCCGGGCCAGCCACACGGGCACGGAGCATCCGCCTGCATCCCACCGGCTCCTTCCTCTGCCTCATCCTCACTCTCTTCTTTTTATATTTATAATTATGTTTTATTTTCCTTCTCTTTTGTTTCTTGTCTTTTTGTTTTATTGTTTCTCCTTTCCTTTCCTTTCCTTCCTTTCCTTTCCTTTCCTTTCCTTTCCTTTCCTTTCCTTTCCTTTCCTTTCCTTTCCTTTCCTTTCCTTTCCTTTCCTTTCCTTTCCTTTCCTTTCCTTTCCTTTCCTTTCCTTTCCTTTCCTTTCCTTTCCTTTCCTTTCCTTTCCTTTCCTTTCCTTTCCTTTCCTTTCCTTTCCTTTCCTTTCCTTTCCTTTCCTTTCCTTTCCTTTCCTTTCCTTTCCTTTCCTTTCCTTTCCTTTCCTTTCCTTTCCTTTCCTTTCCTTTCCTTTCCTTTCCTTTCCTTTCCTCTCCTCTCCTCTCCTCTCCTCTCCTCTCCTCTCCTCTCCTCTCCTCTCCTCTCCTCTCCTTTCCTTTCCTTTCCTTTCCTTTCCTTTCTTCCCCTTGTCTTCTTAGATACTTTTCTTTTTTCTTTTCTTTTCTTTTCTTTTCTTTTCTTTTCTTTTCTTTTCTTTTCTTTTCTTTTCTTTTCTTTTCTTTTCTTTTCTTTTCTTTTCTTTTCTTTTCTTTTCTTTTCTTTTCTTTTCTTTTCTTTTCTTTTCTTTTCTTTTCTTTTCTTTTCTTTTCTTTTTTCTTCTCTTTTCCTTTTCTTTCCTTTTCCTTTCCCTTTTCCCTTTCCCTTCTCCTTTCCGTTTCTCTCTCTTCTCCCCCGACCCCGCTCTTTGTACGTTTTGTAACCGCGGGTTTTGTACCACGGGGCACTTTTTCAGCGCCAAACCTCGACAATAAAGAGCGTCAGCGCAGCCGGGGCCGGGACACGCGCGTGGCGGGGGGACGCTGTGTGCGTGCGACAGGGGCATGGGGGGACGCTGTGTGTGTGTGACAGGGACATGCGTGTGACAGACACCCCCGTCCCGCAGCCTGCAGAAGGCATCAGCCGTGCTTTTCCCTCCGGCGCTTCCTGTTATTCCTCCGGCAGCATCTCCCGGCCCCGGCGGGGCCCAGCTGTGGCCGCCGGGTCACCCCCGCGTCCCCCCCTGCCCGGGACCCCCTCCCGCGGGGGGGACGCGGGGCCCGTCCCGCCTGGCCGGAGCCCAGAGGTCGGGCAGCAGCTGTGCCGCGTCCGGCCGCGCCGGCGGCCCCGGGGGAGGGATGGGGGCAGCGGCCGGACAGTGGTCCCCAGCGCCCACCCCCAGCGCCCGGGGCACCCCCAAACCCTGGCACTGCCCTGCCTGCCCTCCCGTATGTCCGTCCATCCACCTCTCTTTCCGTGCGCCCGTCTTTCCTTCCCTCCCAGCATTTCCATCCGTCCACCCACCCATCCAATCCCACCTCCCATCCCAAACCTCCCCCCCCCACCCAAATTGTTCACCCCCACCCACCCCGCCTTGTTTTCCACCCCTTTTCCTCTCTCCGTCCTCCCCCTCGGTCCCCTCCTCGGTCCTGCAGGGTCACCCTCGGGGGTCCCCTCACCTGGGGGCGAACCGGCCCCTAAAGGCTGTCGGGTGGGTCACCCAGGACTCGGCACGGTGGGGACACGCCGAGGCAGGCACCGCCCCCAAATGTCACCCCCGGCAGCCGCCGCCCCCGCCCCACAGTGACAAAAGTTTCTGAGCCCTGGGTGCGGTGGCAAAGCTTTCCCGCGGCTTTGGCAAATCCGCGTTTTCCCGGCACAAACGGGAGCTGAGCCCCCCACCCACGCGGGTCCCCCCCTCCGTTTGCTTTGGGGCGGAAGGTGTGAAGGAGCCCGAGCCGGGCTGTAAACACGGAGGTCACTTCAAAGGGGACGCCCGGGGACATCCTTAGCACCACCAGATTATTTCGGCACCCCCGGGCGGGATGCGAGGCGGGGGGAGATCGGGGGGCGGGGGGGGTGAACATCCCGTTTGGCAGCTTGGAAAAGCGGACGGGGGGGCTCCCGGGGGCGGGGGAAGCTGTCCCTGTCCCCAGCCCTGGTGCATCCATCCCCCCCCGGAGCCCACTTTTACTCCCTGCGCGGAACAATCTCTGTTTTCCCGGTGTCACATTCCCGCCACCGCCGTCTGGGGACCCCTGGCCGTGCCCTCCGGCTCAGTTGGGACCCGCAGCGCTCCCAAGGCATCGCATTTTGGGGTTTAAGGGCCCCCAGGCTCCCCTGAGGATCACACCCATCCCCCACTCGCCGGCCATCCTTTCCAAGGATGCTCCCCATCCCCCCGTGCCCGCTGTCCCCCCTCTATCTTCCCTCCTCATCTTCCCCAGGCACTCGCAGGAAGGCAACACCTTCCTTATCTTCTTCCGACGGGTGGTCCGGCCCTGCTGTCCCTCGCCCCCGGCTCCGGCCTTGTTATTTTCTGTAGTGTCCCTGCATTTCTCCCCAGAGACTCCTCAACCAAACATTTCCCTCCTGGAAGGGAAAGGGAAATCTCAAGGACGCGCATAGAAAGTCGGCAGCTCCGTCTCCGCTGGCCGGGCGCCTGCGGCCATTTCCGCACCGGATGGGGGGAAGCGGCAACCCCGACACCCCCATGGTGCTGGCCTGCTTGGGGGTGGTGGAGGGATGGAGGGACAGGGGGAGACATGGGGAGAGGGAGGGAAAGGAGGATGGAGGGATGGGCAAAGGGAGAGAGAAGGAAAAAATCATTGGATCCTCGAGGCTGGAAGAGACCTTTAAGATCAAGCCCAACCAGCAGCCTCAGCACTGCCCCTGTAACCCCAAAACCATTAAACCTTGGATGGATGGATGGATGGATGGATGGATGGATGGATGGATGGATGGATGGATGGATGGAGGAAGGGACTGCTGGACTGATGGATGGACAGCTGGATTGACAGATGGATGGGTGGTATCCAGGGGTCTCTCCAGGCCGAGGGAGCCTGGATGGCGCTGGAATGTAAACACACTTCGGGACGTGTCCCTGGCTGCAGCATTCCCCCTCCTCAAGCTCCCCCAGCCCTTAGATCAAACCAGGTCCCTTGAGAAACTCCTGAAAATGCCCAAGGGGGCTCCCGCCCCTCCAGGTGGGAGTTTGTGCCGTCCCCAGCCCCCTGGCCGCCCCCTCCCTTCCCTCTCTTTGGACAAAGGACTGTCCGCACACGGGGGGACCCCGGGCGGTGGCCCCCAAACACGGTGGGGGCCGGCAGGAAGGCGGAGGCAGCTCCCCCGACGGGAAGCATCCCGAGGAACCCAGTAATGATCCCGCATCCTTTCCAAGCGAGAACAAAGCCTGAGGAGACAGGATAGTTCATCACCGATAAATGAAGGATGTAAATAGCAAATAGGGGGAAGATTTATTTCGAGCAGAGCCTCAGGAAGCGGCGGGGGCTGGGGTGGGGGGGGGAAATGGGACAGGAGCCATTTGGTGGTTCATCTAAATCCTGGTTGGGGTGAGCCGGGGTCCTGCCCGGTGCCCAAACCTCCCATCCATGCCCAGGGGGTCCCGTGTCCCCATCCCTCAGCTCTGGGTGTTTCCCAGCGCCGGGTCCCGTTTCCGCGCCCGGGTGAGTCACCCAGCGCTCGTCCCAGCCTCAGATAAGGATAAAAGCCCCAAAATGGGATTTGGTGGGACGGGGCTGCCGCCTGATACAATCAGAGCTGGGGGGCTGGGGCGGGCAGGTGCCGCGGGGGTCGAACACCCCCATCCCGGTGCTGCCGTGCTCCGAAGGGTTGGGAAGGGGGTTTTCCCGCATTTCCCAAAGTGTTGCTGAGGAAGAGACCGGGAGAATCTGTCCCAGGCAGGGACCCCCACAGAGTGCACACCCCTCCCGCCCCCCCCCACGCACCGCGCCCTCGCTCATGGACACCCCAAAACCCAGCCGAACCCCCACCCCTCCATCCTCCCTTCCACCTCACCCCGACAGCCCCCCGAGGGAACTGCGCACACCCTGCTCCTTTTTTAACCAAAATTCATTTATTTGTCACAAAACACAAAGCCCTGGGGGTGCCGGGGGAGCCGCCCCCGCCTGAGCCCACAAGGGGCTCCTCCCCGGCTGTGCCTCAGTTTCCCCTTCCCGCGAGCAGGGCTTTCCAGCGGGGGATCCCCAAAGCAAGCCAGGCTTTGGGGCGAGGCGGAGGTGGCGGGGTCCCCCCCGAGGAGACCAGCTCGGGGGGCGCCGGGGGCGGTCGGGGGAGGGGCTCAGGCGCGGAAGAGCGTCTCCTGGGTGGCGGGGTCCAGCTTGCCCCCCGGGCCGGGGCCCCCCTTGCCGCCGGGGGGGTGGCTGTGCCCCGAGGAGTAGCTGGCGGAGCGCTCGGGGCCGGGGCCGGGGGTCCGGCAGCAGAGGAGGGCGGCGCAGGAGTGGCGGAAGCGGGGGTCGAAGAAGGCGTAGAGGAAGGGGTTGAGGCAGCTGTTGATGTAGGCGATGCCGGTGCAGTAGGGATGGAGGTTGTTGAGGAAGGTGTGGAGCGCGCAGGACCAGGGCAGCACCTCCAGGTCCATCAGCACGTAGAGGGTCTTGACCAGGTGGAAGGGCAGCCAGCAGCCCCCGAAGGCGGCCACCAGCACCGTGATGATGGTGAGCAGGCGCTTGCGCTTGCGGGGCCCCTCGGCCCGCTCCCGGCGGAAGTGAGTGGCCACGGTGCGGGCGATGAAGAAGTAGCAGGTCAGCATCACGGCGAAGGGGGCCACGAAGCCCAGCGCAGTGGAGGAGAGCCCCAGCCCCACCTCCCAGGCGCCCTCCGTCCCCTGCGCCGCCAGGTCCCCGTAGTCCATGTAGCAGGTGATCTTGGTGTCCCCGCCGAGGGCGGCCGCCCGCCGCAGCACCAGGGCGGGCAGGGCCAGCAGGGCCGCCAGCAGCCACAGGGCCACGGTGGCCACCAGCCCGCTGACCCGCGAGCGCAGCTTGGCAGTGGCCAGCGGCCGGACGATGGCCAGGTAGCGGTCGAAGCTGAGGCCGGTCAGGCAGAAGACGCTGGCGTACATGTTGACGAACACCAAGTAGCTGCTGACCTTGCAGGCGGCCGTGCCGAAGGGCCAGTGGTAGCCCAGCCAGGCATAGGCGGCCCAGAGGGGCAGGGTGACCACGAAGGTGAGGTCGGCCACGGCCAGGTTGGCGATGAAGGTGTCGGCCGAGCGCCGGCGGTCGCGGCCGCCCTTGAAGACGGTCCAGAGGACCAGCCCGTTGCCGGTGGTGCCCAGCAGGAAGACCAGCAGGTAGATGGTGGGCAGCAGGGCCAGCGAGGGGCCCCACTCCGCGTACTCGCAGTCCGTGTCGTTGTCGAAGCCGTAGGTGTAGGAGTCCGCCGCCTCCTCCATCCCGGCGCTGGGCTCCGCTCGGCTCAGCTCATCCCGGGCTCACCCGCTCCTCCGGCCCCTGAGCCGCAGGCGAATCCCACCGCGTTACCTCCCCTTCCTCCTCCTCCCCGCCCTCCTCCCGGAGGGGACGGACAGCGCAGGGCGGGAGGCAGGGCCGGGCGGGAGCCCCCGTGGGAAACTTCACAGCTCCCCCCACCTCCATCTGGCTCCTTCCCGGGGGGCTTTACCGAGCTCTCACCCGCGTGTCAACGCGCCGACCCCCGAGATAACCCCGGCCCCGCCACGCCCGCGGGGTTCGCTCGCCCACCACGACGGCGTCCGGTGCGGGGGCTCAGAGACGAGGGGGGCTTCGGGGGTCTGCCGGCATTTGGGGTTTCACCTCGGGGCGCCGCATTCCGTGTCACACACCGGGGCTGCGTTTCGCACGGGCAGCCTCACGCGGGGCCCTTGGCGGCGGGGGGTCGCGCTGGGGGGTGGTGTCGCATTTGGGGAGTGGTGTCACATTTGGGGAGCTGGTGTGACATTTGGGGGGGTGGTGTCGCGCTGGGGGGAGTCGCACGGGGCGGGGGTGCATTTGGCACCTTGCGTTTGGCACTCGGGGCTCCCCGTTTTGCTCCCAGCTTTGGGGCGCTGTGCACGCAGTGCTGGCTCCGCGGGGTCCCCCAGCGCCGGGGCCCCGCTTTGAGCACAGCATGGCGAGGAGATTTATACATCTACCAAAAATCCGGGGCGGGGAGGGGGGCTTTGGGACCCCCCACGCCGGAAAAAGGCCATTTCAGGGCAGCCGCCACCGGAGCCCTCGGTGCATCCCAGCTCCGCGGGTCGGTCACGGAGCCGGACGCCGCAGCACTGAGCCGAGAGAGAACAAACTTCCCTCCACCCCACAAATAAATACTGGGGGGACGCGGGAGGGAAGCCCCCCGCGGTGGTGGGGCCGTGGTCTGGGATTGTCCCGCTGGGACTGAACTCTCACAATTCCAGCTCTGGGCGACGGAACCGAAGAAGCCGAGCGGGACTTTGCAGAGTGAGGTCTGAAGAGCCCCAGGTCCCTCGGGACACGCTGCGGGGTCTGGGCTGGGGCCTGGGCTGGGGCTGAAGGCGGGGATTAAGCATGGGACGGGCTGTGGGAAGGGGCAGGTTTAACACCCGAGCGCACGGACGGAGGCAGGGGGGTCACAGAGCCCCCCGGGACCCCCCTCCGGCTCAGTGGGGCCCTTCTCCCAGCAAAAGGGTGTAAAGGAGGGGTTTGTGGGGGCAATTCAGTGGCTGAAAGAGGGGGGAGCTCACAGGGGTCTCCAAAATGAGACAGAGTGGTGTAGGGGGGAATGCGGTGCAGGTTAGGGGCCCCCGGAGGTGCGCGCACAGCAGCGCCGAACCAGACACCCAGAGCTGCAGCGTCAGCCGGGACAACAAACCAGGCTTAATCAGGCTGGAGATAAGGAACGATCCCGTATCCCAGCGCCGGGACAGCCGGCTTGCGGGGACGGAGGCTTTAAACCCCAAACCTGCTCAAACTGGTGGCAGAACTGCGAGGGCGCCCGGTTCCGGTGAAATCCCAAATCGGAACGAAGAAGGGCCGGAACCCCCCCCTCCCCAGTGCAGACACGGCTCGAGCCTTTCCGCCAATTAACAGCATTAGCGGGGAAGCCCCAGCGCCGCTAATGAGCCCCCGGGGTCTCAGCGAGGCTCCCCGGGCTGCTGCCGCCCCGGCCGGAGCCCCGTTAATGAGCAGGACCGCTAACGAGCAGCTCTATTAATGACTATTAATAACAATCCCGGCAATCTGTGTGCTACTGGAACACGGCACAAGTATCCCTTTCCAGCCGCCACACGAGTCCTTTCCCAGTCTCCTCCCTTCCCAAAAACTGGGGGTTGAGTGTCCCGCTCACCCCCTCGCTGCCCTGGAAGCTGAGATGGCTCCGCTCGCCTCCGGTGCCACCCAGGGGGTCCTGTTAGTCCCGGCGCCGGGGAAGGAGCCCCCCAGGCCGGGTTCGTGGTGGCCACGGGTGGTGGGTGGGTGGCCAGGGCTGAGCTGATAAGGAATCCGTGCGGCTGATAACGAGCCCCGCTATCTGCAGCGGGGGGAGGGCAGGAGCCGCTCTCCCTGCGGGGCGGGGGCTGCCCTGGGCAGCAGCGAGGGGCTCCGGGACCCTCGCTCCCAGGAACGAACGCCGGGACTTGGCACCGGCGGCTCCACCGGGACCAAGCCAGGCTCAGGGCGTCCCCACCGGCCCTGCAGGGGGATTGGGGTGCGATGAGGAGCCAGACCCCCCCCTCCCCGGAGCAGGAAGGGCAGCGCTTGGCCCTGCACGAGGAGGGATCCGGCAGCTTCCTCCGAATCCACCAGAGTTACTCACATCCGACCGAGGAAGTGACCCCCCTCGGGCTCAGCTCCTGTCCCTCTGTGCCCCCTTCCACGGGCTGCGCTCCTGCTGGCAGCCCCCCCCGCGGTGTGCCCCATCCCAGGGACAGCACCCCGACCCCTCTCCCCTCTGCTCCCGCACCCCAACCCTGCCCGTCGGCCCCCAAAACCGCCCCGCGCCCACCAAGGCTGGACACGGGTGGGTGCTGCGAGCCACGGGTTTATTGGGGGGGGGGGGAGGGGGGAATGCGGCACCCTCGGAGCAAGGGGCGCTCCGTGTGGGCACAGGGGACACTGGGATGTACTGCGACACCCGGGGTGGGCACCGGGGACACTGGGATGCGGATGGGGCTCACAGGGTGAGCGCTGGAGAGGGGCGAGCAGTAGGAGCCCCTCAGCCGGCCGTGGGCTGCCCCGCGGCCCCCGGGGCTAGAGGCCGAGGGAGAAGGTGCCCGAGTCGGTGGATTGCTTGTCCCGGGTGCAGGCCCCCAGCGCCCCGGGGGGACACGCCGTGGGGCTGGCGGGGGTGGCGGGCGCACCGGCCTCTGGCACCTGTGGGGCAGGGGACGGGCGCTGGGTGAGTCACTGCCCCCGGGGGGCCGATCGAGCCCTCCGGAGGTGCCCCCATCCCCAGGGCACCCCGGCCCCACGTCTGACCTCCTCGAACTTGCGGGCCTTGTAGTGCTCGGCGCCCTTGAGGAAGTTGAGCAGGATGATGTCGCACAGCACCGTGCCCTGGGGGCGGCAGCGTTGGGGTGGGGGGGGGGGCCCACGCTGTGGAGCACCCCCGGGACCCGCAGGGAGCCCGGCCGCTGTCACCCTGCGGCTGCGCTGTGTCCCCGTGCCCCACGGCCACGGGATTTCCCCCTTTTGCCCTGGGGGGTGTCACCACGCCGGGGCTGAGAACGGCCACAACTCACCACACCGATGGAGGTGAACGCGGCCACCGTGTTGATGAGGGTGGGGACGATGCCGAACTTCCCGGCCTGGGGGAGCAGAGCCCTTGTTGGCCAGAGCCCCCGAGCCCCCCGCGGCCCCCCGAGCCCCCCTCGGCCCCCCGAGCCCCCGGCCCCACACGTACGCTGCCATACACCAGGACATCAAAGCGGATCCCAAAGGCCTTGGTGAGGGTGCGGCGCTCGGAGCCATTGGGCCAGCGGTAGTACCGGGCGTGCCTGCGGGGCCGCGGGGACACGGGGACATGGGGACAGGAGCCACGCCAGGCAGCACACACCCCTGTGCCAGGCGCGTCCCGGCCGTACCTGAAGTTGTATCCAGGGGCGGGGGTCCGGGCCAGGCTGTCCAGGCGGGTGAAGGAGTAGCGGGGCAGGCAGCGCTCCCAGGCCCGGTCCAGGTCACACACCCACCCGATCTTGATCCCCAGCACCCCGCCCTGCCCCAGCCCTGCGTCAGCACCACGGACCCCAGACCCACGGCCCCAAGTCCCCGCAGCTTCACAGCCCTGTGTCCCCTGGCCCCATGCTCCATGTCCCATCCCACATCCCCATGCCCCCAAGTCCCCCGCCCCTGTCTCAAATCCCCGTGTCCGTACACCCCATGTCCCCATGCCCCGTATCCCAAACCCCACGCACCCACATACATGTCTGTGTGTCGAGCCCCACGCCATCACTGTGTCCTGTGTTCCTGTATCCCCATGTCCTGTTCCCAACATCCCACACCCCTGCACCCCTATGTCCCCATGTTCCACGTCCATGTATCCCACCACCCCATGCCCCTCCCATCCCATGCCTCATGTCCCCATGTCCCACATCCCTACATCCCAGGTCTCTGTGTCCCCAGGCCCCATGCCCTCACATCCCGCCTGCCCGTACCCGTATGTCCCCACACCCACCCCGTTCCCCCGCCGTGTCCCCCGTGCCCCCCGCGTCCCCGCTCACGGTGGCAGCCAGCGCAGGGAAGTCCTGCCCGGCCAGACGTGCCACGTCCCCCAGGCGCAGGATGGGGCACAGGGGCTGCAGCTGTGGGTGGAAGCGGCACCGGCCCAGCTCCACCCCACTGCCTGGGGGTGGCAGGTTGGTCCTGGGGACACGGGGGGACACAGGGGGACAGGGAGGGATGTGCCATCAGGCAGCAGTCTGGGGCTTGTGGACCCCCATCCCAGTGTTCCCCCACCATCGTGAGCCTGTGTCCTCATGTCCCCCCGTCGCCGTGTCCCTGTGTTACCCTGTCCCCCTGTCCTCGCGTCCCCCCGTGTCCCCCCGTGCCTTGTGCCACTCACTTCTCAAAGCCGAAGAGCGGGAAGCGGATGCTGTTCTTGATGAGGAGGGTGAAGTTCTCAGCTTCCAGCATGACGGGGCTGGAGCAAAGGGGGTGACGCTGGGGACACGGCAGGGGGCACGTCCCCTGCTCCTCCCTGCGTCCCCTGTGTCCCCCCGGCCCCACTCACACGTCAACAGTGTCCACCTCGGGCGGGCACCAGCCCTGGATCTCGCAGGTGCGCAGGGTCGCGTTGTAGGCGATGCAGCGCCCCGTCAGCATCCCTGGGACCCCGAACCCCTGTCAGCACCCCTGGGACTCCCAAACCCCTGTCAGTACCCCCGGGAGCACCCCTGGGACTCCCAAACCCCCGTCAGTACCCCCGGGAGCACCCCTGAGACCCCAGACCCCCGTCAGCACCCCTGGGACTCCCAAACCCCCGTCATTTCCCCCGGGAGCACCCCTGAGACCCCAGACCCCCGTCAGCACCCCTGGGACTCCCAAACCCCCGTCATTCCCCCCGGGAGCACCCCTGAGACCCCAGACCCCCGTCAGCACCCCTGAGACTCCCAAACCCCTGTCAGTACCCCCGGGAGCACCCCTGAGACCCCAGACCCCCGTCAGCACCCCTGGGACTCCCAAACCCCCGTCATTCCCCCCGGGAGCACCCCTGAGACCCCAGACCCCCGTCAGCACCCTTGGGACTCCCAAACCCCTGTCAGCACCCCCGTCAGCACCCCTGAGACCCCAAATCCCTGTCGGCACCCCTGGGACCCTGAACCCCCGGCTCCCCCAGACCCCCAGCTCCCGCATCAGAGCCCCGGCCCCCCCCAGTCCCCTGAGCCCACCAAGGATCCCTCACTCCTTCCCGTGGTGGCTCCCCCGGTCCCTCCGGCCCCCTCAGCCCCCGTTCCCACCGGGATTCCTCACCGTTGCTCGTGCCTGGGCTCAGCTCCCGGCAGTCTCGGTCCGCCGAGCAGTGGAACGCGGCTTCGCTCTGCGGGGCGGGGGTCAGCGGGCGGGGGGCTCATCGAGGGGTCCCCCCGAGCGCTCCCCGCCCCCCCCGCACCTCCGGGCACAAGCCCTGCTCCTGGTCCTCGGTCCGGATCTGCTTGGTGACCACCACGAACACCGAGGTGCCCTGAGGGACGTGGCTGTCACACGACCCGTCCGGGGGGGTGGCGAGCTGAGGCGGGGGTGGCCCCGCGCCCCTCGGCGACCCCTCCGGTGCCCGGTCCTCACCTGGGGAGGCGTGACGTAGTCGGCCGTGTCCATCACCTGCCCCGCGTAGCGCCCCACGCCCTTCACCTTGGTGACCACGGAGGACTCGATGGCGGTGTCCCGCACCTGGTACGCTTTCTCATGGAGGAACACCCAGCTGGGACAGCACCGCGGGTGACGCTGGGGACAGCCACCCCCGGGCACCACCGGCACCCCCCGGCAGCCCCCGGACCTGCCCCTGGCTCGCGGTCCCCGACAGCCGCTTGTCATCCCCCGCCGGTGGCTGCTGTCACCCCCCGGGAGCACTCGGGGACAGGGACCCCCTCCGGTCATCCCCTGGGGCCGAGCGGCTTCTCCGCTCCTCGGTGCCACCCACAGTGTCACCCGCCAGAGATGCTGTCCTGGCTGTCCCCCGTGTGTCCGCCGTAACGACAGCTCGCTGTCCCCGTCATGTCACCTGCGCTGCCACCCTCCTGCCACCCGCACCGGCACACTCTCTGGCTGTCCCCCCCGTGTCAGCCGCACCGACACCCTCTGTCCCGGCTGTCCCCGTCGTGCCACCCGCTCCGGCACACCTGAATTCCCGGCGCTGACACATTTTGTCACCCGCTCTCGCGTCCCTCCTCTGCTCCATCGCTCACCGCTCCCGGCCTGGCCACCCCCTCACCCCGCACCGCCGGCCGGGTGTCCCCTCGCTGTCACCCCCCCATCACCCGTGTCATCCCCGGGTGCCGCCTGCAGCAGCAAGCGGGAGTCGCCGCGGTGCCGGGAAGAGGGTGCGGGGGTGTCCCGGGGGATGTCCCGGGGCGGCGCGTCCCAGAGGTGCCCGAGAGCTGTCCCGGCGGCTGCCGCGGGGCTCACCCGACGAAGTAGGCGAGGATGAGGAGCTGGACGCCGCGGTTGACGACGCCCACCACCCAGCTCTTCACCACCACCGACTTGGTGGTCTCGTACGAGAAGAAGTCGCTCACCCAGCGGGTGCGGGAGCGCGGCGGGGGCATGGGCAGCGCGGAGGGCGGCCAGCGACGGGGGTCCTGGCAGGGCAAGGCAGAGCTACGGGCAGGGCAGCGGCAGGCAGGGCTGCGGGAACGGAGGGCGATGCGGGAAGGGCAGGGCAGGGATGCGGGCAGTGAGCGGGGATGCGGGCAGGGCAGGGCGCGGGCGGCGGTGCGGGCAGGGGTACCGGCAGGGGGACGGGCAGGGTGCGGGTACCGGCAGGGTGTGGGCGGCAGCCCGCAGGGGTGCGGGCAGCGGGGGCGGGCGGAGGCGGGGGCAGGGCGGGGGCCGGGGGCGGGGGCACGGCCCGGGGGGGACGGGAGGGGTCGCCCCCCTTGCTGGGGGGATGGAGGGGGGGCAGGCGGGGTCCTTCCCGGGCGTCCCTGCGGTGGGGAGCCCCAAACGGGGGACGCACTCGGACACCGGGGAGCCCCGCGCCGGGGCGCACGTGGGGGGCGCGCCCCGGGCTGAGGATGCCGGGTTTGGGGGGGCTCCTCTGCAGGGGAGCACGCGGCGGGGGCCCCGTGTGCGCGGTTTCGGGGGTGCCCCGCTCTGGGCCGCCCCGCTGCCCGGTTCCAGCACTTCGGGGCACCCCGCCTTTGGGGGGGTGGGGGTCCCCACACGAGGTGACGTCACGGGGCTCGCCCCGCGCTGGCCAATGGGGTCCCTCCTCCCCTTCTCTTCATGGTGCTGGGCGGGGCAGAGCGGCGGCCGGCGGGGGAGGGGGCGCGGCCGCTCTAGCCCCGCCCCCGCCGCCTCGGTGGGCGGGGTCCTCCGGCGCGCTGCGGAGCCGCCCGCGGTGCGGCGGCGGGCGTTGCACGGGCCCGCCACGTCGCCAGGGGGCGCCAGCGCGGACCGGCGCCATGGCGGAAGTGCGCGCGACTTCCGGCGGCGGCGGCGGCGGCGGCGGCGGCTCCGCGCGGTTGGCGCTGCGCAGGCGGGAAAGGCGGCGGCGGCGGCGGCGGCGGTGCGGGGGGCTGGGCGGGCTCGCCCGGGGCATGGGGGGTGTCTGGATCCCGCGGGGGGGAACCCGCGGTCAGGGGAGGCCGGGCTGGGGGGGGGGAGCAGGCCTGAGATGGGAGCAGGTTCGGGGCGGCGGGGCAGGCCCGGGGTTGGGGGGCGCTTGGGAGCTCGGTCCCGGAAGGAATTTGGGGGTGCGGCGGGTGGTTTGGGGCGCGGAGAGGCCGCATCGGGGAGGGGAAGGGCAGGGGTGGCGGTGTTGGAGCGGTGCGATGACACAGCGGTGGCCGAGGGGTGCAGGAGGGGGTGGCCCCCGGGCCAGGGCACATCCGGGGAAGGGGGCGGGAGGGGCCGGGGTCGCCGCCGCCGGTGATTCAGGTGCCCCCGCGAGAGGCAGCGCCCGGGACTGGGGGTGGGAGCAGCTGTGTGGGGGCTGAGGTGTGGTTCTCGGGGCGCTGGGGAGCGCCAGGAGCCCGTCGCCAGCCCGGCTCACCCGCTGTCCCCCCGCAGCTGCCCTGACTGAGTCCCGTTCCGCTGCCCCGGGCATGCCGGGCTGGGGGGGCTGCTGAACCCCTCCTGAGCTCGTCCCCGTCCCCTCCCGCACCCCGCAGCCGCCATGGCCGATACGCTGGAGTTCAACGAGATCTACCAGGAGGTGAAGGGCTCCATGGTGAGCGAGGGGACGCGGGGACGGCCCCAGGGGCACTTCTGGGGTTGGAGTGTGTTGGGGTGTGGATGGGGGAGCGAATGTTGCGTGGTGAGGAGGGCGGGGGCCACGAAGCTGTGGTCGGTGGTGTGGGTGCCTGGGGGGCTACACCCAAAGGGGCCCTGGTTCCCCCACGGTTCCAGGGGACCGAGTCCCGTGATGCCCGGCTCTCCCGCAGAACGATGGGCGGCTGCGGCTGAGCCGGCAGGGCGTCATCTTCAAGAACAGCAAGACGGGGAAGGTGGACAACATCCAGGCCTCGGAGCTGGCCGAGGGCGTGTGGCGACGCGTGGCGCTGGGGCACGGCCTCAAGCTGCTCACCAAGAACGGCCACGTCTACAAGTATGATGGGTTCCGGGAGTCGGTGAGTCCCTGTTCCCTGCTCCCGCTGCCTTGGCCCTGGCCCTGGCCCAGCCGTGCTCCCTGCGAGCCCCAGAACAGCTCTGCCCCCTGCGTCTCCATGCCCGGGGGCTGTGTCTCGCGTGGGGCTCTGGGTGTTTCCTGATGGCGTGCCCTCCCTCTCGCCCAACCCAGGAATTTGACAAGCTCTCAGATTTCTTCAAGGCCCACTATTGCCTGGAGCTGGCGGAGAAGGATCTGTGTGTGAAGGGCTGGAACTGGGGCACAGTGAGGTTTGGAGGTAAGTCCCAGTGGCAGCCTGAGGCCGTGGGGCGGGATGTTCCCACCGGCGTGGCTGTTCTGCTGCCCCAGATGCTCCCTTGGGAGCAGCTGCTTTCTAGCGATGTTTCTAGGGATTTTGGGAGAGGAGCGGGACTGTGTCTGGAGATGGGATTTGGGGGGCACAGCTCTGAGCTGGCTGTGACGTTCCCCACAGGGCAGCTGCTGTCCTTCGACATCGGGGAGCAGCCGGTGTTCGAGATCCCACTCAGCAACGTGTCCCAGTGCACCACGGGCAAGAACGAGGTGACGCTGGAGTTCCACCAGAACGACGATGCCGAAGTCTCGCTCATGGAGGTCCGGTTCTACGTGCCCCCCACCCAGGAGGACGGCGTGGACCCCGTGGAGGTGCGTGGGGCTGGCAGGGGGGCGGGGGGTGGCAGTGAGGGCCCTTTTGTGACTGCTTCCCTCGCAGGCCTTCGCCCAGAACGTGCTGTCCAAGGCGGACGTGATCCAGGCCACCGGAGACGCCATCTGCATCTTCCGGGAGCTGCAGTGCCTGACGCCGCGCGGGCGCTACGACATCCGCATCTACCCCACCTTCCTGCACCTGCACGGCAAGACCTTCGACTACAAGATCCCCTACACCACCGTGCTGCGCCTCTTCCTGCTCCCGCACAAGGACCAGCGCCAGATGTTCTTCGTGGTGAGCGGGAGGGCCACAGCCCTCCCCTGGGAGGGCAGCGGGGGTGGTTCAGGGCGGTTTTGTGTCCTCACCTCCCCCTCGCTTTCCAGATCAGCCTGGACCCCCCGATAAAGCAAGGCCAGACCCGCTACCACTTCCTGATCCTGCTCTTCTCCAAGGATGAGGACATCTCCCTGACCCTCAACATGAATGAGTGAGCTCCCCCTGCTGCCAGGCCGCCTCCCAGACCCCTCCCTGGATCCTGAGGGAGGTGCTGACCCCCCCAGACCCCGTTTTCACCTCTGCCCTCCCTCCCTCCATGCAGGGAGGAGGTGGAGAAGCGCTTCGAGGGGCGGCTCACCAAGAACATGTCGGGGTCCCTCTACGAGATGGTCAGCCGGGTGATGAAGGCGCTGGTGAACCGCAAGATCACCGTGCCCGGAAACTTCCAGGGGTGAGTGGCTGCAGGGCCAGTCCCTCTCTTCCCTCCTCATTCCCATGGCCAGCGGGGAAGGGGCTCTCTGTGCCGGGGAGCAGGGCCTGGCTGCCGGGGCTGGGCACGGTGTTTGTCCGCACGGACAGCGGAGTTTGCCCCGCAGACACTCCGGAGCCCAGTGCATCACCTGCTCCTACAAGGCCAGCTCAGGGCTGCTGTACCCGCTGGAGAGGGGCTTCATCTACGTGCACAAGCCCCCCGTGCACATCCGCTTCGATGAGATCTCCTTCGTCAACTTCGCCCGCGGCACCACCACCACACGCTCCTTCGACTTCGAGATCGAGACCAAGCAGGGCACCCAGTACACCTTCAGCAGCATCGAGAGGTGGGTGTGGGCTGGGGGGCCAGCCTGGCCGTGCCCGCCAGGGCTCCCCGGCAGCCCAGCCCGACCGTGCCCTCTCCCACAGGGAGGAGTACGGGAAGCTCTTCGACTTCGTCAACGCCAAGAAGCTGAACATCAAGAACCGGGGGCTGAAGGAGGTACCGGCCGCGCGGGGCCGGGCTCGCGCCCGCTGGCGCCAGCACCGCCTTCTCCCAGAATCCGGCTGCTTTTCCCTCCTTTTTTCACCTCTCTTTTCTCTCCTTGCCCTTGTAGAGGAAAAAGGTCCGTGCGATATCCCTTCCTCTTTCTCCTCCTCCTCCTCCTCCTGGTGCAGGTTTCCTGTGCATGGCCGTGGTGGTCTCTGACTAACCCAGTAACCCCAGCGTGGTGTGTGAGGGCCCCCCGTAACCCCCATAACTGCTCTGCCCCTCTCTCCGGGGCCCTGAGGGGGGAAGGAGGGGCTGTGGCCGTGTCTGGCCCCTGCCCTGTGCATGCCCAGGGCCGTGCTCACCCAGGGCTGTGTTCCAGAGGGGCAGTGTGCCTGGGGGGCACAGGGAGCAGCTCTCACCCTGCCTCTCTGCAGGGAATGAAGCAGAGCTACGATGAATATGCCGACTCTGACGAGGACCAGCATGATGCCTACTTGGAGAGGATGAAGGAGGAGGGCAAGATCCGGGAGGAGAATGCCAACGACAGCAGTGACGGCTCCGGGGAGGAGACAGGTGAGGGCTGGGGCTGAGGGGCTGCTGCGGTGCTCCAGCTCCTGTTCCTCGTGAGGATCCGAAGCGCTGAGCCCTCGCTTTCTCCTCCAGATGAGTCCTTCAACCCTGGAGAAGAGGATGACGACGTGGCTGAAGAGTGAGTAGAGGCCGGGCAGGGCTCTGTCCAGAGGCCCTGTAAGAAGGTGCTGTTCTAGGGCTGTGTGAGCATTGAGAGATGCTCACAGCATGAATGGGATCACCTGGATTTGGGAATGTGCAGCCCTGGATTTGGGAATGTTGGGCAGCTGGGGCAGTTCTGGGCTTGCTCCCTTGTAATGGCATTAGGCAGTATGAGAGAGTTCTGGAAGGGACCAAGGGCTCCTGGGGAGGCCTTGGCTGCTCTGTCCGGGAAAGAGAACAGCTGGGAGGAGGGTTAAGGCCCCAGGCTGGGGTGAGGATGGGTGGGAGTGGTGGCAGGAGCCCTGTTTCCCCGAGAGCTCCGAACGTCCGGGAAGCAGAGCAGAGTGAGCCGTGCTCGTGGACGACGATTCCCCTGAGGGCTGTTAGCGGGAGCACGGCAGCTCCAGCCCGGGAAGCCTCCTCGGGGCTGTGGTGTCTGGGGGCAGCTCCGAGGCCGGTGCCCCTGTGCAGGTTCGACAGCAACGCCTCGGCCAGTTCCTCCAGCGGCGACGGCGACAGCGACCGGGACGAGAAGAAACCGGCCAAGAAGGCCAAGATCGTCAAGGACCGCAAGCCCCGCAAGAAGCAGCCGGAGGTGAGGGGCTGCTCCGGGAGCAGGAGCAGCTCCTGGAGCAGCATCAGGCAGGTCACAGCCCCGCCTGAGCTGCCTCACCTCAGCCTCTGCAGCCCTGGCCGGAGCTGTTGTCCAGGCCTGGCGTTGCTGCTCCAGATGGGTCCGGGCTGAGCCTCTCCCAAGGGCGCGTTGTTCCCGTGCCCAGCCTGTCCTGGTCGTTGTTCCGAGGTGTTGGGTGAGGGGTGCGTTGGGGTTCCATGGGTGTTCTCCACCTCCCAGAGCAAGAAGGGGAAGGACCCCAATGCTCCCAAGCGCCCGATGTCGGCCTACATGCTCTGGCTGAATGCCAGCCGGGAGAAGATCAAGTCGGACCACCCTGGCATCAGCATCACTGACCTGTCCAAGAAGGCTGGGGAGCTCTGGAAGGCCATGTCCAAGGAGAAGAAGGAGGTGAGGGGTGGGAGGCCCAGGGGGCAGAGCTGGGCCTGGTACAGGAGGGGAGGCCGGACGTGGGAAACCCCTCCTTGCTCCTGGGAGCATGGAGCTGCACTGGTGGGGAGTTGGGAAGGGGCGAGGACGTCCTCGGGCTGGTGAGCTGGGTGATCAGAAGTGGGAGCAGGGTGGGCTGCAGGAGGATGTTGGAGGAGGAGGGGGGGCCTCGCTGACCCTGTGCTCTGGCCGCAGGAGTGGGATCGGAAGGCAGAAGATGCCAGGCGGGACTACGAGAAGGCCATGAAGGAGTACAGCAAGGCTGACAGCCACAGGGGGTGAGCGTGCTGGCAAGGGGCCGGCAGGGCTTGGCCCCCCCAAAATCGGGCTGTTCCCGGGGCCAGCGCTGCCAGCCAGGTAACGCCACTGCTCTCCCCTCTGCCCACCCAACCCCATGCAGGGAGAGGTCCAAGAAGAAGAAGAAGAAGCAGGAGAAGCAGGTGAAGGGGAAAGGGGACAAGAAAGGTGCCACCTCCAAGTCCTCGTCCTCCAAGTCCCCAGCTAAAGGCATGAGCGACAGCTTCAAGAGCAAGGAGTTCGTGTCCAGCGACGAGAGTTCCTCTGCAGAGAGCAAGAAGGAGGTGGGGGTCACAACTGGGGGAGGTCCTGGCCCCTCTTCCCTGGGAAACAACTGTCTGGGAGGGTCCCCGCCCCTCTCCCCTCGGGGAACATCCTGGTGGCTTCTGCTGGAGAGGCTGGGTCCTCCTGGTACCTCGTGTCCGTGGTATTTGGCCATCCCTCAGGGCTTATCCCCAGGCCAGCACCATCACACTGTCCCTGCAGTGGGGCCACGGGAGGAGTGGGGGATGCTGCCCTGCCTTCACTGTCCCCTGCTGACCTCCTCTCCGTCCCCGCCCGCAGGACTCAGAGGACGAGGGCGCTGCCAGCCCGCCCCCCAGCTCCGAGGACTCGGCGTCCGGCTCGGATTAGCCCCGTCCCGGCTGGCTCCAGGCTGGTTCCCGGTGGGGAGAGGACTGGGCGGGCCGGCCCCGCGGCAGGGACCGGCATCCTGGGCTCCCGGAGGCTCCCACCCGGAGCGGGGCCAGGCTCCCCTGTCCCCCCAGCACCCCGTGGCGGCTGGAGGTGCCAGAGGCTCCTCAGTCCCTCACTCCTGTTCCCCATCAATTTATTTTTTCTAAACACTTGGGTTTCTCTCCTTTTCTTTCCTTCCCTCGCTGGTTTTTTTTTGGTGTTGTTTTTTTGTATTTTGGGTCCGTTCACATGGCAACTCGGGTTGAATAAAAAAAAAATCCCACTGATGGTGTTTGTGTGGGTGTGGGGCTGGCTCCCCCATCCCTCCTTCCTTCCTGCAGCCATCCGGGAGCTCGTTCCCCTCCTTGAACCGCTTCCAGGGCTGACTTCATTCTCTCCCCACCCTCCATTAGCGGCCCCCAGCCCCTGCTCAGCCATCAGGGCTCCTAATTACAGCCCCTCGCTCGATCCTGATGCCATTTGGGGGTTTTTCTACCTCCCTCGTGAGGGGGTTGATCCGATTAAGTCCCGTTTCCCCTCCGGTGTTGATTGCGGCCAGTTCCCGGTCCCCCATGGCTGCCTCTTCCCCCCTCCTTCCACTGCCTTTACTGGCACCGCTGGGATGGGGCTGCGGGGAAGCAGGAGCCCCCCGGGGCGGAAGCCGCGGGTCCCCGGTGGGCACAAGGGGCCCTGGACCCCCAAATGGTGGGGGGGCTCCATTGTCACAGCAACCTCCACCTAACTATGCACTGCTGCCCCTCTGGCGGCTGCCCCACGGTTGAAGGACACCGGGAACGGGACGGTTTTGGGTCCGGGGGTGCCCGGGGGGTCCTGCCCGGCTGCTCCCGCCCCCGAGGGTGATCCGGGGGGCGCTGGAGGTCTCCGGCCCCTCCGGCCCCCCCTCGGAGGGCTCTCTAGCCGCCCCTCTCGATGGTCCGCCCGCCACGCGGCGCCGCTCTGCCCCGCCCCTCGCCGTCGGGGGCGCGGCCTGGCGCTCATGAATATGCATGAGCAGCGCCGGTGGAGGGTGAGTGGGGGTCTCTCTGCCGGGATGGGGCTGCGGGGAACCGGGAACCCCCCCGGGCCCGTGGCGCCCGCCGGGGGACCACGCGGCTTCAGCCGCGGCGGGCAACACGGGCCCGGGACCTCCCGAATTTGAGGGGGGGGCTTCGTTGTCATGGGGACGGCGCTAGGCCGCGGTCGCGGCCTACTCAGCCACTCGATCGGAGGCTTCGTTGTCGTGGCAACGAGGGTAGGCCGCGCTGGCGGAGGACCCCGGGGGGGCCGGACCCGCATCCCGGGGCCCCGCCGCCATCCCGGGCTGGGACACGGGCCCGATGGTTTCCAGATGTGGGTTGTGGCGGCGGTTCCCCCGCGGAAGGCGCGAGGAGGGGGGTCTTGGGGAGGGTGGACCCCGGCGGGGCAGGAGGGAGCGAGGCGGGGAGGGGAGGGCAGGGCCGGGCCGGGAGGAGGCACCGAGCGGGTTTTTCCTGTCCCCGCAGCCCCGGTGAGTCACGGGAGAGGCGGCGGCGGCAGCGTGAGACCCGTGGGGACACGAGCCCCTCCTCCCCGCCCGCCCCGCGCCCCCCAGGCGTGTCCCCGGCCCGCCGCCGGCATGCGGCTGCTGTGGGGAAGGTGAGCGCGGTGCTCGCGGCCCCTGCTAAGGGCTGGCGGAGGGGCTCGGGGCGCCGGGCGGGGCCTCCCGGGCGGCCGGGGGCTCGGGGGGCCGGGAGTGGCCTGGGCAGGGAGCTGAGATGGGGGCTGGGGCAAACCGGGGGCCAGCCCGGCGCGGGGGGCTTGGCGAAGGTCGGCAGGAGTGACACGTGTGTGTTGGGACAGGTTAGCGCAGGGTCAGACAGGTAGAGGAGGGGCCCCACGGCGTTAGGGAGCGTACCGCGGGGTCGGGGTGGCTCCGGGGGGGTTGGGGCGGTGGCCGGGGCTGCTGCCGGGCAGGGCTGGCTCAGGTGAGCCGGGCCCGATGTGCCGAGGGTGGCACCGCGGCGCGATCACCGCTTGGCGCAGCTGGACGGGGCTCGGCACAGGGCCCCGCAGGGCGCTTGGGCTCCCCCAGGCTCGGGGCGCTCTCCGAGACGATTCTCCCTCTCTCCCTAGGGGCTGACCCTGCACCGCGCCCCAGCGTCGCCATGGCCTCCCAGCCGCAGCCCCTCTGCCCCGCCGTGCCCTGCGCCTCCCCTGCCGGCACTGGGGGGGCCGGGCTGGCCGGCAGCCCCGACAAAGGTCAGTGCCCCGGGCTGGGGGGAATCGGGGTGGAGGGGCTGCTGGGGCAGCCCCCTCAGAGCTGTTCCCAGCTGTGGGGGGCCGCACCACTCCGCTGACTCCGGCCCCCTCCCTTGCCCTCCGCAGGCATCGCGCGCCCCAAGCCACCGGTGCGGCCCAAGCCCCGCGTGCTGCCCAAGCCGGCCGTCCCCGCCAAGCCCCCGGTGCTGGCCCCCGCACCGGGCCCGCGGCACCCCCGGCCCGAGCTGCCCTCGGCCGAGAAGATGAATCGCCTGGCCGGGCCCCAGCCCTACAGCGGGGGAGGCGCGGGGGGGCCCCTCCGACGCCCCTCCTTCACTGTCAAGTCGCCCGAGACCCCCAATGGGAAGGGGCTCTCATCGCCCCCGGTGGCAGCCACCGAGGAGGAGGTGTCCCCGGCCCCGCCAGCCCCCTCGCGCAAGGGCCCGGCGCCCTTCAAGGTGACGCCGGTGCCGGTGGCCGCCAGGCCGGAGCGGTTCCCCGGCACCACCGTGGAGGAGATCCTGGCCAAGATGGACAGCAGGGAGGGCCCAGGCAGCCCAGACCGGGCCTGGCTGTCGCCCTTCTGCACCGACTCCTCCTCCCGCTTCGGCTCCAAGACCTTTGCTGCCTTCCGGAAGCGTCCCAGCGGGGAGGCTGATGGAGACCCCGCCGGCGAAGCCCTCCAGGTGCCCCAACCTGCGGCAGAGGGAACGGGGGACGATGGACACCCTGTGGCTGAGATGAGGTGAGGGCCCGGGAGCTGACGCCGGGAGGAGAGTGGCAGTGGGAGCAGGGGACATCACTCCGAGCCGTCCCGGGGCTGGGAATGTAACGGAGCTGAGGTCTGGTCGCCGGCATGGGGCCCGGGTTCCTCCCGAGCTGCAGTGCCTCGAGCTGCCTCCGTGGGAAGGCCGGGGCGGCCAGTGCCGACCACAGGAAGGGCTGTCCCGGGCCAGGAGCTGCCTGCGGGCGAGCTCCGAGCCAGCCTCTGGGCTGGGAGTAACAGGCCAGGGGTTGCACCCCCAGGAAATGCTCCTGATTTTCCAGCCTTGCTATTTTCTCCCTGCTGGGCCATGCCAGGGCACAGGGAGCAGGCAGATCGGCGGGACTGCCAGCTGCAGGATGTCCTGGGCCAGAGCCAGGGCTTGGCCACGCTCCCGAGAGCTGGGCACCTCAGGGAGAGCTGGGCGGGGGCTGCCTGCTCAACTCTGAACGGGAGTGTGAGAAACACGCTCCCAAAGGACCGAAAACTTTCCGGCAGAGGAGCTGGGGCCGCTTTGCCTCCTTTCCCTGGCAGCCCAAGCCAGAGACCGTGCAGCCGTGGCAGGGCCCGGCCCCTGTACCCTGCATCCTTGAAGGGTGGTTTGGGGCAGGGGTGCCTCGTGGGTGGTGGGAGAGTAGCACTGAGGCACGCAGGGGGATTTACCCTCCTTCCCCTTTTCTCTCTGCAGCAGCTCCCCCCCAGCCGGGCCGAGCTGTACCGGGGACCCCCGCGGACGCCGGAGGCCGCCGTCCCCCCCTGACGTGAGTGCTGGCCTCGCCCTCCGGCGCCATGGCGGCTCCGCTCCTGGGCTCTCTCCTTCGGGGCTCTCCTGTCTCCTCCGGGGCTCCCTCTCTGCGGGGTGCGTGTCTCTCCTTTCTCCTTGGGGTGCTGGCCGCCCCTTCCTGGGCCGGGGGGGACCGGGGGAGGGTCAGTGCCCCCTGTGCCGAGAGCCCGGCGTGGGGCCCGGGGCTGTGGGGGTGGCGTGTGCCAACACCGGTGCCAGGCGTGGGCAGGGAGCAGCCGTGAGTCACCAGCTGGGGTTCGGTGACCTGGCAGGTATGTGGCAGGGCAGGCCCCGCGGGCACCCCGCCAGCCCCTTTTCCCCGTGCCGTGCTCAGGGCGGTGACCGGGACACCGGGCCGCGGGGACACCGCGGGTGGCAGCCTGGCCAGCGGCACCAGGTCACCCGGTGAGGGGCAGACCGCGGCAGTGCTGGGCAGGGGGATGCCAGCTGCGGGCAGGGCGGGGGGCTGTGCTTGGGGGCTTCTGACTTCTTCCTGCTTCATTTCTTCTCTCCATCTGTCCAGGCGCTCTGGGGGCAGCAGGGGGCTGGGCAGGGAGCGGGGCTGGGCCACCGGGAGCCGCCCTGGTTGAGTCACGCAGGAGCAGCCTGGTGCTGGCACGCAGCACGGGCACTTCCTGCCCCGGGTGCGGGGAGGGGAGCAGGGCTGGAGGGAGGGACCCTCCAGAGATTTGGGGGGCTGGCTTTGGGATGGATGACGTTCGGAGGTGCCTCTTGATTGACATGACCCCCCTGCCGGCTCTTTCCACAGCTTTCCTCTCTACAGCTGGGTGCCCTCGGACCTCCAGGCTCCCCAAGGCCCCCCACCTGCCCAGCCCCGGCCCCAGGAGCTCCTTTCCAGCCTGCCGAGCCCTCTGCCCCGGCCCCTGGCTCCCCTGATGCCCCCCCTGAGCTCCTGGCCCCTGACTCCCCCACACTGCCCCCCGGCTCCCCCGAATCCCCCGCTCGGCCTCCAGCCAGGGTCCCCATCGCCTCCGTCCAGGCCCCGGGTGCTCCCTCAGCCACCAAACCCCAGCTCAGCGTCTCCCGTTCCCCCGGCTCTCCGCACACTCCGGGGGAGGGATCTCCTGGCACTGCCAGCCCCCCTGGCACTCCTGACCTGTCCCCACGAGTCACCTGCCCCCCCGGCTCTCCCGAGGCTGCTGCCGAGTACCTGGTCCCCCCCAGCCCGCCCCTTGCCAAAGCCTCTCTTCCCCCGGGCTCCCCAGAGGGACCTGATGATTCCGCAGTGTCCCCACCGTCCCCTGAGGGTCCTGATTTCAACCTCCCTCCCCGGGATGTGGGGCTCCGGCGCTCCTCAGAGGGGGTGCTGCGGCCCCCGCCCACGGGGCAGGGCCTGGGGGAGCTGGGGGGCTCGCTGAGCGCCCTGCCCCGGCCTGGAGACCTCCTGTCGGAGCCCTCCCTGGGCAGCGAGTCCGCGTGGAGCCTCTCCCAGTCCTTTGAGTGGACATTCCCGTCGCGGGGGGCACGCCTGCCAGCCTTCCCTCCCCGCTCCCCCATCCGGGAGACACCTGACTCGGGGCTCTCCGAAGAGGGGGAGTCGGATGGGGAAGCTACAGCCCCCGGCCCTCTGAAGGACAGCAGGTCTGAAGGATCTGACAGCCAGGAGGCGGAGGGGGCTCCGTGCCCAGGGGGTCCCGTGGCCCAGCGAGAGGCTGAGGGCTCGGCACAGGAGGAGGAGGAGGAGGAGGAGGAAGGGGAGGCAGAGCGGGATGCTCCCGTGTCCCACTCCCCGCTTCACGTGACAGAGCCTGGCCAGGAGCCAGCTGAACCTGAGTCCCCCCCCCAGCCCAGGCTCACCACAGCTGCCCCCCTGGGTCCAGCCCCCCCAGATCCAGCTGCTCCAGCTGACTCAGCCTGGGCAGGTGATGGCCCCAAGAGCCTGCAAGGTCCTGGGGGCCCAGGCCAGGCCGAAGGGCCCTCGCAGGGCCCTGACCCCCACGCCGACCCGGGCTGGCTGACGGAGCTGCTGGTGTCGCCCGGGGTCCACAGCTCTCCGGAGGTGAGGGGTGTGGGGGGCTCTGCGGGGTCAGGGTGGGCTGGGCTCCTCCTCCCTCCATGGGGCAGTGGGATGGGACAGGACGGGCGGGTGGTGGGTGGAGGCTGAGCAGGGCTGTGTGCTGAGGGGCAGGTGGCGGGCTCTGCCCTCTCCGCAGGATGGGCCCCGCCGTGCTGTGTCCCCGAGGTGTGTCCCTCCTTCTCCCCAGCTCCACTGCTGCGGGAGCCGGGGTTGCTCCACCCTCAAACTCCTCTCCCCTTTCTAACCTCTCTCCCCTCTAACTCCTCTCCCCTTTTTCCCCCAGAATCTGCTGGGCTGGTCACGGAAGGACCTGTGCAGTGAGTTTGGCATTGGCCGCCCTCGCCAGGACAGCACCTTCGACTGGAGCCACCCAGGTGTGTCCAGGGAGAGAGACTGGCCTGCTGAGACCAAGCAGGACCAGGAGTTCGGGACCAGATCCAGCTGGGGCAGCACCCACGGTGACAAGGACAGCAGTGCCCGGGAGAGCTGGAGCGGTGACTACAGAACAACGGAGCTGATGGGGGACATGAAACTGGGCTGCAGTGACTGGTCCCAGTCCCTTGGCACTGGGGAGAGCTGCCTGCAGGATCCAGACTTGAGTGCCAGCACAGCCAAGTGGGGCCAGGGCTATGGCAGCACGGAGGAGCTCGGCTCTGGACAGGCCAACTGGGGCAGCGGCCTTGGCACGGGACACATCCGGCAGCTGGACAAGGAGCCGCGCTCCGGGCAGCCCACCTGGGCAGGCAGGTACAGCGACGGGGACACGGAGATGAAGGACAGGGAGCTCACCCCAGACTGGGCCGGTAAATACAGCAGCCGGGATGCTGGGAGCAAGGACAAGGATTTAACGCTGGGCTGGGCTGGCAGATCCAGCACTGGGGACGCTGGGAGCCCAGATAAGGAGCTCAGCCCCGGCCGGCCAGCCTGGGACAGGGGGTATAACCCCAGGGACATGGAGAGCCAGGACCGGGAGTTCAGCCCCAGCCGGCCAGCCTGGACTGGGGAATACAGGGACGCGGAAAGCCAGGACTGGGAGTTCAGCCCCAGCCGTCAGGCTGAAGGCAGTGAGTACAGCACTGGGAGCGTGGATTCCCGGGACCAGGAATTCAGCCCCAGCAGAGCGGCCTGGGATAACAGGTACAGCACCCGGGACATGGAGAGCCAGGACCGGGAGTTCAGCCCCAGCCGGCCGGCCTGGACTGGTGAAGTCAGGGACATGGACAGCCAGGACAGGGAGTTCAGCCCCAGGAGACCAGCCTGGACCAGTGAATACAGGGAAATGGAAAGCCAGGACAGGGAGTTCAGCCCCAGCAGGCCGGGCTGGGATGACAGATCAAGCAGCAGGGACACGGAGAGCTGGAGCCGAGAGTTGAGCACCAGCAGGCCGGGCTGGGATGACAGATCCAGCAGCAGGGACACAGAGAGCTGGGACCGAGAGTTGAGCCCCAGCAGGCCGGGCTGGGATGACAGATCCAGCAGCAGGGACACAGAGAGCCGGGACCAAGAGTTGAGCCCCAGCAGGCTGGCCTGGGATGACAGATCCAGCAGCAGGGACACAGAGAGCCGGGACCGAGAGTTGAGCCCCAGCAGGCTGGCCTGGGATGACAGATCCAGCAGCAGGGACACAGAGAGCCGGGACCAAGAGTTGAGCCCCAGCAGGCCGGCTGAAGCCAGTGAATGCAGCACCAGGGACCTGGAGGCCCAGGATGAGTTCAGTCCCAGCGGAGCAGCCTGGGGTGACGGATCCAGCACCAGGGACCTGGAGACCCAGGACAGTGAATTCACACCCAGCAGAGCAGCCAGGGATGGCAGGCACAGCACCGGGGACATGGAGGCCCGGAGTGGGGAGTTGTTCAGCCCCAGCGGAGCTGTCTGGGATGACAGATCCAGCAGCAGGGATGTGGAGGCCCAGGACAGAGAGTCCAGCCCCAGTGGAGCAGTCCAGCATGGGGAGCACAGCTCCGTGACCCCCAGGGAGGAAGAGCAGGAGCTGATCCCGGCCCGGCTGAGCTGGCCCGGTGAGGGCAGCGTGGGGCAGACCGGGCTGGTCAGGGGTGGCAAGGAGGACATGCCCAGCTCCCAGCACCCCAATCCCCTGGCCCAGCAGCCGAGCTGGGGCGGTGCCCACCAGCAGGAGCGTGACAGCTCCGGCAGCAGGGACTGGGCTGAGGAGCTCCGAGCAGCTGAGTGCCACAACCAGTTCGGTCTCGTCAGGACAGAGCGGGTGCCAGACCCCTGCAGTGCCAGAGCCTCGGATGGCTCCGTGTCCGGGGTCCTGCCACAGCCCCCCCAGGCAGGCTGGCACAGGGATCTCTCTCTGGACATGGGCAATGCCCGCTGGAGCCAGGATGTGGACAGCTGGAGTGTGGAGCCGCAGGATGCCGAGGCCAGGCGCCAGGAGTGGGCGAGTGCCTTTGGCGCCCGCTGTGCCGCCCGCAGCCGGGACCTTGGCGCGGGGGAGTGGAGCCTGGGAGGGGACATCGGCGCAGAGCACGGGTAAGGAGGGCACCGGTGGTGGCAGGGAGGGAGCAGCTTCCCCTGCGGCAGACGGAGGGGTTTGGGGCAGGGCTTGTGTTTTCTGGGGCTGGAGCAACTCTGGGGTTTTGTCTCCCAAGCAGGTCGGCCCCCAGCTCATCGATGGGTGACGTTCCAGCTGATCTCCCGGCTGCTGAGCCCCCCTGGAGCGAGTCACCCAGCCCCTCCGAGGAGGAGAAGGACCCCTCTGAGCCAGCCGCTGCCCCGCAGAGCACCAGGGCCCGCCCTTTGCTGCCAGAGGCTCCCAGTGGGATCCCAGCGGACACAGGAAGTGAGGAGCAGTCCTCAGACCACCCGGATGGGGAGAGCTCCTCGAGCTGGGGGGAGCAGCAGCTCTCTCTGGGTACCCCCCAACCCGAGGGGTCCATGGAGCAGGGGCAGGAATTTCCTCTTCTGGAGGTGAGTGGGGAGTGGGGAGATTCCAGTCACCCTGTAAGGCCTGGGACTGCCTGGCTGTCACAGGACGTGTCTGTGGATGGGGCTTTGCCCTCTGACCCTGCTGCCCCCAGGGTCGGCCGTGGGTTGAGGGCCCCCAGCACTGCTGTGGGTGTGCTGGCTGGGGTGGGGGGTCCCTGGGCTCCCCGTGCCAGCTCTGACCTGTCCCCCGGGCTCGGCAGGACACGGAGCTCCTGGACAGCAGCGTGTTCCGCAGCAAGGCCAGCCTGGGCCGCAAGCGCCAGCACCGGGCACCGTCCGTGCGCCCCACCGCCACCGAGGGGGACAGCTGGATCTTCCGAGACTCCACGGGTGAGCCCAGCGGGGACGGGGACGGGAGCGGGGTGTCTGTCCTGGCACAGTGTCATGGTGACACCGTCCCTGTGTCCCCACAGAGCCCCGGCCAGCCCCGGCAGCGTCCTCTGACGAGGAGGCAGCGGAGGAGCCCCGGAGCCGGCGGATGCGCGGCTCCCCCTCGGGCAGGGGGATCAAGGTGCCGCTCTTTCCTGGCCTCAGTGCCTCCGCCATCAAGGTGAGACCCTCGGACTCCTGTGCAAGGGAGGGTGGAACACAGGGAAACTGAGGCAGGGTGGGGCTGGGGGCTAAATGCAGGGAGGAGGCAGTGGGGCGATTTGGGGGACAGAGCACTGTGTGTCTCCCTGACCTCTCTCTCTGCCCCCAGGCCAAGCTGAGGGGTCGCAACCGCTCAGCTGAGGAGGGGACATCGTCAGGGGAGAGCAAGGGGGCCCCTCCTAAGGACCCCCACGTGCAGCGCTCCAAGTCCTGCAAGATCCCTGGTGTGAGTGGGAAACCCCCGACCCTGCCCCCCAAGCCAGAGAAATCCTCAGGGTGAGTGTGGGGTGCCAGAACCCTCATGGGGGCAAAAGGGGGGCTGAGGGCACTGGTCTGGGTGCCGGGGCTGGTTTTGGGAGGCTCATGCTGAGGCTGTGCCAACACCCCAGATCCGAGGCCTCTCCCCCCCACTGGCTGCAGGCGCTGAAGCTGAAAAGGAAGAAGCCTTGAGTGGGGTGAGTGGGGAATTTGGGCCAGTGCTGGGGACACACTCCCCCAGCTCGGGCTTCCCCATGTCCCTGGGGTCTGCACTGCTGGGGGGCAGCCCCCTCCCTCCTGTCTGCTCTGGCTGGGTCCCCCCGGGATGGGTCACCCCTGGGGGGGGCCCTGCAGGGTCCTCACCCCGTCCCCACTGTGTCCCTTCCAGGCTCGCTCCCCGACGCCGACAGCCGCTGTCCCCGGACCAGGGCTGTCCCCTCCCGTGGGGACACACACACACACTCACCTATGCACTTTGTACGAGCTCGCAGGGTCCCTGTCTTCCCAACACCTCCTCCCCATCCCCCCTTTGTACCCTGTTCCCATGGTCCCCAAGGGGCTGGGGGTGGGCACGAGTCCCCCCTTCCCCTCCCCCCTGCTCGTGTATGGCCCCGGACACAGGGCGATGGGTCCGGCTCGTGGTGTCGCTGCCACAGACAATAAAACCTCGCTGGTCAGTTCAGGGGGTCCTGGCTCTTCTCCCAGGCCCTGCGTGGGGATCACAGAGGTCCTTGGGGAGGGGACACTGCGACCTCCACTGCCCACACAGGAGCTGTGCAGGAAAGAAGGGACACCTCCAGAACCCCTCTGTGCCCGCCATAGGTGCACCCAGCCAGGCCCCCCGGCCCTGCCCAAACACTGAGTGGGTGCTGACACCAAGACTTTATTGAGCTCCGAGGCTGGGGGTGCAGCCCCACATGCGGGGACAGCAGTGGGGGAGGCCTGGGGGCACCTGGGGGGGCTGAGCCCCTTATATCTCGCAGATGAAGGGCAGCCGCCTCTTGCAAGGCACGCTCCTCCAGCGCCCATCTGGGGAGAGAAGAGGGGGGATCAGCCCATCGCCCACCAGCACCCCCACCTCCAGGGACCCCCTCCAGCCCTCAGGGATACCTCCCAGATCCCCCAGTGCCAGCCCCCCGGTGCCACCTCTCCATCCCCAGCCCCTCAGCACCCTCCCCCCATCGCCCAGACCCCCCGAGAGCCCCCACTGACTGTTGGTGCAGAGGGTGGTGCAGAAGCGGCGGCCAGGCAGGGGGTGCCCGGGCAGCCACTGGCTGTAGTTCCAGGGGCTCCGGTCGGTCCAGTGGCAGCTCGGGTATGGGATCTGCCAGCAGAGAAAGGGTGTGGGGACCCCCAGCACTGGGGACAGTGGGGTGGGAATGGGACATCCAGGCTGGGCACTAGGGATGCTAGGGCAAGGCTGGAGCACCCAAGCGGGCACTGCAGACACGGGTGGAGTTGCAGCCCTGCTGGTGGGCACTGAGAACGCTGGGAATGGGATCGGGAACCCAGCTTGTGCACTGGGAACAGCGGGACGGGGCTGGGACACCCGGGGTGGGCACTGGGGACACTGGGAGGAGGCAGGGTGCCCCGAGACCAGGGCAGTGGCGGTGGGACGGGGGTCCTTACGGCAGGCTGGCTGACGGCGCCGATCCAGACCTGGCCGGCGTTGGAGTGCCGGCGCGCCAGGAGCAGCAGGAAGGTGTTGGTGCGGGAATCGTGGATCGAGGCCAAGCGCCCGCGGAAGCGCCGGGCACAGATGCGCTGCAGGGACACGGCTGTCACAGGGGGGCACTGGTGCCCCCACCCTGACGCCCCAGCCACCCCATTCCACCGCATCCCACCCCATCCCGCCCCATCCCACCTGCGCACGGTAGAAGTTTCGGCAGCGGGAGACGACGACGTAGCGGCAGGTGGCGGTGCCCGGCATGCTGGGGACACCGAGCGCCCGCTTGTCACTGCCACCCAGGCACCCGCTGTACTCCTCGGGCACCTCCAGCTCTGTCACATCCTCCTCGTCCTCCGCCGCAGGGCTGGCGAGAGCTGGGGACACCAGCTGTGTCACCCTGGCATCAGGGGTGTCCCCGGGATGTCCCCGTGGGCAGGTGGGGTGTGGGGGGCACTCACCGGAGCGGCTGGCGGGAATTGTGCCCAGCAGGGCCAGGGCGATCAGCAGGCAGGGCCGCATGGCGTGGGCACACTGGGGACACCACTGGCACCCTCGGGAGATGCCACAGCCCCGTCACCCTCGGCCAGCCTGAGGACACCCCCCTGGGCCTCTGCCAGCCCCAGCGTCACCCTGTCCTCCCCATGTCCCCTCAGAAACCCCCCATATCCCCACTGTCCCTCCGCCATCCCCAGTGCCACTCCATGCCCCGTCCCCTCTGCCACCCCCAGTGCCATCCCCACAGCCCCCAGCCCTCCTGTGCCCACCGTGTGCCCAGTTCCTCACCTCCAGCCCTTGGGTCACCCCCTCTCCTGGGCACCCCGTGCCATTCTGTCCCCCACCATGCCCCCCCGGCACTCCAGAGCCCCCCAGTGCCAGACTCGGGAACGCCCAACCCTGGCAGCTGAGGGCTGAGCCCACCCCCATGTCCCTGTCTGCGTTCCTCACCTCGGTCTTGGGGGGCTCTGCCCACTGCCACCCTTATATCGGTGACAGGGACACATGGCCCTGACCACAGCCTTGTGACACCCCCAACCACCAACTGTTGGGGACACAGGGGGGGACACCCGGGGGGGCTCTGCCAGCAGCCTGCCCAGCCAGTGCCTGGGGTCTGCTTGGTCCGGGGCAGGGGGTGCAGGGGTGTGGGGAAGGGCTGTGGTGCTTTGGGGTGCAGGGTGTCAGTACAGGGGCTCAGGGAGTTTGGGGTGCAGGGTGTCAGTATGGGGGCTCAGGGAGTTTGGGGTGCAGGGGTGTGGGGAGGGGGCTCAGGGAGTTTGGGGTGCAGGGTGTCAGTACAGGGGCTCAGGGAGTTTGGGGTGCAGGGTGTCAGTATGGGGGCTCAGGGAGTTTGGGGTGCAGGGTGTCAGTACAGGGGCTCAGGGAGTTTGGGGTGCAGGGGTGTGGGGAGGGGGCTCAGGGAGTTTGGGGTGCAGGGTGTCAGTATGGGGGCTCAGGGAGTTTGGGGTGCAGGGTGTCAGTACAGGGGCTCAGGGAGTTTGGGGTGCAGGGGTGTGGGGAGGGGCTGTGATGCTTTGGGGTGCAGGGGTGTGGGCAGGGGGCTCAGGGAGTTTGGGGTGCAGGGTGTCAGTACAGGGGCTCAGGGAGTTTGGGGTGCAGGGGTGTGGGGAAGGGCTGTGGTGCTTTGGGGTGCAGGGTGTCAGTACAGGGGCTCAGGGAGTTTGGGGTGCAGGGGTGTGGGGAGGGGCTGTGATGCTTTGGGGTGCAGGGGTGTGGGGAGGGGGCTCAGGGAGTTTGGGGTGCAGGGTGTCAGTACAGGGGCTCAGGGAGTTTGGGGTGCAGGGGCTGAAGGGGTGGGGGTGCAGGGGTGCTCAGGGTGTGGAGATGAGGATGGGGGATTGGGGTGCAGAGTCCCCGGGGGGGTGTGGGTGCTCAGCTGCAGGCCAGGGGGCTAGTCAGGGGAATGGGTGGCTTAGGAGGGGCTCAAGGGGGTCTGTGGCCAAACGGCCAGGCCGGACCCGGGGGGCCACGACCGTTGGGAAGGAAACAGCCCTTGGGCAAGCCTGGCCGGCGGGAGATGGTATCAGCACGCCAACATCCCCTCTGCACCCCCAGCGCCCCCACCCCGGGACACACGGCACCCCATACACCCGCCTTGCACCCCTCAAACTGGAGCTGCCCCCACCCCTGTAGCCCCAGCCCTGCCCTCCCCAGCACCCACCCTCTGCCCTGGGCACTGCCGTGCTCCCCCCAACCCGCAGTCCCCCCTCCCCGGGCCATGTGTGTCCCGCTGCAGCGTCACCCCGGTGCCCCCCTGGTGTCCCCAGGGCCAGGCTGGGTGGCGCAAGGCTGTGGTGGTGACATGTGGCCCTGTCAGCCCTAAAAGGGGGACAACGGGCAGAGCCCCCCAGCCTCCAGGTGAGGACTGAGGACGGGGACAGGGACATGGAGGGTGACATCAGAATGGGCTCAGCCCCCGGCTGCTGGGGCTGGGGACCAGGGGTGGGCATCCCTGAGGCTGGCACTGGGATGCCAGGCAGACACGGGAGTGGCACAGGGGATGGTGGAGGGACAGTGGGGATAAGGGGCGCAGAGGGGCAGGATGGGGTGAGGGACACAAGGTGGCACTGGGGGTGGCAGAGGAACAGTGGAGACATTAGGGCTGGCAGAGGGGCCACGGAGAGGACGGGTTGTTACCAAGGGTGGCACAGGGGCTCTGGACCATGGGGGTGGCCGAGGTTGATGGGCCTGTGGCATCTCCAGAGGGTGCTGGTGGTGTCCCCAGTGTCCCTGCGTGTCCTGCTGCCATGTGGCCCTGGCTACTGCTCGCTCTGGCCCTGCTGGGCACTGTCCCTGCCAGCCACCCTGGTGAGTGCCCCCCACACCCCTGCCTGCTCCCAGGGACACCCTGGGGACACCCTCAGTCCCTGCCACCCCCGTGCCATGCCCACCCCACTGACGCCACATGCCCGGGGCTGGCAGTGGGTGGCAGGGGGACCCGTGGTACCAACCCCCCCCTCCTGCGCCCTGCAGCCCCCCACCAGCCCGGGGGGGTTCCTGCTGGTGAGACCCCCCAGCTGCGCTACGTGGTGGTGAAGAAGCTGCGCACCTACGCGGGCGCCCAGGTGAGGGGACATGGGGCACGGGGGGTGCGGGGGACGCCAGGCTGTGCCCGTCCCACAGCGGCACTGCCGGGAGGTGCCCGTGGGCACAGGTGAGCGCCCGGTGCCAGCCCGTGCCCGTCCACAGCGCTACTGCCAGGACGTGTACCGGGGCCAGCTGGCCTCTGTGCACAGCGCTGCCCGCAACCAGGAGCTGCAGAAACTGGCACGAACCCACACCACACTCGCACCCTGGATCGGAGCTGTCACCAGCCGCAGGGTGAGGGGACACCGGGGGCAAGGGGCTGCCAAAGGGGTGCTGGGTGCTGGCGAGGAGATCAGCTGGGGGCTGCTTTGGGGGGTGAGGGGCTGGGTAGGGGGTGCTGGGGCCGGAGGCTGGGGTTTGAGGGGCTGGGTATGGGGTGCTGGGGGCTGCCACTGGGGGCTGAGGTGTTGGCACAGCAGGCGGGGCAGTGGGAATCGCGCTGGGAGGACTCCAGCCCCTGGAACTACGCGAACTGGGCGCCCATCCATCCCCACCACACCGTCACCACCTGCACCACCCTCAGCACCCGAGGTGAGGTCACCCACCCACCGTGTCCAGGCTTGGGGGATGCTGGGGAGGGGAGCACAGGCTACTGGGAAATTGGAGGAACACTGGGAGGACACTGGGGCGGTGTGGGGAGAGGGCTACAGGTCACTGGGGGGGGCACTGGGGGGCCAAGGGGGGGACATAGGGGGCACTGGAAGCGGTTGCAGGGTGCTGGGGGGCCCTGGGAACCACCCACGGGCCTGACACTGTCCTTGTCCCCAGACGGGCTCTGGCGAAGCCGCTTCTGCTTCCAGCTGCGCCCCTTCATCTGCCAGTACTGAGCCCCCAGTGCTGCCGTGGCCCCCCAGGTCCTTTCCCAGTAAAGCAGGGGTGCCCTGAGCCGTGTCTGTGTGCGCCGAGGGCCTGCGGAGGGGGCTGGGGGGTCGTGGGGGCAGCACGGCGAGTGGAGGGGGCAGTGATGTTTATTGTCCCCAAGCCCCCCACCCCACTGGCACAGCGCCCCCAGGCCAGTACAAAAATGGGGTGCTGGGGCTCAGTGTGGGGTCTCGACGTGGATCTCAGCGCTGGGGGCGGCTGCCAGGGGGGTGCTGACCATCCCCAGCTCCTTGGCTCGCCGCTGGCACTCGCGGGTCACCACTACGGGGCTGACAAAGGCCACCAGCACCACGGCGATGAGCCCCAAGTTCATCTGTGGGGTGGAAGAGTGTCAGGGCAGGGGGCTGGGGGCTGACCCCACCCAAGGGGCCCCTGGGCCAGCCCCATGGTTACCCCATCTCCTGCGTTAGCCCAGGACACTTGGGGCGGCACTCCCGTTTTCCCAAGGGCAGGATTCCCATCCCTCCCTGGCGCAGGGCCCCCACTTCCCCTGGAGCAGGACCCCATCCCTCCCGGGGCAGCATCCCCATTTCCCCATGGGGCAGGACCCCCATTTTCCCACGGGCAGGACCTCAGTCACTCCTGGGGCAGGATCCCCGTTTCCCCACGGCACGAGACCCCCATTGCCCTGCGGGGCAAGACCGCATCCCTCCCGGGGCAGGACCCCCATTTCCCCGTGGAGCAGCCCCCCCATCCCTCACTCGGGGGGCCCACAGGGCACACTCACATAGAAGGGGTCCCCCTGGAGCGGCCCCTGCACCAGGGCGACACACGGGTACTGCAGCAGGGCCACCAGCGCCGACAGCGCCATGGCCAGCCCGTACAGCTTCCCGAAGTGCTGCGGGGGGAACCTGCCAGGCACCCGCGTCACCAACGGGCATCTCCTGACCCCTGACAGCCCCACCCCGATGCCCTCTCCCCCGACACCTCCACCACGTCGCCTGCCACCCTCCAGCTCCACCGCCATCCCTCGCCACCCCATCCCGACCATGCCAGCCTGTCCCCTGCCACGCCCACAAGGACCGTGTCCCCATCCCCTGCCACCCTGGGCCCTGCGTCCCCCGTGGCCGCGGCTGTCCCCACTCACGCGATGGCCAGGAAGGCGGCGTTGCCGCCGTACAGGAAGGAGCGGCTGATGACCTGCAGCACGAAGGTGCCGAACTGGACGGGCAGGACGGGCACGGCGGCAAGCACGGAGAACAGCAGGCACTGCGCCACCGTCACCACCAGCGACAGCACCGCCGAGCGCAGGTCTGCCAGCGCGGCCAGCGCCCCTGCGGGCACGGGGCTCAGGGCACGGCGACACGGCTCCCTCCGTGTCCCCTCCCAGGGGCCGCGGGCTCGGGCACGATGGTGGTGGCAGCAATGAGGCCGTGGGGGACAGGGGCCGCAGGACTGGGAGGCATGGTCGCCCCCAGAGTGTTGTGCCAGGGGGGGCTGACCCTTGGGGTGAGGGGCCGTGGGGGTCAGTTGTTCTCAGGGCACGGGGCTCAGCTGCCCTTGGGGCAGGGCGGGGGGACAGTTACCCTCAGGGCGGGGACCCTTTCCCCGCTTGTGCCGGTCGAGGATGAGGCCGTTCCAGGGGGCGCAGAGCACTCCGCAGAGCTGGGTGAAGGCGAAGGCGTTGGTGTAGGTGCTCACTGCGGGGGACAGCGTCAGGCGGGCGCCGCCAGCCCCGGGGCTCCCCGCCGCGTCCCCCCGCCACGCTGCCGTACCCAGGCCGTGGTCCCCGTGCGCCAGGTGCTCGAGCTGCGGGTTGAGGGTGCCGATGAACAGGTAGTGGCGAAGCTGCATCACCGAGAGCCAGGCCACGTGCCAGGCGAAGAGCCACGAGCAGGCGCAGGCCCGGAACGGCGTCCCGGAGGGGGCCCCACCTGCGCAGGAGTCAGGGCGGGGCACACACAGACACACCCCCGGCCACACCCGCACCCTGCCCCTGCCCCTGCCCCTTCGGACGTGCCCACCCTTCGGCCGCGCCCACACTGCCGCACCCATTCGCCGAGCGCCCATTCACTCCTGCATTTGCATATCATGGCCACGCCCATGTACGGCCGTGCCCGCCCACCAGCGGGCCGCACCCCGCAATTTGCATACTCAGGACCGCCCTCCGGCCGTGCCACGCCCCTTCATTTACATGGGCATGCCTACCTGCGGCCGCGCCCACCTCCTTAGGTAGCCCCACCCCCCGCAGACCAGATCCCCACCCCCGGCACCTCGAGGGATGGGGGGTTCCAGGGGTGTCTCCTCGGGTGCGGCCTCTACCGAGGGCTGCTTGTCCTTGTAGGTTCGGTAGGAGCGGGAACGGCCCCGGCACCGCAGCCTGCGGGAGCGCCTGTGTCACCCTGTGTCCGCCTGGCGCGGCTGGACCTGCCCCGGGGACAGGACCCGCTGCCCACAGGGCGGGACCCAGCCGCCCCTCTCCCCAGAGCCCCAGCGGGGCGCGGCCAGCCCCCCGTACCCGTAGTCGTAGTCGGGGGGCAGCGGGTAGGGGATGTGGGTGCGCGGCATCAGGAAGAGGGTGCGCAGGAGGTGCCAGGCGCTGCAGGCTGCCAGGAAGAGGAACATGGCCCGCAGGGACAGCCCGTGCTCGTACAGCAGCTGGGGACAGGGACGGAGTCAGGGACGGAGACAGGCCGCCACCGGCCACCTGCTCAGGGCCTAGGTCTGTCCCCATGTGTGGCCCCAGCAGCGACCCAGCTGTGTCCCAGGCTGCATCCCCACCATGTCCGTAAATGTGACCCAACTGTTCCCAGCTCTGTCCTCCCCTGCCCCCACCGCCACGTCCCTCGCACCCACCTTGACGATGAGGAAGATGGCAGAGGAGGAGTCGAAGGCCCCGTTGTAGAGGGTGATGAGGATGGAGCGGTAGTTCCCGAACAGGTTGCCCACCTGGCACCAGGAGAGCCCCGTGTGCCATCAGGGCCGTCCCATGGAGGGCGGGTGTCCTGCTGCCGGTGGGTGTCAGGGTGCCGGGGGACCCACCTGCATGTTGGTGAGGATGAGGAGGATGCCACCCACCGACAGCATGGACATGGCCGGGAAGAGCAGCACCGCCATCTCTGGGGACACGGGGGTCAGCAGGGACAGCAGTTACCGAAGAGGTCCCCCCCGGGGCTGGGGACCCCCCGGCCAAAGAGCCTCACCTGGGGTGGAGAAGGCGACGAGAAGGGTCCCACCAGCGTAGAGGGAGCTGAAGGGCACAGCGGAGACACGTGGGGACAGGATCCCGGGAATCACACGTGATTCCCCTATCCCAGCCCCATGGGAGGCGGGCCACCCCAATAACCCCCCTTTCTCAGCAGCCCCCGGCCCAAGCCCTGTCCCCCCGGTGCCCGTGTCCCCCCGGCGCCCGTGTCCCCCCGGTGCAGGGCTCACATGGCGATGAGGCGCGCGGCCATGGTGCCGAAGCGGTCAAAAACGACGCCCATGGGGAAGGTCATGAAGTTGTTCATGAAGGAGCCGATGGTGAAGACCAGGGAGAACTGCTCATCCTGCCCGCTGCAATCTGGGGATGGCCATAAGTGGGGCACGGGGACACGGAGATGTGGGCGTGGGGACGCCGGGACGCAGGCACCCGGGGAGATGGGTCAGCAGAGATGCAGGGGACACCGGGCGTGCGGGGACACCACGGACGTGACGATACTGGAGACACGGACTAGGGGACAGCAGGCACGTGGGCTTGGAGATGGAAGGGACACAGAACACTGCAGGGCAGCAGGACATTGGGGACAGCAAAGACACAGGCACAGGCGCAGTGGGGACGTGGGGCAGCACGGGGCATCAGGACAGCGGGGGCACGAGTCAGGGGACCAGGGGGACAGGTGGGGGTCCATACCAGACCCCAGGGTGAGGTTGGGGCCGGGGGTGGCGGAGGGCTGGCACAGCCCCTCGAAGTAGCCCAGGTCCTTGAGGACGAAGACGAGGGAGGCCCAGCCGAAGATGATGCCGCAGAAGGCGCCGCACTCCAGCAGCCCCGACAGGAAGGTCCCCAGGCGCTTGGCCAGCCCCGCACCCCCCGCCATGTCCCCCGCCCGGGCGGCCACCTGCCCGGGCTGTCACCAGCCTGGGGCGTCTTCGCCGAGCCTGCGGGTGACAAAGGCCGGGTGTCACGCCATGCTGGCACCCACCGGGGGCACGGGGACGCGTGGGGCGCACAGGGGCACGTGCCAGCACGTGGCCACCTGGGCAAAGGCCACCATGGCTCCGGCTCTGCCCCTTGTCCCTGGCCACGGCGGCTGGCGCTGGTGTCTCTCCATGTGCCAGGGCACAGGGCAGGCCCCTGCAGCGGCCAGGGCTCGCACAGGTGGGGACAGCTGTTCACAGGTGGCACACACCCGTTTACAGACACACACGAGGGTTCGCAGGTGCATGTGCGGGTTCACAGGTGCACACGCAGGTCTGTGGGCACACATTTATGGGCGGGCACACACACATTTATGGGCACACACACACATTTATGGGCACACACACATTTGCAGGCACACACACACATTAATGGGCACACACACACCTGCTCGCAGGCACACACGCGTGTTCGCATGCACACACACAGCTTTACAGGCACACACACCCGCTGAGCCCCGTCCTGCGCCCCTCACCCACCTGCACGAGGCCAGGCCCTCCTGGTGCCACCGTGACTTTCGCCGCCGCCGTGGAGTTTGAACCCCAGCAGCGTGGCTGGGATGCACCTCCGCACCCCCGCTGACCCCGCTCTAATCTCCCGGGAGCACGCGCAGGTCCCCCGGGCTGCCGGTCCCGATGGCGCCTCGGGCCTCCCGATAGCACCTCGGGCCCCCTGGTGGTGACTCGGTCCCCCCACTGCACCCCCCCTGTGCTGTCCCTATTGCCCCGAGCCAGCCCGGCCCAGGACCTGGCACAACCCTGGGGACACTGGCACGTGCTCTGGTGACAATAACACAGCCCTGGGAACACCAACATCCTCCCAGGGACACCAGCATCCCCAGGGGACCTGGCACAGCCGTGGGGACACTGGCACACGGCTGCGCACCCTAGTGTGAGCGCTGGGGACACCACAACAACACACCTCACCCCGGGGACACCGGCACCCTGCTGGGGACCTGGCACAGCCCTTGGGAAACTGGCACTCTTCCTGGCAACTCTGGCACAGCCCCTGGGGACACCAACACACCCCTCCCCCGGGACCTGGCACGGTTCTTGGGAAACTGGCACAATCCCTGGAGACGCTGGCACAGCCCCTGGAGACACAGGCACTCTGCAGGGGATGGTGACACACCCCCCCGGGGCCCCAGCACAGCCCCTGGAGCCCTCCCCTGGGGACCCTGGCACGGCTCTCAGGGACGCTGTCACACCTCTGGGACCCTGCCATCCCTATGGGGACCCTCACACTGCTGGGGACAATGACACATCTCCTGGGGACGCTGCCACCCCAAGCACTGCACTGCACTGGGGACTGTCACCGTGCCGGGGCTGACAACAGGTCAGCCCACACAGGCAGGTGGGATTCCCCCATGACCCACAGATGGGTGGCAAAGGCACCAAGGCCACGTCACCCCCAGCTCACTGTCCTCCGTGTCCCCCCACCTCGCTCACCCGCTCACAGGCCGGCCCCTCGTCACCGAGCCCCTCGTCACCGTGCCAGTGTCCAGGGCCTATCCCTGTCCCGCTCCCCTGCCTGCTGTAATGTCGGGTAATGAGGCCTCATTACAGTGACCAGCAGCTAAAGATTAACCTGGACAGAGCCGGGGGGGCGGCCCGGGGGGAGCTGTGTTATTTTTAGCCACCCAGGCGGGGGCTGGGGCTGTAGCACCAGCTGGGGGGCACCGAGGCACCCTGAGATACGGGGGGGTCACTGCCTGGGGCACCCCGAGCCACTCGCTATGGGTGCCAGCCACCGAGCCATGCTGGGATGTCCTGGACATGCTGGTCCCTGCCAGCCACACTGGAGAGCCCCCACAGCAGTGACCCCCCCCTACACTGGTGAGGGCCCCCCGGGTGGTGAGCCCCCCAGACTGGTGAGCCCTCCACGAGAGAGCAGAAGGGTCCAGCTCGGGCCGGGGACTAGCAGCATTAGTGACTCTGTCCCCTCTGTCCCCTCTGTCCCCGCTGTGTCCCCCAGCTCCCCCCGGGCCGTGACGGGGGCAGCCGGGGTCACGGCGCCTCTGGGGGCTGCCACAGGGCTGGGGCCCGCCTTCGCACCCCGCCGCCCCCCGGGGGACGGGGTGTCCCGGGGTGGGCACTGCCCGCGCCCCACGGAGCAGGGGCAGCCCCGGCCGCGGGCACTTGGCCCGCACGCTTTTGGCGGGGGGACAAACGCGTGGTCCCGGGGATGGGCAGCCGTGGGGCCCCGCCGTGCCAGCCCCCCGAGCCTGCCCCGCGGCCCCGCCAGGCGCACCCCCGGCACCGCCCGGGACACCCGCACCGCGTCCGCGCCGGGCCCAGCCCCGCAGGCCGGGCTCCGGGGCCCTCGGTGCCCCCTCTCCCGGATCCTCCCGTCCCGGTCACAGCCCCGCTCCCGCCGCCGCTCCGTGTCCATCCGGGCCCCTCCGCGCCCTCCGGCTCCTCCCGCCACATCCCCGCGCCGCTCACCCGCCTCCCGCCCGGCCCGGCGGGGAGGGGACCGGGCTCTCCCCGCCCCGGCTCTCCCGGCGCTCCCGGCGCTCCCGGTGCCCCCGATGCCGCCCCCCCTCCCCCCCCACTGCGGGCGGAGCGCAGCGGCCGGGCCCGGCCCCGCCCCCGGGCGCGGCGTTTCGGGGGGGCGCGGGGGGCGGCCTCGGAGCAGCGGCCCCGGTCACCCGCGGATCCGCCCAGGAGGGGCCGGCCTGGCACGGAGCCCTTCCCCGGCGCCGCCCCGCGCCCGCCGCGGGTGCCCCCTCGGCATCTCCAGGTGCGACAGCTCACCTGGCGTCCCCAAGGTGCGCTCCCGCTGGCGCCACCCTCGGGCCACCCTTGACTCGCCCTTTCGGTCACTCTTGGGCCAGCCTGGAGTGATGCTTGGGTCACCCCTAGGCCACTCCTGGACACCCCAGGACCGCCCTTGGGCTGTCCCTGGGCCCCTCCAGCTGTGCCATCCCAGAGCCATCCCCATGCCACCCCGCTGTGTTCTGCCATGTCCCCTGCTGTCCCTGGTCCCCCATCCCCTGCCTTTGTCCCCGCCCAGGACACCCCTGTCCCTCCTGTCACCCTCCCCTCGGCCGCATCCTCTCCTCTGTCCCTCTGTCCATCCCTCAGCGCTTGCAGCCACCTGGTCTGTCCCCACCTGTCCCCACTGCTCCAGCCTCTCGTCTGCTCTGCCAGCTGCCCTTCTGTCTGTTCATCACCCGTCCATCTGTCCGTCACCCATCCATCTGTCCATCACCCATCCGTCTGTCTGTCACCTGTCCATCTGTCCCCCTCCAAGCACGACTCCATCCGTCCCATCCATCTGTCCCACACCCATCCAGCTGCCCATCACCTGCCCTTCCCTCCACCTGTCCGTCTGTCCGTCCTCTCCATCCTGCACCCATCCCTCCATCCGTCTGTCCCCATCTCCAGATGTTCTCCCTGCATCTGTCTATCCATCTGTTCTTCTCTCCTTATGTCCACCTGTCCATCAATCCATCCTCCACCTTTCTGTCCGTCCATCCTCTGCCGTCCGTCCGTCCTTCCATCCCTTCCCCATGCACCCCGTGCCCAGCTCCCCGGGCGGGTGGGCACCAGCACCCACAGCCCCCACAGGGCGGACTCCCCCTCCCCGGGCCAGCTCAGCGGTGTCCGGCCGGGGGCTCCGCGCCCGGGGTGGGGGAACGGGCGGGGGGCACGGGCGGGGGGAGCGGATGGCGGCCCCTGAGTCAGCCCCGCGCCGCCCACGCCCCCTCCCACGGGTGCCGCCGCACCAGCTTGTGGCATTTCGCTCGCCGGAGACGGCGCCGCAAACACGCGCCAGTGCCAGCCGGTGCCGGTGCCGCCGCAGCCCGCGCGGCCACGCGTCCCCCCCTCACGCGCGGCACCGGCGCGGGGCCCGCACGGGGACGGGGCACCCCGCACCGCGGCCGCCCGCTCTGCCCCGGGCCGGGCAGCCGCGCGGCGGCACCACGGACAGCGCCGGTCCGGCACCACGAACAGCGCCGCGGTCCCGCGTGGGTGTGGGGACCACCGCCCCCCGCGCCCTCCCGGCGGCCCGCTGGGTGCGGGACTCCCGGCCCCGCCGCGCCCACCCCGTGGGCAGCCCCCGCGGGGTCCCGCCGTCCATGGGGGCACCACGGCCCGGCGCCGGTCCCGGGATCGTGGCACAGAGGGAGGGAGGGAAGGAGGGAGGGATGGACGGACAGACGGACGGACGGCCGCAGACCACCCTCCCCGTCCCGCGCTCACAGCTGCCCACGCGAGCCCCGCGTCCTTCCCCCGTGGAGGGGAACCCACCACGCCCCCGTGTCCCCATCGGGGCCCCCCTCGCGGATCCCGCAGGGCGCGCCCCCCGTGGACGCCCGCAGCGCATCCCCCGCTGTCCCCGCCGAGCCGCCGGGGGTCCCCGTGCCCACCCCTGTCCCGCCTGGGGCGGGCCGGCCCGGGAAGGGTTAAGCGGCGGGGCCGGCGCGGGGGGCGGAGCGGCCGCCCCGGGATAAGGCGCGGCGCGGGGAGGGCTCAGCCCCACGGAGCCGCGGGCAGCGCCGCGCCGAGCCCACCCGTGCCCGAGCCCGAGCCCACCCGTGCCATGCCCCGGGGCGGCGGCGGCTGCTGCTCCCGGCGGCGCGGCGGGGGCGAAGGGGGCGAGCAGCCCCCCCGGCACCGGCCATGACCCCGCGGGTGGGCAGCGCCTGAGCGGCCGCCCCGCCATGCGGCCCCCCACGGCTCGGGACCTGCCCCCAGGTAGGCGCGGGGTCGGGCGGGGTCCCAGGGGTGTCGGGCGAACCCTGGGGTGCCACCCGGAGACCTCGGTCCCGGCTCGGGGCGCCCCGCGGCGCTCGGGGTGCGGGTGCCCCGGGGTGCGCGGGGAGCCCCGGGGTGCGCGGGGACCCCGGGGCCGCCCCGGAACGCACAGCCCGGCGTGGGGGCGCGGTCCCGGGGCACCCCAGGCTGGGCACCCCGCGACCCCCGGCTGCCTGGCGCGGGGGTGCGCCCCGACCCACGAGGTGCCTGCTGCCAGCCCAGCCCCAAGTGTGGCTGTCTCATGACGCACGGGGTATCCGGTGCCACCCCGGGGCCCCCAGCCCAGCGTGGGGGGCCCCGTGACACGTGGGGTACTCGGTGCCAGCCCGGGACCCCCAGTGCGGCGTGCGGGTGCCCCAGGAACCCCGGCACACCCTGTGCAGCACCGGGGTGCGTAGCCGGGCTTCCGGGTGCTCCACGATCCACGGGCTGCCCGGAGCCACCCCCAGGAGCCCCAGCCCCGGAGTGGGGGTACCCCACGACCCCAGCGGGGTGTGTCCCACGACCCAGGGGCTACGTGGTGCCACCCCAGGACCCCCAGCGCGGCGTGGAGACGCCCCCCAGTTCACAATGTGGGCACCGCCGGGGAGCCGGGAGTGCCCGGGTCACCCCGCGGGTGGGTGCCGCGGGGTCTGCGGGGTACCCGCAAGTACCGGGGTGGGGGGGGGGGGGCTTGGCACCGGGGAAGGGGGGAAAGCTGAGAACCGGTGACTTCAGCTCCCAACTGAGTCAGCCCGCGGCGTGGGGGAGTGACAGATGGGACGCGGGTGGGGGGCGCACGCCGGCACGGGGCGCCGGGGGAGGGGGGCGGCGCTGAGCAGATGCGCCGGACGCCTCCGTGGGTGGGTGGGGGGTGGGCACCCCCCAACTCGTGGAGCACCGGCAGAGGGGAAGGGAGGGAAGGGGGCGGTGGGACCCCTCGGTGCATCTCCGGTGTGACCTCCGGTGCACCGGAGGGTCCCGCCGCCCCCCTCCTTCCCTTCCCCTCCCCCGGTAGCGGCGACTGGGCGCATCCACGCATCCCCGGGCGTGGATCCAGGCCGCCGGGCTGAATTATGGATGAAGCTCTCGGGTTGCAGCCTGAGGGGGGGGGATGGACACGGGTGGGGGGGGGAAGGGGGGATGCTGCACACCCGGAGCGGCGGCGCGTGTCGTCAGCCCGCGCCCACGCGTGCCCCGCCCCACACGTGGCCGCGGCACGCGCGCACGTGGCACCGCCCCGTTTGGGGAGGGGGCACGGACCCCCCCCCCCGACTGGGGTGAGGGGGGTCCCAGCGGTCCGTGACCCTGTGGGGGGTTCTGGTGGACCGTGGGGCGGGCATGGTCCCACGGGAGCGTGGCCACGGCAGGGGGGGTCAGGGAGCTTTGGGGGTCCCTGGAGACCGTGGCCCCAGTGGCAGGAACGGCCCCAGGAGGTCCCAGCTGGACGGTCACCTTTTGGGGTGCCCAGCCTTGGTGCTGTGGAGCAGCATGGCCCTGGGGAGCACAGTCCTATGGGGCTGGTGGGCGTCTGCGGGCTGCAAGAGGTGCTCAGTCCTATGGGGTGGCCGTGACCTTGGGATTCTCCTAGGGCACTGTGGTCCTGGGGATCTCCCAGGGGACCATGGCCTTGGGGGGTCCCTGGGGAGGCACGGCCCTCGGGGGACTCCCGGGGGCCACGGCCCTGCGGGTGGGCACAGTCCCCCACCTCGGGGTGTCCAGCCCCATGGGGTGGTCATGACCTTGGGGGGGTTCTCCTGGGGAGCCATGGCCCTGTGGGGGGGCACAGCCCTGGGGGGCTCCTAGGGGTGTCCAGCCCTAGGGACTGCTCAGGACCCTGGGACTCTCCTAAGGAACCGTGGCTCGGTGGGGTGGGCACGGCCCCGGGGGAGCTCCGAGAGGCGTCCCCGGGGCGCTCCTGGAGTGCCGCGGCCAGGCGGGTGGGCACGGCCCCGGGAGGCTCCGTGGGCTGCGGCTCCCGGGGGGCGGCGGGGGGCGGGCGGCGCGGGGGTCGGGGACGCGCGGTGCCCCGCGCTGACGCCCCGCTGTGCCCTCAGGCGGGCGCCCGGCGGCCCTGCTGCTGCTGGCGGCGCTGGTGTGGGTGCCCGGCGGGGCTCCCGCCTGCCCCGCGCTCTGCACCTGCTACGTCTCGCCGCCCACCGTCAGCTGCCAGGCCAACAACTTCTCCTCGGTGCCCGCGGGGCTCCCGCCCGGCGCCCGCCGCCTCTTCCTGCAGAACAACGTCATCGGGGCGCTGCGGGCGGGCACCTTCGGGCCCAGCACCGTCACCCTCTGGCTCTACTCCAACAACATCTCCTCCATCCAGCCGGGCACCTTCCGACACCTGCCCGCCCTGGAGGAGCTCGACCTGGGTGACAACCCGCACCTCCGCGTCCTGGCCCCCGACACCTTCCACGGCCTCCACCGCCTCCAGGCCCTGCACCTGTACCGGTGCCGGCTGGCCAGCCTGCCCAGCGGCATCTTCCGCGGCCTCCGCAGCCTCCAGTACCTCTACCTGCAGGAGAACGGGCTGCTCTACCTCCAGGTGGGTGAGGCCGGGTGCTGGGCACAGAGGTGGGGCCGGGCAGGGTGAGGGGGTGCGGAGTCAGGATGTGGGACACAAGGCGGTGCCGACGGCGCCAGAAAGCGGGGCGGTGACAGGAGCTGCCGATGGAGCGGGGTGACGGGCCGTGGGGCAGGACCACGGGTGACCAGCACGGCAGGGACGCGGGACAAGGCCTTGCGTGGTGCTCATGGAGCAGGGGCACGGGAGAGGGTGACGGGTGATGCCAGGGCAGGGCTCCGTGGGGCCCACACCGGTGGCTCTGCAGGCGATGCAGAGCCCTGTGGACCCCCACCCCACGCCCACCCCTCTCCCATTCCCCGCAGGACGACCTCTTTGCCGACCTGGCCAACCTAAGCCACCTCTTCCTGCACGGCAACCGGCTGCGGGCGCTGTCGGAGGGTGTCTTCCGGGGGCTGGCGAGCCTGGACCGCCTGCTGCTGCACGCCAACCGGCTGGCAGCCATCCACCGCCGCGCCTTCGGGGGGCTGGCGCGCCTCACCATCCTCTACCTGTTCAACAACAGCCTGGTGGCCCTGCCCGGGGACCCGCTGGCCGCCCTGCCCTCGCTCCAGTTCCTGCGCCTCAACGCCAACCCCTGGGCCTGCGACTGCCGCGCTCGCCCGCTCTGGGCCTGGTTCCGCCGCACGCGCGTCTCCAGCTCCCCGGTGCCATGCGCCAGCCCCCCGCACCGCCGCGGCACCGACCTGCGCCAGCTCCGCCCCCGCGACTTCGACGCCTGCCCCGACGACGACGACGACGAGGAGGAGGAGATGGAAGATGGCACCGCCGGCGGCGGCACTGGGGTGGCGGTGATGGGCACCCCGGGGCGGGCGCTGGGTCGCCCCGGCACCCTCCCGGCCGCGCCGCCCTCCGCCTTCTACCGCGACGGGCTGCCCCCCCACGACCTGCGGGGACCCCAGCCCCGGCCGCCCCCCCCGTCCCGTGACTCCCGCGGGCCCCCCGAGGACGCCAGCTGCCCCCATGACCCCTGCGCCCCCATGGCCGCCGCCGCGCCCCACCGGGCCCCCGTCCTCCTGCCCCTCCTGGCTCTGATCCTGCCCCGACTCTGAGCCCCCCTCGGCGCCCCAGGGGGGGGTCCCGGCTCCTTGGGGCGCCCGTGCCCCCCTTCTCCCCGGGGGAGGCCTCAAGAACTGCGGGGAACAGGCAGCGGGTGGGGGCAGCAGGATGCAGAAGGGGGTCCCCTCCCATCCTGAGCGGGAAAAACCCCCAACAGGAACCAAAAGGTGGGAAATTATTTATTAAAAATGGTCTTATTTTGGGAGAGCGGGGCCTGGCTGCTGCGGGGGGGGTGGGGGCCACTGCCGTTCCAGGTCACCGCCTGCCGCTCCTGAAATATTGATGGCAACGGCGGGCAGCGGGGCAGCGAGGCATGCAGGGCGCTGCGGGGGGGATGGATGGATGGATGGATGGACGGATGGACACCCCCCGCGGGGTGTGCGGCCACACGCACCCAGCGCCACCGCGGGGCCGGGGACACGCAGGCTCCCGTGACGCCGACACCTCGCACCGCCGGCAGGGTGCTGGCGGGTGTCACGGGAGCCGCGGGGCGCAGAGCCACCCCCGCGCCGTCACCCGCGCCCTGCGCAGCCTGACCCACTTGCCGCAGGCGCTGGCACACAGATGGAGCACACGCTGCCGGCCTGCGGGCGCAGGGACACGGCCCCTGCCCACCCACCGTGCGTCCCTCGGGGCGTGTGTCAGCCCTGGGGTGCCCCTCAGCAGGGGTCCCTCACACAGGGTGGGGTGTCCCTCAGCGGGTGTAGCTCCCTGGGTGTCCATGTGCCCTTTGTCCCCTGCAGCTGTCCCCAGGGGTGTGGGGGGCTGTCAGTTTGTGTGTGTGCATGCAGGCTGTCCCTGTGGGGGTGTCCCCATGCCCCCTCCCCTGTGGTCTCTGGCTGTCCCCGTGCCGTCTTTGCCCAGGCAGAGGTGTCCCTGGGTTGTCCCCACATGGTCCCACCTGTGTATCCTCAGCCGGGGGCTGGGTGTCCTGGGGGTGTCCATGTGAGGGTGTCCCTGTGCCCTGCCCCTCCGGGGCTGTGTCCCAGTGCAGGGCCCCCCCGGCTGTCCCCTCTGGTGACCCCCAGCACAGACAGAAAGGGAGGGGCTGAGCCCTGTCCCACCCCACTGGGGATTACAAGGGGCTCAGCCCGGCTCTGCCTAATCCAGGGGATTACATGGGCTGGGTCCAGCCGGGGGGGGGCATCCAGGGGTGCCCCCCACAAGGACACGGCACGGGGCAGCTGGGGACAGCGAGGGGGGCTCCCAGCAGCAGCCACGGGCACCACGTACCCCAACACACGGCCACGGGGTGGGTTTGGGGGGCGAGGGGAGCACAGCAGACGCCCCCGGTTTATTGGGGTGCGGGGCTCAGGCGGTGCCGGTGCCCTGCTGCATTCGCTTGAGCAGCTCCTCGTCCTGCAGCGACAGCTCCGTCAGCTTCTTGCCCATCCGCTCGTGCACCTCCAGGTACTTGGCCACGCAGCGGTCCAGGCACACGCACTCCCCTTTGGACAGCTCCGACTCCTTGTAGTGCGGCGGGACGCACTTGCGGTGGCACGCCTGGGTCATCCTGCACGGACCGCACCGCGCCTGAGCCCCGCGCCACCCGGGGCCCGGCCCTGCGCCCCAGCACGTCCTGTACCCCGCCATCGCCACCCCCGGGACCCCCACCCCGCGCCCCAGCATCTCCTGTATCCCGCCGTCGCCACCCCCGGGACGCAGCCCCGCACCTCAGCACCCCCCCGGTACTCCCCGTTATCGCCATCGCCGGCACCCCCAGCCCTTGCACCCCGACACCTCCTGTACCCCCATCATCACCGCACCGGGACCCCGGCCTCTGCACCCCAACGCCCCCCAGTATCCCCCGTCACAGCCATCCCCGGCACCCCTAGGACCCCCCCCCCCACTGTCCCCCTTCCTCGGGCACCTCCGGGGCCCCCTCATTTTCCGGGTGTCCCCTAGGATCCCCCGCACACCCCTCCAAACCCAGCGCCCCAGGGTCCCCCAAGCCACGGACACCCCCCGGTACCCCAACACCCCCACTGCCCCCGCCGGCGGGCCGCACCGGTTGTACATGTCGGCCATCATCTCAACCTCCAGCTCGGCCGCCAGCTGCTGAGCCCGCAGCGGATCCATGGCAGCCAGCACCGGCCCCGCTCGGTCCCGGTCCCGACCACGGTCCCTCTGGGCCCGGCCCCGCTCGGATCGGCCCCGTTGGACCCCCCCGGTCCCGCTCGGTTCGGGACCCGGCGGCGGCTCCCTGCAGGAACCACGTGGGCGCCGCGCTTCCGCCCACCCGCGCAGCGGCCCCGCCCCAGCGCCGGGGCCGGCCAATCGCGTGCGGGCGGAGGCGGGACCAGGGGTGCGTCCCTAGCGCTGATTGGTCGCGCTGGAGGGGCGTGGCGGCGGCCGAGCGGCGGGAGGGGAAGGCGCGCGCTCTGCCCGGCCTCTGCCCCGCAGGGGCGTGGCCAGCCCGGAGGGGGCGTGGCCATCGCCGGGACCGAACCCGGGCATGGCCGGGGGGCTCCGGGTCCCCCGGGACCCCCCCTCTGTGTTCCCTGTGTCCCCTCTCCCTGGGTCCTCCTGAGTCCCGCCGTCCTGCCCGCGCTGTCCCCGGGTGACCTCTGCCCCCAGGTGTCCGTGTCCCTCGATGCCCCCGGGGAATCTGTGTCCCCGCCCTCCCCGTGTTCCCCGCGTCCCCCGTGTGCCCGCGTCCCCGCTGTGTCCTCCCACGTACCCTCGCGTGTCTGTGTTCCCCGCCTCGCCCGTGTGCCTGTGACCCCCAAGTCTCCCTGTCCCTGCCCGGGGTGTCCGTGTCCCCTGTGCCCCTCGAGTCCTCCGACACGGGCTCGGTCCCCCGCCGTGGGCTCCTCTGGCGTGTCACCGCTGTCCGGCTGGGACTGTCGGCGTGTCCCCCCCGCCCCAGCCGTGCCTGGGTGTCCGGCCCGGCCCCACGCGTGCCCCGCGGGTGGGCGGTGAGTGAAGGCGGCACCTGCCCCCGCCGGGTAAAAATAGCGCCGGGCGGGGGGGCCGGGGCGCAGCAGGGGCGGCGGAGCGGCAGCGGCCGGAGGGTACGGGGCGAGGGGCTTCGGGGGGCTCCCGGGGGAACGGGGGTACGCGGGGCGGGGGTAGAGCGGGGAGCGGCCGGGAGGGTAGGGGCCGGGGGGCTCCGGGTAGGGACACCGCGGGGAAGCAAGGGAGACCGGGAAGGGGTTACAGGGGGCCGGCAGTGGGAACTGGAGGGCCGGGAGAAGACGCGTGGGGTCGGGAGAGGGACATGGCGGCGCCGGGATGGGATACGGGTGGTCGGGAGGGGACATGGGGGCAGGGAGGGGCACAGGGCTGCTGACATGGGGCACGGGAGGGACGGGGAGTGGGGCAGGAGGGGAATGGGAGGGTTGGTTTGGGGCATGTGCGGCCGCACGAAGAAGTGGAGGGACTGGGCTGTGTTATTGCGGTGTCGGGATAGGGATCGGGGGAGCCTGGGTGGGGCAACCGGGGTGCCCAACGTGGGAGTGCCGGGGCTGGAGGAGGGCGTGGGGACAGGGGCAGGAGGGGGCTTACCCGGGCTGGGGGGCTGCGGGGGGCACGGGCAAGCTCACGGCGTCATCGGGGGGCTCCCCTGTGACGGCCCCGTGCCCCTGCAGCGGTGACCGCAGCGACATGGAGGCTCCGGGAGACGCCGAAACCCCCACCTCGGACACCCCCACCTCGGACACCCCCACCTCGGACACCCCCACCCCGGACATCCCCACCCCGGACATCCCCACCGCGAGCACCCCCACCCCGGACACCCCGACCCCCGGCACCCCCACCTCAGACACCCCCACCCCCGGCACCCCCACCCGCGGTAGCCCCACCCCGGACACCCCCTCTGACTCCGCCGCGGGGCCGGGGGCGGGCAGCGGGGAAGCGGCGACCCCGCAGGGTGGGGAGGAAGCTCGGGAAGCGGGGAGCGATGGGGGGGACACGGGGGGTGAAGGGAAGGGCACGAGGGCTGGAGAGGGGGATACGGAGGGCGATGCGGGGGACACGAGGGGTGAAGGGAAGGACACGGCGGGGGAACGGGAGGATTCGGGGGGCTCGGGGGGGTGCGCGGGAGGAGAGGCTGCCGGCGATGGCGGGGCAGAAGCACCCAAGGGTGCCGGGGGCGATGTCGGGGGCGATGCCGGGGACGGTGGTGGCGGTGCCGAGGCAGGGACAGCCGGGGGCACCGGAGGGGGCACCGAGGACGGTACCGGGGGGGAAGCGGCGCCGGCAGCGGCGGGCAACACCCGGCGCCGACAGGTGAGGAGGGGTCGGAGGGGAGGTGGCGGCACAGCCAGGGCAGGAGGCGGTGGGGAGGGCGGCCGCGGTAGGGATGGGGACACTCTCACTTTGCCGGGGCAGGGTGAGAGTGCCAAGGCCGGGATGACAGTGCCAGGGACACTGTGTGAGTGACACCGCCCGTGCTGGCAGTGGCACTCTGCCTGTTGCTTACAGGCGCCCACTTGGCTTCAGGACGAGGACGACGAGCTGTGGCCTGAGTTCGCTCCCTGCTCGTCCCCAGAGGGGGCCACCAGCCCCACGTCCCCCACGTCCCCCATGTCCCCCACCTCCCCCACGACCCCTACGTCTCCAGCATCCCCAGCGTCCTCCCCAGGTAAGAGCCATGTGGGCAATGGCACCCGAGTGTCCTGGGGTCACCGCTGCCCCACACGGTGTCCATCCTCCCCATGGGAAAGGACCTTGAGCCCCAGGGGTGCCTAGAGGGGGTGTGGGTGCCCCCTTGCACCCCTCTGACCCTGCCTCTCTCCTTGCAGCTGGCACCACCGAGGACGCGGGGGGCAGCAAGAAGTGAGTGTCCCCACAGGTGGCACGGCACTGCCCCTCCCCAGGAGCGGCACCCCACAGCCCCGTGCTCATGGCTGTCCCACCCGTGTGTGCCTGCAGGGGTGCTCCAGCAGGGGGGCCACGGGAAAAGGCAGCCCCCGGTTCGGCGGGACAGAGGCTGAGGCTGGAGGGGGCCAGGGGGCGGCCGCGAGTGGGGTCCCGGGCACAGGGACGCAGCGCCATCCTGGAGAAGTTCGGAGGGTGAGAGGGGCCTGGCCCCATGGCGGGCACAGGGAGTGGGAGGCAGGAGGGGCATTGAGGGAGTGGGGGGCACGGGGGGACTGGGGGGCTACGGGACAGTGGGGGCAGCGGGATGGGTGGGTCATGGAGCGGTGGTGGCGTTGGGAAGCCTTGAGGCAATGGGAGGTGCAGGGGAAATTGGGGGCCATGGCGGGGGCACGGCACAGTGGGGGTATTGGGGGGCGCAGGGCAATGGGGTCACAGGGGAACTGGGGCTCCGTGGGGCAGGGGTGGTACTGGGGGGGGCATGGGGCAATGAGGGAGGGTATGGGACAGAGGGGACATTGGGGGGCGTGGGGCAATCAGGGGTACGGAGGGCATTAAGGGGGGGGCTGTGTCACCGTGGGGCACTGGGGGCCCAGAGTCAGGGGGCAGTGGGGTCACAGAGGGGCTGGGGGTCCCTACGGGGGATGGCGGGGTGTGGGGGTCCCACAGCCCAGATCCCCCCAGGGCTGCCAAGGGCCCAGCCCCGCACCTGCGGCGCTCGGGGGGAGCCGCCACGGTCAAGACGATGCTGCTGGAGTGGTGCCGCGCCCGCACCCGCGGGTACCCGGTGAGTGCAGCTGGGGGGCGGCGGGAGGGTCCGGTGGGGGCCCGGGGCTGGCCTGACCCCCCTGCCCGCGCAGCACGTGGACGTGCAGAACTTCTCGGGGAGCTGGGGCAGCGGCCTGGCCTTCTGCGCCCTCCTGCACAGCTTCTTCCCCGACGCCTTCGACTTCGCCACCCTGGAGCCCGACGCCCGCCGGGACAACTTCGCCCTGGCCTTCGCCACCGCCGAGTGCGTGAGCGCAGCCCCGGGCCCCCGGTCCCGCCCGGCCACCCCCCGGCCCCGGTGACCGCCCTGTCGCCCCCACAGGGAGCGGGCGGGCTGTGCCCCGCTGCTGGAGGTGGAGGACATGGTGCGGCTGCCGGTGCCGGACGCCAAGTGCGTGTACACGTACGTGCAGGAGCTGTACCGCTGCCTGGTGGCCAAGGGGCTCGTGAAGACCAAGAAGCGCTGAGAGGGTCCCCCACAGGCCCCCAGCTGTGCCATCCCCCTCTTTGTCCCCCGCTCTGTCCCCCAGCAGTAAAGGCCGCGGTGCCAGGCGGTGGTGGCCTCGTGTCTGGAGGGAGGGACGCTGGCACCGAGGAGTGTCTGGGCGTTGGCGCCGGGTTGGGCGCAGCCCTGGCTCCGCCACCAGGAGGGTGACATCCCCCAGGGCTGGCACGTGTGGGGGGCAGCATCTCCTGGAGCCCCCCGCCCTCCCAGTGAGGCCACACGGAGCCAGAGCAGGCGATGGAGAGAGTTTATTGCCTTATGTACGGGGCTCGGGGCGCGGCTCGGCGTGGAGCCGGGTGTGCTCGTCTGCCCGGCGCCGGAACTCCTCGGGGCGCTCCTGCAGCTCTCGGGCCACGTCCGGCCGCAGCACCCGCTCCGGGTCTGGGCTGTCCAGCTGCAGCAGCAGGTCCTGCAGCACTGCAGGGGCGGGGCGGTCAGAGGGGCACCCCCGGCGCTGTGCCCCCCGTCCCCGCGGTGCCCACCTTGGATGGCGCGGGTGGTGTGCTGCCAGTGCTCGTGGGCGGTGAGGGGCTGGCAGACGCGGCCCTCGGAGTCCACGCTGGGGTGGTAGATGGGGGTGCGGAGGGTGGCGCGGGGGGGCTCCAGCGGGTGGTGGGGGGAGAAGGTCAGCTCGAAGCGGAAGGCGCCCGTGTTGTATGGGGGGTTGTTCTGCCGGGGTGTGGCGGCACCTCAGCCCCCTCTGCCACAGCGTCCATCGGGGGAGGCCCCTGTCCAGCCCTGATACCCAGTGACCCCCATGCCCCCCACAGAGCCTCCCCCGTGCCAGCCCAAGCCCCTCAGGAGGGGAACCTCCACCCAGCGTCCCCAGCCCAGGACTCGAGAGTGTCCTCAGAGGGACCCTCCCCAATTCTGTCCTGATAGAGACCCTCACTCAGCGCCCCCTTGAGTCACCCCTGGTCCCAAGGGTCACCCTCAGTCCCTCCCATGCCCCCAGGGGGCCATCTGCCCTGCAAGCCCGCATGTCCCCCATGCCCAGGGGACCCTCACACCGCCCGCAGCCCCCCGTGCCCTCTCCCCACGCACGGGCAGCAGGAGCCCCCCCCAGCGCCGCACGTTCCCGTCCAGCGGCCGCACGTCGCGGGCCCCCTCCCAGCGCCGCGCCTCCTCCAGCTCCTGCGGAAGGGGTGGGGCAGGCGTGGGCGGGGCCGCTCGGGACACACCTCCGTCCCAAAGGGCGTGACCCGAGAGACCCCTCCATAGGTTAATCCTCCACCCCGGACACGCCTCCGGGCGGGGTCACACCGCGGGCCACGCCTTAACGGGCAGAGTTTAATTACCGGGCGCACCGTTATGGGCGGGGCCGCCAGCCTGGACACACCCCTGGGCGGAGCCGCCCCGCCGGGGAAACGAAACTGAAACGGGCCGGGGGATTCGGCACCCCCGCACCGGAGACTCTGCACCCCGGTACTGCTCCCCTCGCACCCCGGCACCGGGACCCCCGCACCGGCACTGACACCCCCCAGCCCCGCCTCTCCCCGGTACCGGGACCCCCGCACCGGCACTGACACCCCCCAGCCCCGCCTCTCCCCGGTACCGGGACCCCCGCACCGGCACTGACACCCCCAGCCCCGCCTCTCCCCGGCACCGGGACCCCCGCACCGGCACTGACACCCCCAGCCCCGCCTCTCCCCGGCACCGGGACCCCCGCACCGGCACTGACACCCCCAGCCCCGCCTCTCCCCGGCACCGGGACCCCCGCACCGGCACTGACACCCCCAGCCCCGCCTCTCCCCGGTACCGGGACCCCCGCACCGACACTGACATCCCAGCCCCGCCTCTCCCCGGCACCGGGACCCCCGCACCGGCACTGACACCCCCAGCCCCGCCTCTCCCCGGTACCGGGACCCCCGCACCGACACTGACATCCCAGCCCCGCCTCTCCCCGGTACCGGGACCCCCGCACCGGCACTGACACCCTCAGCCCCGCCTCTCCCCGGTACCGGGACCCCCGCACCGGCACTGACACCCCAGCCCTGCCTCTCCCCGGTACCGGGACCCCCGCACCGGCACTGACACCCCAGCCCTGCCTCTCCCCGGTACCGGGACCCCCGCACCACAAGCTCGGCTCCCCTCGGCCCCCGCTCCGGTGCGGACACCAGGACCCCCGCGCCGGTACCGCAGCGGTCTCGGAGTCATGGTCCGGTCCCGGTGCCTCCGGTGCCCACCTTGGCGATCCGCCCGGCCATGGTGATCTGTGCCCGGTGCCACGGGGATGGGCTCCGTGGAGTCACGCCTCTGGGCGGGCGGGACGAGGTTCTCCGGCCGCGCCCCCGGCACGGGTGGGTGGGGACAGACCGGCCTGGGGCGGCCGGCGACCCCCGTCACCCCGAGGTCCCAGGGGCGGTGGGTGACAGAGAGCCGGAGCCCCGCCCAGACTGTGCCTGACGGGAGCAAAACGGGCCGCGGGGCCGCATCGCGGCTGCCCCCGCACCCCCCTGCCCGTCCCCCACGGCTGCCCCCGCATCCCGGCCGTGTCCCGGCTGATTTACGGGAACCTCCTTAATCTTTAACCAGGCAGGGTCGGACGCGGCCAGATCCCCCGGCGCCCGCTGGACACGCAGGGACTGACCCGCCGGGCACCCAGGTGGGCCCGGGGTGCTGCCTCCTCCCACCCCCGGTCCCCCGGGGGGGACAGAGCGGGGGCACCCTGGAGTGGGGCTGCAAGGGGTGGGGGTACGGGTGGTGCAGGGAGTGGGGGTGCAGGTGCCGGGCTGGGGGTGCTGGGTGTCCCTCCTGCCCTTGACCTGTGCCCTCCCACCAGCATGCCCACCAAGACGCTCTGGCTGCCTCTGGCGTGGCTGGTGGCCACAGCCACGGTCACTGTCACCCCGGTAAGTGTGGCCCAGGGACCCGGGCTCCCTGTGGCCGCCACCCCTCCACATCCCCTCACCTGAGCCCCCCACCCGGGTGCCCCATGCCCCCCTCACGCAAGTCTCTGTGCCCAGGTGCTCACTCTGGAGGCCTCTCCCAGCTGGATGACGCTGCTCAGAGAGCACCCGACACCGCCTGTGCCCCCTGCTCGCGCCCCGGCTCCCTCGCAGGACACGGAGGCCCCCGTGCTGCCTGTGCCCACCCCCAGCGCCCACCCCGAGGGCCTGGGATGGGATGGGTGGGATGCCCCCAGCCCCACAGCGCCCGAGGGAGCACCGGAGGAGGCGGGCGCCGAGGCCGAGGGGACCACGGCAGTGCCCACGCCTGGCACCGATGCCCCGCCCTGCCCCGGGGACGAGGAGCCGGCCGAGAGCTGCGGGGAGCCCACGGGGGAGCAGCGGGCGGCCGTGGCCGAGGCTCTGGGCACCTTCGCCCTCCGCTTCTACCAGCACATGGCAGCGGCTGCCCAGCCCGACGCCAACCTGCTCTTCTCCCCCATCAACGTCGCCGTGGGGCTCTCGCACCTGCTGCTGGGTGAGGGGCCGCCCGCGGGCAGCGGCACCGCCGTGTCACCGCTGTCCAGCCGGGGCGGCTCGCTGAGCTTCCCCTGTGCCCCTCCGCAGGCGCCCGCGGAGAGACCCAGGAGCGTCTGGCCGCCCTCCTGGCGTACCCGTCGGGGCTGGACTGCGTGCACGGCGCCCTGCAGCAGCTGGCCAGCGCGCCCGGCCTCTTCTCGGCCGCCCAAATCTTCCACCACCCAGGTGAGGCGGGCACCGGGTGCCGCTGGGGTGCCGCTGCCGGGTGGGCGCCGGGCTGACACCGGCACCGTGCCGCCCCGCAGAGCTGCACCTCCGGCCCCGCTTCCTCAACGACTCCCTGCGCTTCTACGGCGCCCTCCCGGACGCCCTGAGCGGCAACGAGAGCCTGGACCTGCAGCGCATCAACGCCTGGGTGCGGGAGGCCAGCAAGGGGCTGCTGCCCACGCTGCTGTCCGCGCTGCCCCCCGAGCCGCGCCTGCTGCTGCTCAGCGCCGTCCACCTGCGCGGTACGGCCCCGCCACCGGGCATCCGCCGGGCATCCGCCGGGCATGGGGCGCGGGGCTGGGACCGCCCCGTGCGGCCCTCCGGTGGCCCCCGCCCCCCAGCCGCGGTGCCGTGTCCCCGCAGCCGCCTGGCGCACGCCGCTGGACCGCAAGAAGACGGTGCTGCTGCCCTTCCTGCGGCCCGGGCACCCGCCCCGCGAGGTGCCCACCATGACCAGCGCCAAGTACCCGGTGGCCTCCTTCACCGACTCCCGCCTGCAGGTCCAGGTACGCCGTGGCCGGGACTGGCCGCCAGGCGCTGGGGGTCTGGAGGGTCGCTGCTGGGGGGACAGTGGCATGATGCCACTCCAGCGGCGCTGAGGAGGAGTGCCAGGCTGTGGCGTAGCTCCTGCGGCGCTCGGGGAGGATGCCAGGCTGATGTCACTGCCCTGGCACCGAACGGGGCACAGGCCGTGGCCTCGCTCCCCTGGGACTTTGGGGCATGCCAGGCTGGCACCTCCCTGGTGGCACTGGGGGGTGCCAGCCCACGGGGTCCCCGCAGTGGCCCTTAGGTGGGGGTCTGCCCCACAGGTGGGGCGGCTGGAGCTGAATGGGGGGCTGAGCCTGGTGGTGCTGATGCCACGGGGGCCCCTGGAGCCTCTGGAGACCCTGGAGCGGGCGCTGGACGCCCCGACCTTCCTGGCGCTGCTGCGGCGGGCGGCCCGCACCCCGCACCGGCCCACCGCGCTGTCCCTGCCCCGCCTGCGCCTCGACCTCGACCTGGACGTGGTGGCTCTGGTGCACGACATGGGTAAGGACACCTCTGACGGCACCGCAGGGGCTGGGTGGGCTGCGGGGTCACATCACTCCCTGTGCAGTGACGTTACTCCCTGCAGGACGCCACGGACCCCTCCCCTGGGGGTCACTTTCCCCCGTGTCCCCAAAGACCACAATGTCCCTGGTATCCCCACACCTTTGGTTTCCCCTGAGTTCCCCCCCCCACCCCCGCGTCCCTGGTGCCCCCCATGTCCCCAGCGCCCCGGATGTCCCCTTGCATCCCAGTGTCCCCGTATTACCCCTGCTGTCTCTCACGTCCCCAGTGGCCCAAATATCCCCCATGCCCCCGGTGTTCCCCGCATCCCTGCGTGTCCCCTGGCGCCTCCCAGTGTCCCCGGAGTGTCCCGGTGTCTCCCCTATCCCCAGCGTCCCTGTCCACCCGGTCTTCCCTGGGTCCCTTGTGTCCGCGGGTCCCCGCGGTGCCCCCTCCGTCCCCGGTGTCCCCTCGGCCCCCGCTGCCGCGGTGTCCCCGTGTGCCGCGGGAGTGGCGCTGAGGCCGGGTGCCGCAGACTACGGGCTGTTCCTGGACGCGGAGCTGTGCGGGCTGGCGCGGGGCCCGGCGGCGGTGGACACGGCGCGGCACCGGGCGGTGCTGGCACTGGACGAGGCCGGCGTGGAGGCGGCGGCGGCCATGGCCACCTCGGTGGCGCGCTCGGCCCTGGTGCTGGAGGCTCTGCGCCCCTTCCTCTTCGTCCTCTGGCACAACACCGGCGACTTCCCCGTCTTCATGGGCCGTCTCAGCGACCCCCAGCCCTGACTCTGCCCCTCCTGTCCCTGGCCTCCCTCCTCCCACCCCTCCATCCTTCGCTCCCGCCTCCTCCTCTCCCTCCTCCCTCCATCCCTGCCTCCTCCTCTCCCTGCTTCCCTCCTTCCCTCTCTCCTTTACCCCTTTCTCTCTCCTCCCATCCTTCCTTCACTTGTCCCTCCTCCCTCCCTGCCTCCCTTCATCCCTTCCTCCCTCCGTCCTTCCTTCCCTCTCTGCATCCCTCGTCCCTCCTTCCTGTCCTCTCCTCCCTCCCATCTCCCCCCTTTCCCTCCCCACCTCTTCACCCTCCACCCGCCCCAGCTCCCCAGGGCACCAGGGGGGTCCCCGCTCCTCCCGTGCCTCAGTTTCCCCTCCAGCTCGGCGTCCCAATAAAGGCACCGACCACCTCCCACCTCCTGCGTGTGAAGAGGGGAAGGGGCAGGCTGGGGCCACCAGGGACCCCCACTCTGTGCCAGGCTGCGTGCCAGGGCGAGCCAGGGGTGGTGGCAGCGCCGGGGGCAGGTGACAACCCGCACCTTCCTAAAAAAAAAAAGCCTTTATTGCCCTAGAAAAGCCCCGCAGCCCCCGCGGCTGGTGCGACCCAGGGGCCGCCGGGGGGCACTGGGAAGGTGCCAAGGAGGGGGTCACCCAGCGCCAGCCCCCCAGCTGCGCCCCCCACGTGCCCCCCAGTCCCAGCTGCGCCCCCGCGTCAGTCCCAGCCGTTCTCCTTCACCATGTGCGACATCTCGATGATGAACTTCCCCTCCTTGTACTTCTGGCTGCTCTCGAACGCCTGTTCCTGGGGGGGGGACACAGTGTCAGCCCCCCCATGCCCCGATGGGCGCTGCCCCCCCAGGCCTTGGGGGTGTCCGCAGCAAAGGTTTGGGGTGTCCGGGGGCAGGGGCTGGGGAGCCCAGGCAGGGGTTGAGGCCCCCGGGCAGCGCCTGCAGCAGGTGGGGGTCCCAGCCGGGGGGCACTCACGTATTTCCAGCCCAGGGTGGTCTTGCAGCTCTGGCAGAAGATGTCGGCCACCGAGTGCAGCCCCGTCAGCAGCAGCCGCTGCTCAGCCGGGCCGCAGCCCACGTTCACCCTGTGCCGAGAGCGCGGTGTCCCACAGGCTCGGCACATCCCGCCCGGGCATCCCCGGGCCCCCCCGCCCCGCTGCCATCCCCAGTGCCCGCCGGTACTCACACGGAGTTGAACAGGTAGGCACGGCCGTGGCTGCCCTGGAAGGACTGTGGGGACACGGCCACTGTCACTGCTGGGTCCCCCGCGTCCCCTGGCCCCCCTCCCTCCGCGTCCTCGCCCATCCCGCCGCACTGCCACCGTGCAGCCCACCCGCCCGGGGACACCGCAGGGGGACACCTGCCAGCCTGGGGACACTGAGGACACTGAGACGGACACCTCCACGGTAGCGCCATACGGGTCACCTGCCGCCCCCCGGACGGACACCACCCGGTGTGTGCGGGGGATGCTTGCCGCCTCGGGGCAATGCTGGCCACCGTGGGAATGTCCTCACCTCGGGACAGCACGGGGTAAGCGCTCGCCAGCCCGGGGACACCGCAGGGGCACCGTGGGGGGGACGCTGGCCGTCCCAGCGCCACCGTGGGGAGAAACCCAACGCTCCGGGGACACGGCGGAGGGACACCCGCTGTCCCAGGACACGGCAAGGGGGCCTCCCACTGTCCCACCCGTCCCCACCCATCGCGGGGGGTGGCGGTGGCACCTTGGAGATGAGCTCCTCGTGGCGGGCCAGGTGCGCCCGGCAGTGGACGCAGCTGTAGGTGCGGTGGGAGCGCGGCAGGTAGCTGCGGAAGGTGCGCGGGGGCAGGCGGCGGCGGGCCGGGGGCGGCATGGCCGGGGGCAGCGCCCCGGGGGGCACCGCGCAGCCCCCGCACAGCCGCTCGCAGGGGAAGCAGCGCAGCAGCGCGCCCAGAGCCGCCGTCCCGCCCGGCCGGGCTCGGGGGGCTCCGCCGGGGCCCCCCGGCAGAAGGAGGCGGAAAAGGGAGGCGGCTGCGAAGGGGGAGAGGGGGCGGTGAGGGAAGACCCCCTCCTCAATCTCCCAGGTGTGGGCATCCCCTCCCGAGCCCGCCGAGACCGGGCGGCTCATCGCAGCAGTGACGGGCAGCGCGGGGACGCCGAGGGGGCCGGCGGGGGCGTCCCAAGCGGGCTCTGGCGCTTCTTCTCGAAACGCCGGCGAGTCCCGGGCCAGCGGCGGTCCCCGGGGAGGTGCTGGGGGTCCTGAGCGGGGAACCGCGCGTACCGAGTGGGGGGAACAGGGAGCCGGAGGAAGGGCGGTGGGAGTCCTCGGGGGGGCTGATGAGGGTTCCAAGGTGCGGGGATGGGGGTCCCCGGGAGGCGAGAGGGAGCTGGGGGCGGGGGGCATATTGGCGGCCGCGGTGGGGGAGGACAGGGGTGTCTCTGCGGGGGGAGATGTCAGGAGCGCTGGGGGACACGGCGGGGGCTCGGCGGGGTTTGGGGGTCTCCGGGGGACACGGCGGGGGGGTACCGGGTTCCGTGGGTTCCCGGGGGGCCGGAGCCGCTCACCGCCTGCCGCTGTCCCCGCTGCCGCCGCTGCCGCTGTCGCCGCTGTCCCCGGGGCGGGCGCGGGGGGGGCCCTGCGTGCCCGGGGGCCGCATCACGGCACCGTGACTCATCCCGCGGCCGTGACGTCACCGCCCGCCACCGCCGCCGTGACGTCACCGCCGGGCCCTCCGACGTCAGCGCGGCCGCCGGGGATGCGCTGCGGCCGCCGGCTCCTCCCGGTCCCCCGCGTCCCCCCGGTGTCCCCGCGGCTGCCCCGTCCCGCCGGCCCCCCGTGCCCTCCGTGGCCGCCCAGCTCCCCGCGTTTTGTCTTGTCCCCCGTGTCCCTTGTGTCCCCCCCATGTCCCCGTGTTCTGCCTCGTCCCCAGGGTGCCTCCCTGTCCCCCCTGTCCCCTCATGTCCCCCGTGTCACCGCCGTGAGATGTAAACCGGAGGGCGGGGACGGGGGGGGAGCGGGCGGGGCTGCGTGGCAATGTCATGCGAACGTCATGCAAGCGATCCCGGGACTCATCCCGAGGGATCGGGGTCGGGGGGGGAGCCCCCACTGCAATGGGATGCAAACGAAAGGCGGGCCCGCGGGCGATATGCAAACGAGATGCAAATTAGCAGCAGGAGCCGGACAGGACGCGCCCCCACGTGATCCGGGTGCCCCACGTGACACGGGTGCCCCACGTGACACGAGCACCCCACGTGACCCGGGCGCCCCGCGCTCCCCGGCGCGCCGCTCTGACGTCACTTCCGTCGCGGCCGCGGCGGGAGCGGGGCACCGGGCCCTCGAGCCCCGCGGCGCCGTCATGGCGGACGACGGCGGCGAGGAGAAGAAGCAGGTGGCCAAGTTCGAGCTGGAGCGGGAGACGGAGCTGCGGTTCGAGGTGGAGGCGGCGCAGACGGTGCAGCTGGAGCTGCTGACCGGCATGGCCGAGGTGTTCGGCACCGAGCTCACCCGCAACAAGAAGTTCACGTTCGACGCGGGCGCCAAGGTGGCCGTGTTCACGTGGCACGGCTGCACCGTGCAGCTCAGCGGCCGCACCGAGGTGGCCTACGTGTCGCGGGACACGCCGATGCTGCTGTACCTGAACACGCACACGGCGCTGGAGCAGATGCGGCGCCAGGCCGAGCGGGAGGACGAGCGCGGGCCCCGCGTCATGGTGGTGGGGCCCACCGACGTGGGCAAGACCACCGTGTGCCGCCTGCTGCTCAACTACGCCGTGCGCCTGGGCCGCCGGCCCACCTTCGTGGAGCTGGACGTGGGGCAGGGCTCGGTGTCCATCCCCGGCACCATGGGCGCGCTGTACATCGAGCGCCCGGCCGACGTGGAGGAGGGCTTCTCCCTCCAGGCCCCCCTCGTTTACCACTTCGGCTCCACCACGCCCGGCACCAACATCAAGCTCTACAACAAGGTGAGCACGGGGGGCTCGCCCCGGGTCGGATCCGGCCCCAGAATCCCCCAGGCTCTCCCCCCAGCCCGCGCTGCGGGGTCTCTGAATCCCGGGGGGCACAGGCGGTCACCCCTTCCCAGGATCAGGGCGGGAAGGGAGTCCAGAGGTTGACAGGGAGCTGATGAAGGGAACTGGAGCACCCTCGTTATGGAGGCAGGCTGGGAGAGGTGGGGCAGTTCGGCCTGGTGTGCTGACCTCAGAGCGGCCTTTTCTGTCCTGAAGGGCTACAGGGAATCCAGAGGGGGATTCTTGTCAAGGAGCGGAGTGATAGGAAGGGGTGGAATGGGTTCGCAGGGCCAGAAGGGAGATTTAGGTTGGCGATTGGGAAGAAGCTCTTTTGCTGTGAGGATGGTGAGGCCCTGCGGGGTTGCCTGGAGAGGCTGTGGCTGCCCCAGCTCTCCCTGGAAGCATGCGAGGCCAGGCTGGATGGGGCTTGGGGGATCCTGGGCTGGTGGAGGGGGTCCCTGCCGCAGGGAACTGGATGGGCTTTAAGGTCCGTTCCACGATTTTGCCCTGGGCAGCCGCCCAGATCGAGGCCTTGGGGGTACTGGAGGAGCTGGGGAGAGCCTGGGGACGCGGGGGTGCCTCTGTGTGACCCCTCCTGCTGCAGATCACGTCGTGCCTGGCCGACGTCTTCAACCAGCGGTGCGAGGTGAACCGGCGGGCGTCGGTGAGCGGCTGCGTCATCAACACCTGCGGCTGGGTCAAGAGCTCGGGCTACCAGGCGCTGGTGCACGCCGCCTCCGCCTTTGAGGTGGACGTGGTGGTGGTGCTGGACCAGGAGCGCCTCTACAACGAGCTCAAGCGGGACCTGCCGCACTTTGTGCGCACCGTGCTGCTGCCCAAGTCCGGCGGCGTGGTGGAGCGCTCCAAGGACTTCCGCCGGGAGTGCCGGGACGAGCGCATCCGCGAGTACTTCTACGGCTTCCGCGGTTGCTTCTACCCACACGCCTTCGACGTCAAGTTCTCCGACGTCAAGATCTACAAGGTGGGCGCTCCCACCATTCCGGACTCGTGCCTGCCGCTGGGAATGTCGCAGGAGGACAACCAGCTGAAGCTGGTGCCGGTGACGCCGGGGCGGGACATGGTGCACCACCTGCTGAGCGTCAGCACTGCCGACAGCCCCGACGACAACATCTCCGAGACCAGCGTGGCCGGCTTCATCGTCGTCACTGGCGTCGACCTGGAGCGCCAGGTCTTCACCGTGCTGTCCCCCGCCCCGCGGCCCCTCCCCAAGAACTTCTTGCTCATCATGGACATTCGCTTCATGGACCTCAAGTAGGGGGAAGGGCGGGATGTGCCCCCTGCCTCCTCCTCCCGCTCCCCGTGCCCGCTCCTTGTCCCCCCCGGCGCGGTGTGACCCTGCCCTTTGGTTTTATACTTTTTGTACAGTTTGCTATTAAATCTGGAAGCCTTTGCCGCTGCTGAGCGTCTGCTGAGGGCGGGGGGTCCCCGCGGGGAGCGGGAATCGCCGGCCCCGGGCTCCCCCCGCGCCCGCAGTGCGCGCCGCCCGCTCCCGGCTGCCCTCCGTTCGCCCCCCCCCGCCCCCCGGCCCCGGTGTGGTACGTCCCGCGCACGCGCCGAGGCTCCGGCCGTGGCCCCGCCCTCCCCCGGGGGAGCGCGCGCCCCCGTTGCGCGGTCCCGCGCATGCGCGCCGCCGCTCCCGGGGCGGGGCGGCGGGCGGCGGCCAATGGAGGCGCGCGGGGGGGGCGCGGTGCGCACGCGCGCCCGTGACGTCCCGCCCGCCGCAGCCGCCGCCGCCGCCGTCCGTGCCCGGAGTCGCCGCCGCGCGCGGCCTGCCGCCGGTGAGTCACGTGGGCCGCGCGGCCCCGCCGGGACCCCGCCGCGCCGGCACCGCCGCCGCCTCCCCGGCCCGCCGGTACCTCGCGCCCCTCGCCGGGGCCCGGCCGCGGCCGCCCCCGCCCCCGCCCCGCCGCTGCCCCCGCGGCTCCCCCCGCGCGCGGTTCGGGCCGTGCCCCGGTGCCCCCTCGCCGCGCCGGGGACTCTCCCGCCCGGCGCCCCCGGCGGGCACCGACCCCTGCCCGGCCCGTCCCTCCGGCCGCGGCCCCGCTCCGCCGTTCCGCACGGCCGCCTCTGCCCGATGGCCGCGCCGCCTCTGCACGGGAGCGCCGCTTCCTCCTCCTGCCCCGGCTGCCATGCCCGCGGCCCCGCCGGCACCGGGACGTTCTGCCGCTGCCGCGGGGCGCCGCGCCGGGGGCTGCGGGAGCGGCGGTGCCCCGCGGGCCGGGGCCGCCCCTGCGCACGGCTGCGGGGTGAGCGCAGCGGAGCGGGGCTCGTCCCCGCGCCTGGAAAGCGCCCGGGGCCCGGGAGCGGCCGGGGGCTGCCGCGGGGAGCGCCCGGGGGACTCGTTCCCTGTCCCGCGCCCGGCCTGTCCCCGCCGCCCCCGGGAGCGCCGTCACCGCGCTGTTTCGGGGCACCGGAGCTCGCCCCCCGTGCCGCGGCCGAAGGGACACCCCTGCTCGCAGCACGGCCCCTCCTCGCGGCTCGCAGGGCGCGCTCCCGGTTTGGGGGCGCTGGCAGGGATCCAGCCTGGCCTCTCCTCAGAATTCCCGAGCTCCCGAAGGCCTGAGCTGCGTCCCCAGCCCCGGGGTGCCGCCGCGCCGGTCGCGGGCGGACCGGCTGTCCCGGTGCTGCCCGTAGCTCTGGGAAGCGGCTCCCCCGGATCTGCCGGCTCTCGCCCCGGCACAGAGCTGGATTTGGGCATCCGGGAAGCGGGATTCTCTGCGCTAGGGGCTGCTCGGGTTTTTGGGGGCGTGTAAAGTACAACCAGAGCCTTGGCTCGATTGAAGGCAGAGTTATCTTGGAGCCTCTCTCTGAGCTTAATCCGGTTACCGCCTTCCCTCCGTCGGGCCCAGGCGCTGCTTTAGCAGGCGTTTATTCCCCTTGGTTCCCGAGGCCGGGAATGGAGAGGGCGGTGATTGAGTGGGTCCGAGGGGAGACCTCGAGCTCCCCTGTGAGGGGCCTGCCTGGGAACATTCCCACCTGTCGCTGTGCCCGGTGTCTCCCAGCGTGGTGACAAGAGGCTGGAGCTGTCCTTGCTCGCTGTGGGGCCCGTTGGGACGCGGCCTCCGTGGGTGAGGCGTTGTTCCTCCTGCTTTGCCCATAAAATGGGGCTAATCCCGTGTAAACCAGCGGGATGGGCTGGGGAAGGAGGATGTAAGCCCCGGTGTAAGCCCCGGGCAGGAGATAAGCATGCAGTGGTTCCAGCCTTCTGGCTGTCTACAGTGGACTGTTTCTCCGTGTTCTGTGCTGATCCCTCTGTACATCCAGCTGGGAGAAAGGCGGGTGTGCAGGATGCACCTGGAGCCGAGGGGCGGCCGGACACACGTTGCTGTGCACCCTTCTTTGGGGTTAAGAGCAGGGAAGCGTCCCCAGACCGCCCTGTTGGGGCAGGGGCTCCTGTTTGGACACAGGGAAGTGACCAGTGGGGATCTCATGCTGGCATTGCTCCGGCCACAGTGCCAGGTTTGGGAAAGTTTCCAGTTCCTCTGATGGGTTTTGGAGTGTGAAGTGTCAGTGGCTGGCTGTGCAAGGATGGGGAGAGCAGAGGGAGCTGCAGAGGGAGGAGGGAGGCCTTGTTCCACGGATGCCCCTCGCTCACAGTGCCAGGCAGCGAGCTCTGGAATGGCTCTACAGAACTCTGGGATGCAGCTGATCAAAACAAGAAGTGGGAACAGGTAAAGCACATCCTGTCTCCGTGCAGCTCTGGGATCTGCCCTGGATCTGGGAGTTGCCTCGTGTGGAAAGGAATTGTTTGTGTGTTTGCCCCGTGCCATGGGAACCCGGCTGGATCGGGGCAGGTCGGGAGCTGCGGATCCCGGTGAGTGACGCAGGTGTGGGAGCCGGTAACTGGGAGGGAATTCTGTCCTCCCCGTGCCGTGGGATCCGGTCCCAGGCGGTGGCGGGAGCTGCGTGGTGGGTGCCAAGGTGCATTTCCTCCTTCCCGGGCAGGGGCAGAGCGGAGAGCTGAAGTGAGGGAGGAGGGAATGTTGGGAGCTGGAGACGCCTGTGTCCCTGTCCCAGCAGAGGTAGGGAGGGCCTGACTCATGCTCCAGAAGGGACAAGCCATGGAGCACCTGGCTACGCCTGGAAAGGCTGGAGAGGGGCCGGAGCAGATGAGCAGAGTGGGGCGGGAAGGGGAGTAAGAGGAGGAAATCAGTGAGGCTCTACGGGGCCTTGACCCAAGAAAAGCAGACGCAGGCTCAAAGCCGGGGAAGGTGGCAGCAGTCGTGCTTGCACATGTCCCGAGGGAGGGAATTTGAAATTAAAAGAAATCCCCGGAAATGGAGATGAAGGAAACAGGAGCAGCTCCCCTGTACGAGTGGAGAGAAACCCTGGAGAGTGGAGATGGCTGCTCTGGAGGTGGCTGAGCAGAGCGGAGCTGGGAAAACGCTTTGAAAAGGAGGAGCTGGGATGGGAAAACCAGGTGGAATTTCTGAGGGAGAGGGAAGGGGGAGTGAGCGGTGACACAGGCGCTGGGGGAGGAAGGAGCAGGGCAGGTCTGGAGGAGCAGCAGGAGAGGAGGAGTTGCTGGGCTGGAACTGGCAGAGGGAAAGGAATGGGAGGCAAGAGCAGAGCCCGTGAAGGCCACAGGTAAGCAGGATGAGTTGGGGTCTCTTTGGAGCAGGGAAGTCTGTGAGCGGCCTTTGTGGATGGGGAGAAAGTGGCCAGAGAGATGGAGGATTTGGGGCGAAGGTGGAGGGAAAGGAAGGATCGGCTGACCAGAGGTGGGCCGGTTGTAGGGCTGGGCAAGGGGATGGCTGGGAAAGAATGTGTGTGTTTGGGAGAACTGTGGCCTGAATTAGTGTAATCTGTGGGAATTTGGGGTGGATTTTCCTTGTGTTTCTCCTGGACCCCTTAAGGACTGCAGAGCAGAGACCCCGGCACGCTGTGCTGTGCTTTGACAGCTTCTGCCCAGGCCTGTGCCACGGCTGGGGCTGGGCAGTCCTGCGGGGTCCTGCACATCAGGGGGGATCAGGAAGGCATTCCCAGAGCAGCGTGGTGGCCCTGGGAGCCGGGATGGGCTCGGCAGCCTCCTGTTTGATGAGTTGTGGAGTTACTCCGGGCACAGGTGGCTGGAGCAGGGATGCGTTTGCATCGCCTCTCGCTGGGGCATCACTGATGACGGCGCTGGGGCTCTCCCCTGCTCGTGGGCCTCTCCCACGGGTACCTGATTCTGTGGGGAGCTGGCTCCGGCACGCACAGCTCCGCAGGGATCGCCCCTGGAAGGGCAGGAGCGCCTGCATCTCCGGCTGGAAAAGGGCTGGGGCAGAGCAGGGCTGTGAGACAGTGCCCGTGGCGCCCTGCGAGGAGGGCAGGGTGGGGATCTCCGGAGGAGGAATATCAGGGCACAGCCCCTTCTGCCTGGCAGCGTCCGCTTGAACCCGAGGTGTGGCCGTGCCTCGCCGGCGGAGCGTTCAAAGGGCCGGGTGCTCTGGGAGCAGATTGCTCCTGCTAAAGCAATCAGCCATGATGTCAGGCCTGGACTTCCCATAGCCCGTCCCTGGAACTGCTGTTGGGCTCGGCTCTGCGGGGTGCTGGGCTCTTCCCCAAACACAGAGCAGAGCGGGGCTGCGCAACTGCTGCTCTCCAGGGAACTCTGTCCCCGCCGTGGAAAACAGCTTTCCCTGGTGTCACTGCTCAGTTTGCTCCGCTCAGGAGCTGCTGCCAGGTGAAGCCTGCGCGTTCCCGGCCGGGCAGAGCATCGGCCCCGCATTTCCTCTCACTTCCAGGGGCAGGGAAACCTTGGGGTGGGAAGCTGGGCTTGGGTCCTGCAGGGGCCGGGCGGCGGGAGCGGTTGCTGGGTGAGTCAGCCGGGGCGGCTGACGCCGTGAGCCGGGGCTGAACCCACTTAATGGTAACACATCCTTGTCATTAAACCCTCCTTTAATTGGGTGCCGCAGCTCTCCCAAACCTTCACCTGCGTTTAGTCAGAGCTAGAGAGTTCCCTGCCCGCCCCGAAGCAGAAACTGGGGAGGCAGAGAAAGCTGGAAGGGAGAAAGGAGTGAGTTGTAGGCTCCTCTCGGGCCTGCAGTGCTGCGGAGGCAGCGAGGGGAGGGTGGGTGACAGACGGTGACAAGCTGAGGAGCGGTGGCTGTAGCAGCAGGAGCTGGTGGGATATGGTGGATGATGGGCTTGGGGCTGCTTGGAGCAGCTCAGGGCCACGGGCCAGGGACACCTTCCACTATCCCAGGGTGCTCCAAGCCCCATCCAGCCTGGCCTTGGACACTTCCAGGAATGTGGCATCCACAGCTCCTCTGGGCAACCTGTGCCAGGGCCTCACCACCCTCACAGGGAAGGATTTCTTCCCAATATCCCACCTAACCCTGAGCTCTGTCATTTCAAATCCACTCCCCCTTGTCCTGGCACTACAGTTGCTGATGAACCCAGAGCTGCAAAGGCCACCTCTGATCATGGGATTGGTGTTTTCCATGGGCCTCTCCTGTCTCCCGCCCTCCAGGGAAGGGGATGAGATTCCTGGATGTCTTTTCCCGCTGCGGTCTCCACCCTCACGTTAAGTCCTGGAGCCTCTGCTCAGCCCCTGCTCCTCAGGGAGCCAGCACTCGCTGGCGCTGGGCTTGGAGCTGGAGCTGCAGGAAGGAATTCAGGGGGTCCCTCCCGTCCTTCCAGGTCTCGGGGCGGGTTTCTCGGTGGTAGAGGGGGTGGCTTGGAACTCCTGCAGCAGCCAGTGCCCCTGGGCTGGGAGACGCTGTGGCCAGGCTGCTGTGGCTAATGACAGCCAGCTCCGTCCCTTCTCTCGCCATGCTAATTTCTGTTGTTGTTTTTTCCAGGTGAGCTGTGGTGCACCAGACCTTGAGTTTTAATGGTTTTATGCAGTTCTTTTTAAAAAGACGGATGGATGAATGAAGAAGGATTTTAACAAAGGAAGAGGGAGGGAGAAATGGAGCTGTTTGGAGCAAGCTGAGGTTTCCCCCCGCACCGCCTGGGCCATGGGTGAGACAGAGCTGCTCAGCACCACTTCCACCCTTGGGTGTCTGCTGGAGTTGTGAAGGCACTCCCTGAACGCCCCCTTCCCGTTCACCTGCTGGGAGATGGTTGCTGCAGAGAAGATTTAAATGAAATTCCTGTCGCTCCCCAACTGCCAAGTGGATACTGAGCCCGTGGAAGGGCCCGGGGGGTCAGGAGAAAGGAGCAAGTAGGAAAACCCACAATCTGCCAGGCCTTCCCCTCCGCCCCCCTCGAAAGAAAGGATTTACGGCTCAACCTTGCACCAGCTGTTCCTCGGTTTTAACAGACAAGAGAGAAATAAATAAAATTAAACGGCCACCGCCAGCCAGCCCCAGACCTCGGTGAAATCAGGGAGAGTGTTTCCGTGACCCCTCCAGCGAGGGGAGGAGGAGGAGGCACAGCAGCACCGTGAGGAAGCTGGGATTGCTTGGAGACCACCCCCTCCTCCCGTGCGGCACCGCAGAGGTGGATTAAAAAGGAGAAGTGGCTTCCCTGAGGCTCCCAGAGGGGCTTTTTTGCAAGGAGTTTGCTGATCCTGCGCTCTTCCCGGGGTGCTGGCCGGGTGGGAGGTGCCCTGCCCCAGCCTGGGGAATTCCCTCTCTTCAGAGCCTGCCTGTTGGAGTCCTGCTCCCTGTGGGCTGTTGCCTGGGCTGAGGCTCGGAAGGGCTCTCAGCGTTCCCGCTCCAACGGTTGTTCTAAACCCAAATCCCCTCCTCTGTTGTGAATTTTTAATGTTTTTAACCCTCCTTCCCTGCGCCCGCGAGCTCTCCCGGGGCAGAGCGTAGGGTGGGCTCCTCTCCTGGTCCTCCTGCTCCAGACCCTTCTCCGGACTGTCCGCCCCGGTCGGAGCTCGCCCCGGGAGCGGGCGCAGGGGCAGGGTAGGGGTTGGCCCCTGTCCCCCTCCCCTTCTCGTCCTGCTCTGAGTCCCCTGGGGCCTGGGCTATGCTGCGGGGCGGACCCCCCACCACAGCTCCAACATGCCAGCAGCCTCTGGAAAGAGATTCAAACCCAGCAAGTACGTCCCGGTCTCCGCTGCTGCCATCTTCCTAGTGGGAGCCACCACCCTCTTCTTCGCCTTCACGTGAGTCCCAGCTGCTCGGCCAGAGCGGGGAGGGCCGGGGGGGGGGGGACAGGGGAGAGGAGCTGGGATTTCCTCCCAGAGGCAAGGGAGGTCTTGTGCTCTGGGTGCTGCGGCCGCAGCGGGAGCTGTTTCACTCCATGAGCCCGTCCGTGGTCGGCTGGGCTCCAGGTCAGCTGGGCTGGGAACTGGTTTGTGACCTGTGGGTGGAAAAGGCACGGATCACTTTCTCCTTTGGAGCCAGACGGGGTGGATTGGTGGGCTGGGGCAGGACACGTGTTATTTTTAGTTTCATAATCGATTCGTGAGCCACAAAGGAAAGTGCAGGGAGGAGAACTCTGACCCCTGTGCCGATCGCTGGACGTGATCTGTCCCCTGCCCTGGGGCAATGAGGGTTCCATGTCCCTGGAGAGGGCCCCAGGGAAGTGGCCAGCAGGTCACTGGGGGCCTTGGGGGGGTCCCCCGGGGTGGGAGATGGTGCTAGAGAGGCGTGGTGACGCTGCTCTTCCCTGCCCGGTGATACGTGCCTCAGTGACGTGCCCAGGGGGTGACAGGCGGGGGGGGGCAGGACCTCGAGGTGCTGAGGGAGCCCAGCAGAGAGCGGCTCAGCCGGGCTGGCACCGTGGCACGGTGTGCCAGGCAGGAATGCCAGAGCCCTGCATCTGGAATGGCTGCCAAGTCCTGCAGGGCATCCCCGGGGTCCCAGCGGGTTTGTGCTCCGGGTCCTGGCAGGGTGCTGGGAAGGTGTGCACCCTCTGCTTCAGGGAGCCTCTCCCGCTCCCTGGGCTTTTCCTGCTGGAGCTGCAGGAGGCCAGAGGGGTGGGTGCCGTGGCTGCTGCTGCTGCCTGGGATGGAGCCATCGGTGGCGGGAACGTCACCGTGGCTTTGGCTTTGGCAGCCACCGGGCAGGGACAGGGGAACTTGCCGAGCAAAGAGGGGAGCGGGGTTGGTTTGCCCCGTCCGGCGCCCGGTGCAGCTGGCGGTGTCACTCAGCCGCGTGTGGCCATCCCCCGCTGGGACACCGAGCGGTCACCAGGCTCCCAGGCCCGGGGTTTGGCTGCCCAGGCTGCCAGGTGCCTGCGGAAGTCGCTGGCTTGCTCCTGTGCCACGGGGATGAAGGAGAAGCGAAGGGGAGCTGGCAGCGCCCTCCGAGCTGCGTGTGCCAGCCCGTGTGTGACCTGGGGGCACGGGCTGGCTCTGCTCTGGCGCGGTGCCTGCCGGACAGCTGGACCCCAAGCCCATCCCGGCCACGGGTGCGAGCAGCGCCGGGAGCAGCGGCTTATCGGTGAGCGGTGAGAGGCGGCGCCGGCGCCACGGAGCAGGTTTGGCCGGGGCAGGAACACCTGGGCAGGTCGCTGTAATTGCAGGTCAGCGGTGTTGTTTATCCTACTTCAGAACGTCCCGTCAAACCCTGGGCACGGCCACGAGGGAGCTGTGCTGCTCCCGCCGGGATGGTCGCCTTGGGGCCAAGGACAGCCAGGGTGGCTGCTGACCCCCTTCCCACCGCCAGCAGAGTCCTAAGGCTCGTCCCTTGGGAAGTGCGATGGAAAGCTGTAAGGGCGGGCTCTGGGAGGCCTCCCCCAAGCAGGGAGCAGCCAGGGCTCGGCACAGCTCTTCAGGCTCCAGTTGCGTTGCTTCCAGCCTATCCACTGGACGCCTTTTGGTCCATCCAGGATTTGTGTCTCTGGGCCAAGAACTCTCTTTGATTGATTAATTTAATTAGGAGCTGCTGCTGAGCACGTGCCTGTGGAAATGAGGCCGGTTGCGCTGGAGGGAGGGGCAGCAGGAGAGGGGATGTTCCTGCTTCCCCCTGGGATGAGCGGGGGTCCCGGGCTTTGTGGGCCCTCAGACAGGTCCGTTTGGGGTCCATCTGTCCATTCTTGTGTCTCCCCACTGACTGGTCCCAGCTCCTGGTGCCGGTGGCTCTCAGGTTGCCTGTCCCCTCCCTAGGGCTGGCAGTGCCGCTGGGACACGGCGTCGCGTGCGCTCCCAGTCGGATCCAAACTTGTGTGAGGCTCAGGGCGAGCAGGGATTGTGTTTGTGCCGGCGTGGGTCAGAGCCCCAGGGCTCCGGGGAACAGGCAGGGAGGGCAGGCTGTGTGCTCCTGGAGAGTGCAGGGGATGCAGGGCTGGGGAGGGGACGCCAGCAGGGAGGGACAGGCTTCTCCGGGCATGACTGGTGGCAAAAAGCCCGTCTCGCATCCCGGTGTGACTCATGGTGCCTGAGGTTCCTCGAGTCCTCTCATGTGCTGCCAGGGACAAGTCCCGACAGCTCCTGTGGCCATGAGCGTGTTGCATCCCGATCCCGAGGGGGAGCCCGATGGGTGCCGCGGGACCTGCGTGGCCAGCCGCGATGGGGAGGAGCCTCCCTGCTGCTCCTGCTCCTGCTCCTCCTGCCCTGTGTGCCCCAGGGTCGAGGCAGGGCCTGCAGCCCGTTCAGGAGAGCAAAAGGCAGGAACACATCGCTCTCCTGATAAGGAGGTTCCTTCAGGGATGGGCAGCACCTTTGCTCCCTGCGGAGGACCCTGCTCCCTCTCGCAGGTGGGGTTGGTCCCAGGAGGTGACTCCCTGGCTTTGGGGTTACCGGCGTGGTGCCACCGGCTGATCTGGCTCCGTGGGGATTCCCTCCCTCCCTCCTTCCCACAGCACAGGGGTCCCTGGGTGTGGGTGTGCCCCAGGAGGGCAGCGGGTCCTGGTGTTCCCTGCGGAGGGTGTTGTGCTTGCGCTGGCCCGTGAATCTCACCCAGCGGGTGTTGTCGCTGTGTCTGAGCCAGGGACCTGCTGGGCCCCATCCTGCCCCGGGAGCTCCGTGTTCCTCCAGGAAGGGCTGGCTGCTGGGACAGCACAGAGCTGTTCTCTTCCCCCTGGTCCTTTCCCTCTCTGCCTGCCCCAGAGCTTTCTGAGGCAGCTGGGTCCTTCCCTGCCTCCCTGGGCTCTGTCTCTCTGGATCCAGCCCGTGTGCTTGGCTCAGCCTGGCTGCTGGCTGTTCCCTGTGTGGGATGGCTGCCCGGGCATGGGTCTTCCTGGCTCCCCTCCATCTCTTTCAAGCAAAGGTTTGGGCTGGGATTTCCCTTCCTGGAGAGAGGAGCTCCTTCCGCAGGGTTTCTGGAAGGGCATTTCCTACTTTTAGGGCTTCTCTGAGCCCCCTGCCCCTCTCTGTCCAGACTCCTCTCGAGTGGAGTAGGAGTTCAGCTCAGGGACATGGGGTCTTTGGTTCTGGTGTGTCCTCCTCCCTCCCTGCAACCTCCTGACAGGCGCGTGTGGCCAGGTGAGGCTGGGCTCTTCTCCCAAGGAGCAAGTGATGGGACAAGAGGAAGCGGCCTCAGGTGGTGCCAGGAGAGGTTTTGTTTGGATGTTAGGGGAAATTTCCTCGTGGAAAGGGTTGTTCAGCCCAGGGCAGTGGTGAAGTCACCAGAAGCCATGTGTCTGTGGAACTTGAGGACATGGTTCAGTGGTGGCCTCGACAGTGCTGGGGAAGCAGTTGGAATGGTGATCTTGGAGGGCTTTTCCAACCTGAACAATTCTGTGATTCCGTGGCTCTCTGATTCTTCCCTTCTCAGGCTGTGGCCTGGCGCTGTCACGTAGGTCCTGTGCCTCCAGCACTGCTCCCTGAGGGTTTTGGGGCACGGGTTGGAGAGGACTCCTCCTCTCCAGCCTGTCCCAGCTGCAGAGAATCTGCCTGGCTGGCTTCCAGCGGAGGCAGCAGGGCCGGCACGGCCGGTGCCGAGCATGGAGCCGCTCCCCAGCCCGTGGCAGAGCTCGGGGGGCCGGGAGGTGCCATCCCGGGAGGTGCCATCCCGGGAGGAGATGCCGGCCTGATAGGGAGCAGGGAGGCAGTGCCCAGGGTGCCCAGCAGGGCAGCTCCTGAGGAGCGCAGCAGGAAGAGGCTTTGGGGAAGATGGTTTGCAGGAGAAGCTTGGCGTGGTGTGTAGGGCCTGGAGGGGCCAGAGAGGATGAGGATGAGGAGAAGGAGGAAGAAGAGGAGTGTGCTGGGTGGCTTGGCCATGCTGTGCTCCTTGCCAGGGATCTCCTGCAATCAAAGGTCTGCCCTCCTGCTCTCATCCCTGTGCCTGGATGGGGACAGCCTCAGCCTTGGCCTGTTGGGAGCAGGTCCCACTGGTGATTCCCACCCTCCCTGGGGCAGTGCCCAGTGCTGGGAGCGCCCTGCCCGCCTCGCCCTCTGTGCTGCCAGGTGTGTGCTGAAGGGTGTGCCCGCTCTTCCTGCCCTGCCCGGGGCAGCCCCCCCCGGCACAGCCGCTGCTCCTCACCCGGGGGTGCCCCCCTGCCCTCCTCAGGGCCCTGAACTGGGACAGAGCCCCGCACCAAGGGGTCATTCCCAGCTGGAGCCTTGCCGTGGCCCCAGAGCTGCCGTGACAAGGATGGGGCTGCCTCACCCGGCGATGGGACCCATCCCCACGGGCGGTGGTGGAGGAGGGGACGGGGCCGGTGCCTGCCCCTTCACCCCAGCCTGTGGGGGATTACGGCGCTGGCACCATATGTCGCCCTGCCCGCCCAGCCCCGCACGCTCCGGCCACCTAAATCCATCGGCACTTAGCCGGGTGGGGGGAAGAGAGGGACAGATGCTGCCCTAGATCTGTGGGATTAAATCCCAGCAGCAAAGCAGATTAGGGAATTACGCTGGCGCCTGCAAGGGGGAAGCCCGCTGGGGAAAGAGGGAGCAGGGTGATTCCCTCGCTGCGCTCCCACGGGCCTCCTGGAGGAGCTGGGTGCTGGCTGGGGTCCCCGTGTCCCGCTGGAGCTGTCTCTGGGATGTGAGGAGCATCAGTGGCTCTGGAGGCACCAGAGCTGGTGCTGGTTTTGTGTCCCCTCACAGGGTCCCTTGTGCCCGAAGCAGCTGGCGGGGCACAGGGAGGGCCACGTGCAGGTGCCTTCCAGCGGGTCCCCTGGGTGCCTCCCCTGCCTGTTCCCAGCACCACTGCTCTGTGGGACCCCCCAGCAGGGTCCCAAAGGGGAACTTTGCTCCCTGATGGATGCCCAGAGCACGTCCCAGGTGCTCCCTGGGCCGGGGTCAGGCTGTGCTGTAGAGGTGGCTCCAGTTTGGGTGTGGGATGCACTGCTGGGAGCCCCTGGGATGGTGGGAGGTGGCGGGAGGACACAAGCGAGGGGTGCGAGGTCTCACGGCTGCTGTGCCCGCAGGTGCCCGGGGCTCAGTCTCTACGTGTCCCCCGTCATCCCCGCCTACAATGCCGTCGTCTTCCTCTTCGTGCTGGCCAACTTCAGCATGGCCACCTTCATGGACCCGGGCATATTCCCGCGAGGTGAGTCTGGCTCCAGCCGGGAAGAGCTGCCTCCTTGCACCCTTCCTCCGAGGTACAGGGGATTTCTGGGGCCCAAGGGGCTGGTGAGGAGTCCTCTTCGCCCTGCCCGGTGAGATTAGGCGGTGGCACGCGCTGCAGCGATGGCAGCTCTGGGTTCAGCACCCCGTGTTGGGCCCCTGGGGCTCAGGCAGCGTCAGGATGCCGGGGCAGGGCCTGGGAGAGCCCCCCTGGCCCGTGTTTGGGGGTCCCTGGCTGTCCCTGTGCCGGGTGACGGGAGGGCAGTGCCGGGCGCCTTCGGCTCGGGCGGGCAGGGGCTGGCTGGGCCCTGACGCCGTGCCGGTGTGTCCCCATCAGCTGAGGAGGACGAGGACAAGGAGGACGATTTCCGGGCCCCGCTGTACAAGACGGTGGAGATCAAGGGCATCCAGGTGCGCATGAAATGGTGCGCGACCTGCCGCTTCTACCGCCCGCCGCGCTGCTCCCACTGCAGCGTCTGCGACAACTGCGTGGAGGTGAGCAGCTGCCGGGGCCTCCGCCAGCCCCGCGCGGGGCAGGGAGCCCTGGGAGCACCCCCTCACCGTGCCCCGTCCCCGGCAGGAGTTCGACCACCACTGCCCCTGGGTCAACAACTGCATCGGGCGGCGCAACTACCGCTACTTCTTCCTCTTCCTGCTGTCGCTCACCACGCACATCATGGGCGTCTTCGGCTTCGGGCTGCTCTACGTCCTGTACCAGGTGGAGGAGCTCTCCGGTGTCCGCATGGCCGTCACGTATCCTCCGGGCAGCGGGAGCGGGCGGGGGGCGTCGGTGGGGTCTGGGGGCGGCACGGTGCCGGGCGGGGCTGTGGCTGCTCCTTAGCTGGCTGTGGCAGGATGGTGGTGATGTGCGTGGCCGGGCTCTTCTTCATTCCCGTCGCAGGCCTGACGGGCTTCCACGTGGTGCTCGTGGCCAGGGGCCGCACTACCAACGAACAGGTACGTCCAGGGGCTACGGGGGGACTGCCGGCCTGGCCAGGCCACCTATGGATACATTTTGGGATTTCCCAGGAGAGGATGGGTGTGGGAGGCCCCTGAGCTGGGGAGGGGAGAGCCCAGGGTGACTGAGCAGCAGCTGCATCCATGGGGGTGCAGTCAGAGGATGGAGCCGGGCGGGCGCTTCTGGGGGGCCGGGAGGTGAAGCTGAGGAGAGCCCACCCCTCAGGGTTAGCTGAGCACTGAAACAGGGACTAGGAAAAGGAGCGGGATCTCGGAGCGTGCCTGTCCTGGGAGGCTGTCCTGAGGGAGCTGGCGTGGCCGGCTGTGACGCTCCTTTGTCCCGCAGGTGACGGGCAAGTTCCGCGGGGGTGTCAACCCCTTCACCAACGGTTGCTGTAAGAACGTCAGCCGGGTCCTCTGCAGCTCCCCCGCCCCCAGGTGAGCCGGGCTCTGCACGCCTGGAAAAACTGCTCCATCCCAGGTTCCAGGCCGTGACCTTCCTCCCGCCCCCTCCCCAGGTACCTCGGGCGCCCGAAGGCCGAGCAGACGGTGCTGGTGAGACCGCCCTTCCTGCGGCCCGAGGTGTCAGACGGTCAGATCACCGTCAAGATCATGGACAACGGTATCCAGACAGAGCTGAAAAGGACGAAGGTGAGGAAGGTGGGGACCAGCGCTGCCTGCGCTGGGGCCCTCCATGGAGCCCAGGGGGTGCAAGCCTGCATCCGTGAGTAGAGAACCAAGTGAGCCTGGTCACGTTCCCTGTCCCCCTCCGTGTCGTCTTGTTCTATGTCCCTGCGGGATGGAAACTGTCCGCCTCCCATGTGGCAGCAACCACATGAGGCTTTGCCCCCTCCATTGCCCTTACCGGTCCCATCCTTGCCCGCACAGCACCCTCTGGAGGTTCCCTCTCCTTGGCACTTCCAGCACCCGCCCGGGGCGCGCGCCGCCCCCTGTTCTGTCGGATGGCCTGGGAGGCAGCGGGAGCCCCCAGCGCCGCTGCCCGTGCCCTGCCTGCCCGGGAGGGGCTGAGGCCTCGGCCCCTCCTGACCCCGCCTGCGCTTTGTCTCTGCAGTCCAAGGGGAGCCTGGAGGTGACGGAGAGCCAGTCTGCTGACGCCGAGCCGCCACCCCCACCTAAGCCCGACCTCAGCCGCTACACGGGCCTGAGGACACACTTAACCCTGGCCACCACCGAGGGTAAGGAGGGCCACCAGGGCCCCGCCAGCCACTGGGAGGGGAGCCCAGGGCTGTGCCAGGCAGGCCAGGAGCCAGGGCTGTAGGCGGCTTTAGCAGGCTGCAGGGCAGACCTGGAGCACATCGGCATTCCCGGGCCGGTGTATGTGGCCCCTTGCACTTGAAGAAGCCTGCGGGATGCTCACAGCCAGCTCTGCTCAGCCGGAGGCCGAGCCCAGCCGCGCGGCGCTGTCCGGAGCCGCCGGGAGCTGCACCTCGCAGCCGCCATGCTGCCAGGACGGAGGAGGCGAAGCGGTGGCGGGCCTGGCTCGGCGGCACAGCGCGTCTGCGGCCGGCTCCTCGTGGGCCTGGCCAGAGGTGGGATGTGGTGGGCAGAGCTGTGGCAGCTGCTTCCCGCAGCAGCTGGAGACCCCGCAGCTCTCCCGGCCCCGGCTGGGCTCCGCTGCCCAGCCCCGCTGCCCGCTCCAGGGGGTGTGTGTGTGTGTGTGTGTCCCATGGAGCACCCCGACACCCCCGTGCCGTGTGCCCCCTGTGCGACACCCAGCCGGGGCTGCCGCAGGGGCACGGAAGTGCCAGCCCAGCCCCACACGCAGGGCTGTGGGGACACCCCTTCCTCCTGGTCTGTCTCTCCCACCCCGGTGCACCTCCCCTCCAGCCCGTCCCTCCTCCCCCCCCGGTCTGTTCCCCCCCAGGCTCGGAGCCGGTTCTTGGGCAGGGAGGGCGGGGCTCGGCACGTTCCTTGCCCGCGGCCCCCCTGAGCGTGCCCCTGTCTCCCGGCGCAGACAGCAGCTTGCTAGGCAAGGACAGCCCCCCGACTCCCACCATGTACAAGTACCGGCCCGGTTACAGCAGCAGCAGCAGCTCGGCGGCCCTGCCCCACTCCACCAGCGCCAAGGTAAGGCCGAGGCTGGCATGGGGGACCAGCCCCGAGGGGATGCCACCCCGTTGCTGGTGCGGGGAGGGTTTAGGGTGTGCTTTGGGAGCTCCACAGGGGCCCCGTGGCCCTTCTGTGGGTAACTGTGGCCCCTGTGCCCCTCAGCTGAGCCGGGTGAACAGCCTGAAGGAGCCCAACTCCATCTGTGACGGCGGCCACAAGCCCAGCTACCGCTCGGAGCCGAGCCTGGAACCCGAGAGCTTCCGCTCGCCCACCTTCGGCAAGAGCTTCCACTTTGACCCTCTCTCCAGCGGCTCCCGCTCCTCCAGCCTCAAGTCGGCCCAGGGCACAGGCTTTGAGACGGGCCACCTGCAGTCCATCCGCTCGGAGGGCACCACCTCCACCTCCTACAAGAGCCTGGTGAACCAGACGCGCAACGGCAGCCTCTCGTACGACAGCCTGCTCACGCCCTCTGACAGCCCCGACTTCGAGTCGGTGCAGGCGGGCCCGGAGCCTGAGCCACCGGTGGGCTACACCTCGCCCTTCCTGTCGGCCCGCATCGCCCAGCAGCGCGAGACCGACCTGCACGGCCGCTTCGCCAGCGCCGCCTCGCCCAAGCACGCGGCACCGCGCGAGCCCTCGCCCGTGCGCTATGACAATCTCTCCCGCCACATCGTGGCCTCCATCCAGGAGCGGGAGAAGCTGCTGCAGCAGCCGCCGGCCCCGGGCCGGGAGGAGGACGCAGGGCTGGCGGACTCGGGCATCCAGTCGACGCCGGGCTCCAGCAACGCCCCCCGCACCAGCTCCTCCTCGGACGATTCGAAGCGCTCGCCCCTGGGCAAGAACCCGCTCACCCGCCCGGCCCTGCCCCGCTTCGGCAAGCCCGAGCCCCCCCCGGCGCTGCGGGTGCGCTCGCTGGGCTCCCCCGACCAGCCCGCCGCCCCCCACCTGGGCAAATCCGTGTCTTACAGCAGCCAAAAAACAGCCTCTCAGGCCGGCGGCCCCGAGACCGAGGAGGTGGCCTTGCAGCCCTTACTGGCACCCAAGTGAGTTGCTGTGATGGCACAGGGGTGTCTGGGGCCTGTGGGGGGGGGAACCCTTGCCCAGTGCCCCACCAAGCCCCTGGGGCAGCCCCCTCCCTGGGGAGAGACGCTGGGAAGAGCAAGAGAAATCTTCCTGCTCCTCCCCGAACAGAGCTGGTACCCCCCCACATCTCCTTGGTCGCCCCCGGGGCCCCTCGGGGTCTGCAGCGGGTGGGTGCTGGTGGTCCCGGGGGAGGGCAGGGCTGTGGCAATGCTGGGTGCCGGTGACCTGTCCCCCCCTGCTGACCCCGTGTCCGTGCTTCCTTCCCGCAGGGACGAGGTGCAGATGAGAACAGCCTACAGCAAGTCCAACGGGCAGCCCAAGAGCCTGGGCTCGGCCCCGCCGGGCCCGGGGCCGGTGCCCCTCAGCAGCCCCACCCGCGGAGGCGTCAAGAAGGTCTCGGGCGTGGGGGGCACCACCTACGAGATCTCGGTATGAGGGGCAGAGCCGCCGCCCCCTCCCCTCCTCCCCGGCGGCCCCAGGGACGCGCCGTGGCCGGACGCTTGTGAACTCCCGGGAGAGCCGGGCCCCCACTCCTCCCTCTGCCCCCCCGGGCCGCGGGGGCTGGCACACACCCGCGGGGGGCTCGGGGGGGGCTCGGGGGGCCGCAGCCTCGGCTGCGCCAGCCACTTGTGGGCCTTGTGCAATCACCCGCTCGCCTGGCGTGGTAGGAACGGATTGTTTTTAAACCAGAATACTTTTTTTTATTATTATTGTTACGGATTCTATTTTTTTTCTCTTTCCGAGTTACCAGGTGTGTGTATATATAAATATCTATATATATAAATATAAATATTGAAAAAAAAAAAAGCAAAAAAAAGCAGAAATTATATATCTTACCCAGAGAGAGGAAGAAACTACCCTGCTCAGGGCCTGGGCCACCCCACCTCGTCCCTATCCCCAAAGGAGGGACGTGGGGCCGCCTCCTGCACCCACGGAAGGAGCTGTGGTGGGTGCTGGGTGTCACCGTTCCCTCCCTGAAGGGGGCCGTGGGTGCCAGGTGCCCGTCCTTGGACGCTCCCCTCGCTGATCCGCGGTGCCCGCGGCCTCCAGCCCCCCTGGGGGGCCCAGGGAGGAGGCAGGGTGGTGGCAGCCCTCCCCCCACAGCCCCAGCCCGAGCTGGCACAGCGGCCCCAGCCTCCCCCACCCGCAGTTTTTGCTCTTTGTTCCCTTTCCCCGGGGTAGGGGGGGTGTGGTCGGGGGGCTGTTGGTTTTGTTGCCTTTTTTTAATTTCTGTTAATGACTCCGAGGGGGTTTCTCGCCGTCGCAGGGGTGTTTTTATTTCCGCTCGCTCGGGGAAGAGGCAGGTGCATCCCCGGAAAGCAATATTTTCTCATCACATGCCAAAAAAGCGCAGCCAAGGAGCCCCGTGCTCCCCGTCCCCAGAGCCCTGCCGGCACTACCGGACTCTTTCTCTACGGCAATAGCTCCCGTGGCCCCGCACAGCCACGCCAGGGTTTTTTATTATTATCAGCCATTTTAAAAACGAGGAATAAAAAGGATATTTAATGAGCCACCCCGGGGCCGTGCGTGTGCTTTGTTTGGCGTCCAGGGATGGAGCAGCCCCTCCAGGGCTCCTGATCCTCAGGGTCTCGGCCTTTTCGCCCCCCCGCCCGATCCCCAGGGAGAGAGGGAAGGGGGTCTGAGAAGAGCTGAGCCTGGCCTCCCAGTTTTGGGGAGGCACCGCCTCGAAGCAAGCTCTGCTCCCACAGAAGGATTTTCCAGGCACGGGGAAAGCAGCTCCAGGGAAGGCGTCGTGGGTGCTGGTGAGGTTTGGGATCCAAAGGAGGAGGGGGCACCCTGCACGCTCCGGGGACCACCTTGGTTCGGGCTCCTCCGTGACAGCTGAGGGTCACAGCAGCCACTGCCACCAGCCCCTCCTCGGAGCAGACTTTAATTCAAAGGTGACTGAAAAAGAGGCTCCAGCGCTCCGGCTTCTTCAGGTACAAAAGCCCGAGGTCAGCACCCACAGAGTCCGTGCCCCTGGTCCTGGGGGGCTGCAGGGGTGTTCCCTTGGCCAGGGGGACAGGCCAGCCCCAGCGTCCCTGGGGTCAGCCAGGGCTGTTCCCCTGGGCCGGGGAATCCCCGGGGCGGCGCCGGCACGGCCTCACCGTAAGCTGCTGCTGGCCTGGGAGCTGCCCACGCCTGGGTGCTCCGGGCTGTGCCGGTTCTGCGGAGGAAGGACAGGCAGAGCCTGTGAGAGCCGCTGGGCAGCAGCCCCGTGGGGATGGCCCCTCACAGAGCCCCTCGGGGGGACACAGGCTGGGCGCTGGACCCCAGCCTTACCACTCACCTTCTTCTTCTTCTTCTCTTTCTTCTTCCTCTTCCGCTCCGGATCCTCCTCTTTTTTCTTCTTCTTCTTCTTGTGGTCAGAGTCCGAGGGGGTTTCTGGAGAAGTGGGAGCGCCGGATGAGCTGACGCTCTGCCGGTGCTGAAGGGGGGAGGAGGGGGGCGGCTGCGGCAGCCCTTACCCGGGGGGACGGGGTCCTGCGTGCGGCTCTGTTTATGCTTGTGCTTGTTCTTCTTCTTAGGCGGCTGGATGTGCATCAGCCGGCACTGCTCGGGCAGCTGTGGAGAAAAGGGGCTGGTCAGGCCACGTCGGGCCCCTCCCACCCCCCGGCTCCAGGCCCCGGGGCTCACCGGGCCGGCGTGCAGGCGGAAGCCGGTCAGCATGGCACCGGTGAGCGGGGTGAAGGAACTGCCACAGATGGGAGGCTTCTCGATGAGTGAGCGCAGGCTGCTGCTGTCGTGGGAGCCGGGCAGGTCGATCATGCCGGGCAGGTCGGGGAGGAAGTTGCTGAGCTTCTCCTTCACCTTCTTCCCGCAGAACTTGTTGTAGGCGTGCTCCAGGTTATAGTGCGTGATCAGGTTGGTGCTGCCCGTCAGCTCCGTAGTGCCTGTGCGGCCGCGGGAGGAGATGGGGGAACGCCCCGAGGGCACCCCCGGCCCCTCTCCCCAGCCCTGCCCAGGCCCCGGGACCCGCTGGGTCCGCCCAGCACCGGGATCCCTGGGCCCTCTTCCCCAGCCGTGCCCAGGCCCCGGGACCCGCTGGGTCCCCCCAGCACCGGGATCCCCGCTGGGCCGAGCGTCGCGTGGCCCCGCCCCCTGCACGCTCATTGGCTCGGCGCGCCGTCAGTTCCCCCCGCGGCCGCGTTTCGCCGCGCTGATTGGCCGAGCGCGGCACTCGCCCCGCCCCGCCCCGCGGCCCGCCCGCACCTGGCAGCTCCCGCAGCAGGTAGAAGGGGCCGGCGGCGGCCTTGCGGGCCGCGTCCTCTCCCGGCGGCGGCGCGGCGGCCGAGGCGGCGGGTGGCGGTGCGGCACCGGCGCCCGGCGCCTTGGCGGGCCCGAACCCGAGCGCGGCGGCGGCGGCGGGCGGCGGCTCGGCCGCGCCGAACAGCGCCGAGAAGTTCTCCATATTCCCGGCGTGCCCCGCGCGGGGCCGCCCCGCCCCGCCATTGGCCGAGCACCGCCCCCGCACCGCTCCTGCCCCCCGTTGCTACGGGAGACCCATCCCAGCCTTCTGATTGGCCGCTTCTCCCTTTCCTCTCATTGGCCCGCGGGCGCAGGGGAGCGCCCGCCTCGCCGCTCCCCATTGGCCGGCGCGCGGAGGCCCCGCCCCCGCGGCAGTGGGCGGGGCGGAGGGAAGATGGCGGTGGTGGCGCCGCTGCTGGCGCTGCTGTGGGCGCTACCGGGGCTCTGCCGATGGCTCGCCCGGCCCTACTATCCACTCTCCGCGCTGCTCGCCGCCGCCTTCCTGCTCGTGCGCAAGGTCCCGCCGCTCTGCCGCGGGCTTCCCTCACAGCGGGAGGATGGCAACCCCTGCGACTTCGACTGGGTGAGGCGGCGCGGCCTGTCCCCTCACCCCCGGGGCCTGTCCCCGCATCCCCGGGGCCTGTCCCCGCATCCCCGGGCCTGTCCCCGCACCCCCGGGCCTGTTCCCGGGCCTGTCCCCGCCCCCCCAGCCCTGGCCTGGCTCCCCTCCTGCTCACACAGCACCTCGACCCGGCTGAGGGCGGAGATGCCCGGTAGCCCCTGAGTTGTTCTGCGGTGCCTCCCTACAGCCGAAAGGGCCCCCAGGCACTGGCCGAGCCCATGGCCGCGGGGCAGCCCTCTCCTCGCTGTTCTCCCCCAGGGAGAACAGGCTCCGGGCTCTGGCAGGGCCTTGGGGCCGGTAGGGCCTGGCGTGGCCACAGGTCCCGGTGCCGGGCCGGGCCAGGCCAGGTGTGGCTCCAAGGTGCCCTGAGCACTTCTAGCTCATGCTGTCCCTTCTCTGTGCCAGAGGGAGGTGGAGATCCTCATGTTCCTCAGTGCCATTGTCATGATGAAGAACCGGCGCTCCAGTGAGTCAGGGGGCCATGGGGGGCTGGGGCTGCTTATGGGGCATCCTCCAAGGAGCTGGGTGGGGTGGCATCTGGAGGACCAGATCCAGCCCTCCCTCAAGTTACCCCAGCCTTCTGGGGGAGTCTGGCCCCATCCCTTCTTCCTGTCTGCCCTTGGCAGTCACTGTGGAGCAGCACATCGGGAATATCTTCATGTTCAGCAAAGTGGCCAACGCCATCCTCTTCTTCCGCCTCGACATCCGCATGGGGCTGCTCTACCTCACGCTCTGCATCGGTGAGTCTGGGTGTTTTGCTGCCCTAGGTTCGCCTAGTCCTGGCTCCCCCTGGCTGCTCTGGGGCAGGGGAGCTCCGTCCCAGGCTCAGCCTGGCCCTCCTGGCTCTGGGGTCTCAGGGTGCTGTCATTGCAGTGTTCCTGATGACCTGCAAGCCACCGCTCTACATGGGCCCTGAATACATCAAGTACTTCAGTGACAAGACCATCGATGTGAGTATCTCCCCAACCCTGCGAGTTTTGGGGGGCTCTGCCCACCGCGCCCCTAAGCCTGTGCCACTGTGGCAGGAGGAGCTGGAGAGGGACAAGCGGGTGACATGGATTGTTGAGTTCTTTGCCAACTGGTCCAGCGAGTGCCAGTCCTTTGCCCCCATCTTCGCTGACCTCTCTCTCAAGTGAGTGGTACCCACTGGGATCGTGGTGGGTCACGGGGCCTGCGGTCCCCTGCGTCCCTCACAGCCACGTGTCCCCATCCTGCCCAGGTACAACTGCTCAGGACTCCAGTTTGGGAAGGTGGATGTTGGCCGGTACACGGACGTCAGCACCAGGTGTGGGGGACGCAGCCTGGGCGAGCCGGGCCCACTCTGGGGCAGTCCCCGTGACCCTCCAGCCCCCTCAGGCTGCCCGAGGGTCACTGTTGGCTTGTCCTGACCCAGGTACAAGGTCAGCACCTCGCCTCTCACCAAGCAGCTGCCCACCCTCATCCTCTTCCAGGGCGGGACGGAGATCATGCGGCGACCGCAGATCGACAAGAAGGGCCGGGCTGTGTCCTGGACCTTCTCTGAGGTGGGTGGGACCTTCCTGCCCAGCCTGTGCCTGGGATGAACGGGGAACACGAGGTCCCAGTGCTATGCTGCCTCTTGGCCCCACAGGAGAACGTGATCAGAGAGTTCAACCTCAACGAGCTGTACCAGAAGGCCAAGAAGCAGGCGAAGCCGCGGGAGGAGGGGCCCGAGGAGCCCCCAGCCGTGCCAGCGGCCGTGCCGCAGCAGGAGACCAAGAAGGACAAGTAGAAGCTGCCCTGTACTGTCGCCCATCACCATGTCACCATCACCGTGGTGGCACCGGCCCCGCGGGCCCGCCCGGCCCTGCCCGGAGCTGCTCCCCGTGGGGGCTGGTCCCGGCTGAGCCCCGGGAAAGCAGCGGTGCCCCCGGCCCCGTGCGGGCAGGGCAGTAGGAGGGGCCCCGCCTCGGTTAACGCTCGCTCTCATCCATCGCTGACAATAAACGGTCCGTGTGCCGTGTCCGTGCCGTGTCCGTGTCCCCGGTCCGTGAGCGGGGCGGGGCTTACCGGCGGGGGCGGGGCTTCTGCGGCGCCCCCGCGCTCTGATTGGCTGAGGCGGAGCGGGCGGAAGCGGCGCACACCGGGGGCTCCGGTGCCCTTCTCGGCCCCGCCCCTTCCGGCCCCGCCCCTCCCGGCGGCGCGCGCTCCCGGCACGTGGCCAGCGGCAGGTAGGAGGCGGCGCGGCCGCTCCAGGCCCCGGGCCCGTCCCCTCCCTTCCCCGGGGCCCCGCTTCCCTACTCTCCCCAGCCACACACCGCGGCGGGATCCCCGGGGAGCCGCTTCCCGCCCTCTTCCGCAGGATCCCAGCGGGGACCCTCGTTTCCCGCAATGGCGCACCGCCGGGGGCCGGCCCTTCCTGGCCCCCTCCCGCAGCAGTGTCCCCGTAGGGACCCGCCTTTCACTTCCCTGACGGCGGGGTAGCTGAGATCCCTTCCCACCCCACAGCGCCATCCCTGGGACCCCCATCCTGCTCCGGCGTCGGCCGCACCGCCTCGGCTCTCCCAGGATGGCTCCCCGCGGGAGGAAGCGCCGAGCCCAGCAGCCGGCGGCGGCCGAGACACCGGGGCCAGCGGAAGCCCCGCAGAAGCGGGCGCGGGCCCAGGCCCAGGGCGAGGGCAGCCCCGGGGACATCGGCCCCCGGGTTGTCATCGAGCACTGGTGAGCAGCCGAGGTGCCGGGGGTGGTGGGACGCCTTCGGGTGCCCCGCAGGTCGCTGACGGCCGTGCCCCCACAGCAAGAGCTGACGCGTGTTCGGGCGGAACGCGGCGGCGGTGAGCGAGGCCCTGCGCGGGGCCATGGCCAGCCTCGCCGTGGACATCAACCCCCGGCCGCCGCGCAGGAACAGCTTCGAGGTGTCCCTGGTGAAGGAGGACGGCAGCAGTAAGTGCTGGGCTGGGGGGCGGCGGGGGCTCCCGGCACCCCTGATCCAACAATCCCCTTTGTCCCCCCAGCCGTGGAGCTGTGGAGCGGTATCGGGAAGGGGCCCCCCCGCAAGCTGAAGTTCCCCCAGCCGGAGACCGTAGTGGAAGCCCTGAAGAGCAGCTTGGCATAGAGACATTGGCCAGGTGAGCGGGGATGGGACCGGGATGGGACGGGACAGGGACGGGACCAAGAGGGACCAACTGCCCCTCTCTCCACAGCCGAGCCAGGACCGGCGCAGGCGGCACGAGCGTCCATGAAGAGGCGAGACCAAGTGGGGGGCACCTGCCAGCCCCAGTCCCGTCCCTGATGCTGCAGCTCTGCCGCTGCCAGACTCCTGGCTCCCTCCACACCCCGCTGTCCCCCCAACCTCCAATAAAGTTTAGTACACCCCAGCACAGCTCCAGCCCTTTATTCCAAGGACACACAGCCCAAGGGGTGCAGGCAGTGATGGGAGAGAGGCAGAGCCAGCCCCCCCGCTTAGGTGAGGACATCCACCTCCTCTTCTGACTCAGACGAGGGACAGGGCCAGAGGCAGACTGTGCCAGGGGGCAGGAACAGCTCCCCTGTCCCCACATCCACCTCTTCCTCCTCAGTGCCACTTCCAGAGGCCCCCAGGGGCACCGCCTGCTGGCAGCCCTGCTGGGACACAGGGGAGTCCCCACGCTTCTGCATCCCGTTTGCACTGGGGGGCTGCCAGGGTGGGGAGCGCTCGCTCACCTGCTCCAGTGCATCCACACCCTGGGGAGGCTGTGCTTCTGTCACCCCCACATCACCCGCTGGCACTGCTGGAGGCACAGGGCGGGGCTGCGCCTCCCACACCACCTCCCAGCACCCCCGGCTCTCCACCTTCCGCAGCCTCATCCGCCTGATGGGGCTGGGCTGCATGCGCCCCAGAGAGCGTGGCTGCCCCTGGGGGGACAGCCCAGAGCAGGCGCTGCCAGGCTCAGCTGTGGCACGTGCCACCACGGCGGGGGCTTCCTGGCTGGACTGCAGGCAGGAGCGGTCGAGCTGCCGCTGGGGTCCCAGTCTCACCAGGCGCCCGCCCCAGAGCTGCAGCGACTCGAGCTCGGTGATGCGGAGGCGGCGGGCGGCTGCCAGCACCTCGTGCACCTCCTCCTGCGTGACCTCCAGCTCGGCAGTGTAGAAGAAGCGCACCAGCTTGCGCAGCACCCCGATCTTCAGCCCCGCCAGCTCCAGCACCACCCTGCAACCCTTGGGGGGCAGCTCCCGGCCCAGCTGCTCCATGAAGAAGGGGCTGCAGACAGAGAGAACGCTGCAGTGGGCCACCACTGCCTCGCCTGCAAAGCAACAGTGGCCGTCACTGTCCTGCAGCCCGTCCTGCTCGCCCCAGACCTTCCTAGGGGGTTGCAGAGACACTGCCCGCAGCTCCCCAGGCACACTGGCCCCTCCCTGGGCAGTGCTGCCCGCTCACCTTCAGCCCACAGGACCACATCGCAGAAGACGTCGGCTCGCTGCTGCTGCTGGTGGAGGTGCTGGAAGGCCGTGCGCAGCAGGCGGGTGCTGCGGTACAGCAGCTGCGGAGTGGCTGCGGAAGAACCCATGGGCGCCCTGCAGGGACACACAGCGCCGTGCTGGCGACTCGGGGACCAGCGTCTGCCCGCCCGCCCTCTTCGGGCTGTCCCAAACGGTTCGGCGCTGGGATGTGGCGGGGCGCACGCGGGCCTGCGGAGCCCCGTGTGCCCGTGCCCGGCCGGCAGCGCCGCGGGACAGTCGGCAGCGCCGCGGGACAGTCCGCACCGCCCCGGTCACCCGCCCCGGCCCCGCCGCACCGGCCCCGCGCGCCCGCCAGGGGGCGCCACAGCGGGCGCTGTGAGGCCGCCGCGGCCCGAGGCGCCCCCGGCGCGGCCCCGCCGCCCGGGCCGGGCCCGCCGCGTACCTGCCGAGGGGGGCGCGGGCCGCCGCCGAAGCGCCCCGGGGGCGCGTCCCGAGCCCGCGGCGAGAACGCGGGGTGCGGTGACCGGGATCGGGGCCCTGCCCGCCCTCGCCTCGCGCCCGCGGCCTCACGTGGCGCGGCCCGGCCGCCAATCGCAGCCGGCAGCCAATGGCGGCGCGGCGGGGCCGGGAGCGGCACCGGGAGCGGCGCTCGGCGCAGGGCCGCCTGCTGCGGCCGGCCCCTTCCCGCAGCCCTCCCCCCGCCGCCGTGCCCCTGCTCTGCCCAGCCTCGTGTTTTGCCGTGTGATGGCAAAGGGCAGCCCGGGGTGCGGCCACCGCTCATCCCTCCCTCAGCCTCCTCGGGCCGCGGACACGACAGCCGCGCCAGGGCTGCTCGTGGTCACTGCAGTGGTGGCACTGAAGAACACGAGGTCGATAATGGGGAAGGTATTGTCTGTGGAGCAGCTCTGCGTTCAGGAGCTAGGAGCCCCGCGCTGTGCCTTGGTTTGGATTTTCAGACTCCACAGCGTGAGAAACGGTGTTTTCATGCCCCAAGCTTCTCTGAAGGGGAGGATTGATGGTACTTCCGAAGCCGTCCTTCAAGCAAGTGATGCTGCCCACTTAGTTTTAAAGTATTTTGTCGTTCTATAAAGCACCCATTGTACACACATCTGCGTCAGTCACTCCACATACACGAACAAAGATTATAATCCATCCCCATTGCCTGGAGACAGTGGCTGTTCCTACAAACAACCCAAGTGGGTGGAAGTTTCAGGAACTGCAGAAGGACAGGAGCCTGGATGTCGCCATAGAGTTTAAATCTACAGAGTCTTCAAATGTGGTCTTGCAGAGGGATTTTCATCTGGTTGGACATGTGAGGGTGGTTTTTCTTCTCTGTTTTTGCTGTGTGCAAAATGGACACAAACCAAGGGAGAAAGCGGCTGGTGCCAGGCCTGGGCCAGCGGCCTTTGAGGTCACTGGCAGCCTGTCACTGCCCCCGGGTGGCTTGGAGCCCGGCCCGGAATACCGAGGGATGCAGCAAAACAAGTAATTTCATATCAAAGTGCTATCATATGCTCACAAAAATAGAAGGAAAATAGAGATGTTTCCTCCCCCACCCCTTGCAATCCTTTGGAATTACAATGATCGGAGCCGTCGCCTGGAAAGCCTGACCTCACCGGGAGCGCGTGGATCCAGACGCCATGGAGTGCCCTGTGACAGTGAGTGGGACCAAGGTGGGACAGGAGGGCAGCCACACTCTGGCAAGCAGGGCAAAGCCCCCAGCCCACTGCACCCCAACAGCTGCAGAGCTGCTCCCTCCCCACCAGCGGCCTTGTCTGCCCTTACAATTCACTGATACTTGAACTGGCAACCCCAGCAACCACTCCCATTGTAGGTACACAAAAGAGGCCTTTTATGAGTGCCATTTTTACTAGTATCCAAAGCCAAATAACCTAGAGCAGAAAAATCACCAGCAGCCCTTTGTCCCATTAACCCCTCTCTCTAAACTCCATTTCTGCTGCCAGATTTTCCTGGGTAAAAGTATGCGGTTGCAGTTTTCACTGCAAAACGTGTCAGACCCTGAATCTTTCTGTCCACCTTCAGGTGCTCCTGTGCTGCAGACGTGCAGCACAGCCAGTGTCCTTGGCCCTTGTCGGGTGGCTGGGCACAGCCCTGGGTGACTCAGAGGGCTGGGAATGTCCAGCAGGGCTTATCTCCTGGTGGGATTCACTGCAGAGGGGAAGGCAATGCCTAAACTCTGCTGGCTGTCCAGGCTCCCTCTGCTATTGATAGGAAGAGAGGCCTCCTCATAGGACAAGTTCCATCTTTCCAGTGTCTCCCAAGCCCTCAAATCAGCAGATTCTGAGCCAGCTTCTTCTGTAAGAGAAAGAAAATTCCTGCCTCAGGTCTCATAGCCAGGATCATTTTCAGCAATATCCCCTTTGCCTGTGTTGCAGGGCAGGACTTGCCTCTGAGTCCCTGCTCTCCAGAGGGACCTTGTACCCTGCCACAGTGGCAAAAGGGATGGATGGAGGCAGGATCTGAGGCTGCAAAAGGAGAGAGGAAGGAGAAACTGTAAGTGGCAATAAATCCTCGTGGGCTGGGAGGGGAGGAGATTTCTGTGCACGTTTGAGCAAAAGATGTAGCAGGAATTTGACAGTCCAAGGGCACGATGGGATGCAGCCAGGCTGAAAGCAGGATGGTCTGTGGGCATGGGAGAGCCCAGGCACGGTGGGAGGCTGGTGGGAAGCAGGGACGACACCGAGCGCGTGGAGCTGCACTGGGAAAGGTGTCAGGGTGGGCTCTGGGCTTGCTTTATGGCCTGGCATCTCCCAGTTGGAGCTAGAAAGCTCTGCCAGGCTCTGCTTCCCTTCTCCTCCCCCTGCGGTGCTGGCAGATGAGTCGCTTCACCCCCCCACCCCCTCCCGGTGCCGCACTTCCCCTCGTGCGGGGAGGGACGACAACCTGTCAGGATTCCCATAGGAAAGGGGCTGCGGAAGGGCCTCGTTATCCTGACCTGGAACAATGCAGGCCATCCCCCTGAGCCGCCTGCGTGGACCCGGAGATGGCAGCCTCCCCTTCCTCCTGCCCTCGGCCGCCGAGAGCACGGGCCTGCCTTGTAAACAAATTGTCTTGCTCTGTTCCGGTGGCAGCTGCACTTCTGGGCGTCTCATCTGGAAAAGGCATCAGCTGTAGGATGAAAGGGGATGTGCAAGATGTTATTACAAGCAATTACTGTAAAAGAGGGGAGACTTTCCCAGGCTAGTAACTCATCTCTCCTCTTCCCAGGACGCAGTGGGACGGACTTCTCTGCCCCAGGAGTTACAGTCAAACGAGAGCGTGATCTGCTGCAGGGTGAGCCGAAGCTGGAGGATCAGGGTCCAGCCTGCCTTCCAAAGTAAGCACGCGCTGTCGGGTGTTCCAGCTGCCGGGGCAGGGCTGGGGCAGGGCCAGTGCCTGGATAAACCCTGTCCAGCTCCATCCTGGGGACAGGAGGCACTCGCCCGGCATCAGAGCCGTGTTTGCTAGAGCACCTTTAGTCTCTGAAGAGGGCAGAGGAAGGGTGTGACTGTGCCGGGACCGCGCATGGACCCCCGAGACCCTGCTGCCCAAACTCTGCCTGGGCAGAGGAAGGAAGGACAGACGTGTCATTGGTGCTGGGATGGAGGAGCAAGGTGTTTCTGATGCCTTTTCCCTGAGGGAGAGCTGTCCCTTGGGAGGTGTGTCAGGTAGGTGAGGACCCTTCTTCCCAGAAGGGATTTTTAGAGCACCTCTTCTCCCTCCTTGTCCCTGAGATTCAGGGGATGCACCCACCTTCCTCCCTGTGTGGGCCAAGAGGAAGGGGAGGGCAGATGGGAATTATTTCTGATCTGGGAGCAGTTCTCACTCGAGGCACAAGGCTGAGAGGGGACCCAGCTTGCTTGTTTTGGGTGACAACGAGGATGAAGGGAGGCAGAGAGAAGGTCTCACTCCCCTGCTGTGGGATGGAGAGAACCTCTCCTCCCTGGGAGGGGCGGACCAGCTCTCCCTCTGCTGCCGGCCGGTTGGATGCTCTACTTTACAAATCAAACATCAGGGAGGGTTTGGGGGTCCCACGCCCCGATCAGCTCCCTAGATGTGCCCTTTGTACGCATCAAATCCCATTTTGCCTCGTTACACCTTTCTGCACCACCTTTAGCAACCCCCACCCGGCTGGGGAGGCTCGGGATCACATCCTTCACACCTCCATCCTCAGGCTGTTATCGAATCCTCCCTGCCTCCCAGCTCATATTTACCCCAAGAATCACCTATCCCACCCAAACCCGTCCTCAGCTCTTTTCCTCTATCATTATCTCACTAAGAGTTTTGCAGTCAGGAGCAGGCAGGGTTCTCCCCGGTGCCTGACCAGGCACGAGGCAGAAAACTGTCACCTTCGGGGGACCTGGACTTCTCCCAGGGGAGCAGCCCGGAACGCGCGATGGGGCTGGCCCGGCATCACTTCCTTGCCTCCCAGGGAAGGGGAACCCCTCCACCACTGACGATGAGCTGTGGCTGGGGTCCCGCCAGCACCTCTTCCCTCGAGCCAGAGAGGACCGGGTGACCTCCCAGGGACGTACTGCAGCCCGTCCTGCCATGGAATCTTGCTTCTGGGCAAGTTCCACCCTGGGCAGGGTAACCTGTTCTCCCGCCGCTCCAGAGGGACAGGCCGGAGGAGGCTCTGCTCCGGGGGTGTCGCCGAGAGCCCCTTGCCGGGCCGGGGCAGACCCGGACCTTGAGGAGGAGCTGGTCTGCGCCCGGGGCGGCATGGCCCCGAGGTGGAGCCCGTCTGAGGACAGACCCCAGTTTGGAGAACATGCACCGCTGGGGCAGACCCCACCGGCACGGAGCACGCGGGGCACAGACCGCTCTCGGGACAGACCCCACCGGGACTGCCGCCCAGGCCCCGCCCCGGTCCCGCCCCGGTCCCGCCCGTCCTCGTCGCGGCCGCTGACGCCGGGGGCGGCCCCTCGCCCGCCCCGCCCCGCCCGCCGGACCAACTTCCATTTTAGGTGCGGGAGCGGCGCGGGCGCACGGCGGGACCCGACCGACCCCGCGCTCCGCGCACACCGCCCCGCGCCGCCCGGCGGGACCCGGCCTGACCCGCGCCGCCGCCGCACCGGGCGCCCGCCTCGCCTCTCGCCTCGCCACCGCGGCGGGACCCGCGGAGCGGGCCGGGCGGCCGTGCCGCCGCCGCGGGGCGGGACCGCCCCCCCTCGCCCGCCCGCCCGCCCGCCGAGGAGCCCGGCCACGGTGAGTACCGATCGCGGCGTCCGCGCCGCCGCTCGGGGGAGCAGAGGGAAGGAAGCGGAGCCGGTGCGGGCCGGCGCCTGCCGGGCGCCGCACGCCCCCGCGGCGGGGCGGGCCGGTCCGGTCCGGTCCTCGCCCGGCGGGGCCGGATCGGAGCTTGGCCGCGCTCTCGTGCCGGGCCCGGTCGGTACCGGGCCCCGGGAGCCCCGTCCTGCCCGGGAGCCGGTGCCAGGCGCGGCCGCGCCCCGCGGGACCGGTGGGGCGGCGGAGCCCGGCCCTGGCGGGGGCGCTGGCGGCGCCCGGGAGCCCTCGGGGAGCGACACAAAGGCGGCTGGGCCGGGCGGCCGCCCCGCTCCCCACCCGGGGCCGCCGCCGCTCGCCCTGCCCGGAACAAAGGCGGCCCGTGTGCCAGCTTCCCGCGGCCGGCACCGGCGGGCCCCCCCGCCCCCGGGCGGAGATCGGGGCTGCGGCCCTCCGCGGCGTCTCGGCCGGGGCACGGCCCGGCTCTCCGGCTCTGCGTCCGGCCGCCCGGTTCGGCTCTGCCCGTCCGCGCAGGGGCTCATCGCCCGGTGTGTCGTTCGCCTGCGCCTTTGTTCTGGCGGGGAAGGGGCCGGTGTGCCCGGGGGGGTCAAGCGTGCGGGTGGGGCTGCGCCTCCTCCTAGTGGAACCGCTCTGAGCTTAAAAACAGCCCGACAGGCCCGTCCGCCCGAGCTCACAAGCGACACCGAAACGCTTCCCGGGGAGGCAGGACGGTGCCGGAGCTGGCCTCGGGGGTCTGCTCAGCAGCCGCTTCGTTCTGAGTCTCCCTTGGCCACACTGTCATTTAGCGACAGCCCGGCTGCCTCCCCCCTACCCAGCGCTCGCCATGCCTTCTCCGGCGACCTCCTTCGGCATCGCTTTCCCCTGCACCGTGGGCATTCCTATGCCTCCTCGGAGCGTTGCAGAGAGGAGACTTAGCTTGGGGTGAGAAAGTTTGGGTGGCTCTCAGTCATGAGGGCTGCTGGCATCGGCGAGGCACCCGCGGGCTGGCTGAAGGGAGGTGGGGCGCCTCCGTTATGGCCCTGGGCTTTGGGCGAGGGAGCCTGGACAACAAAGCTTCCTCTGATTGTTGGGAGAGAGGGGTGGACCTCCTGGAGTGCCTCCCTCTCTCTCTCTCCAAGGGCTCGGTGCTTATGCCCTTCTAGGGAGCCGGTGACGATGGGGCTCGCAGGCCATTTTCTGGGGGGGCTGTGCTGTCCTGTGACCAGCAGGAGCTGGAGGCTCCTGTCCCAGGCTTCTGCCCAGCTCCCGCTGAGCCAGAGGGGAGCATCTGGGCACACGGAGCCTTGTGGCAGTATTCAACTGCAGCTACCTGTGGTTTCACTGATGCCCTCCGTGTGCCGCACAGATGCTTTTGGACTCGGCTGCCCAGGTCTTTGCAGTGGAGCACTGAGCTTGTCCTCAGCTCTGCAGGCATGCTGGGATCCCATAAGCCGTGCTCAGAGCTTGTGTTTGAAGTTGCCACTTCCATGCCCTCTCTCCTGGCTGTGGCAAGGTGGGGTCAGCGGCTGGCTGGTGACTCCCAGGCTGCTGCCTCTGCTGGGGCTCCTGCCAGTGGAGCGGGGCAGTGTCCATCAGGTCTGTGGGAAGAATCTAGGCAGGGGAATTGTTAGTCATCTTCCCATGGGGTACCTTGTCCGCTCCATCCCGCTCCCAGGGCTTTCTTGAGGCAGGTTCCTTACCTGCTGGTGTTTGCTTGTGCTCTGTCAACAGCAATAAGGCAGTTTTTAAGGATCTGCTCTTCCACTTGGCTGAGCTTGGCCGGACTCTTGAGTGTGCGGATGACTGTCCTTTGCTGTGTGCAGCATTGCTGGAATCTCGCGCGGAGCCTTCCTGGAAGGGGTGGGAGGATGAAAGCGCTCGCTCAGTGGAGCGTGCTGGGCTTGCCTGGGCGGCCACGGTGGGGTGAGCCTCCTCCCTTCCGACGTGGAGGTCAGGGCCTGATCTTTGTGGTTGAGGAGCCCTTGAGGCCATCCCTTCCCTAAAGATGGGCTGGGAGTCAGATGAATGGTCCAGCCCAGACCGCGGAGCCGGCGTCTGTCCCTGGATTGCCTCTCATCTCTTCCCTCCTCCAGCCTCTGGCACGGAGATAAGACCTTGGCCCATTGTATCTGCAGTGGAGGTGGCTTTAGGACACCCAGAAAATAATAGTGTGGCTTGGACCGTGCCTGGAAGGCTGTTGGCTTCTCGAAATAGCTTACCAATGTCTGTGGCCTTAGGGGGAGAGTGCTGGGTAAAGCTCTTGGTTTCCCTTCCCAACAACCCCTCATAACTGTCACTCATTTACTGCTGGCAAGGACAGAGCCCTTTCCCAAGACTGTGGTGATGCTGTCTCCGGGGAAGTGCAGAGCTCTCCTGGCTCTGAACACCCGTGTCTCTGCAGCGCCGTGGCTGTGTCCTGTCCGTGCCTCGCTGACAGAGAGGAGCGGAACCCGGAGCTGGTTTGGGTCAATAGAAGACAACAGGTGTTGCCTGGATGTGATGACAAAACTCGAACCTGGGTGATTCAGGCACTCCTCTGTGTGTGACACAGGGCTTGGCCAGTGGAGGAGGTTGTCCTCTGGCACAGAGTTCAGGAATGTGCCTCAGCGCTAGGCTGTCGGAAAGGGGTTGGATTTACGGGCTCTCGACCAAAGTCCTCGAGTTCTCCGAGGTGGCCACAACCTTCTCTTTGCTTTATATCATCTGAGGAGGCTGGCTGGGGGAGGAAATGGTTTCTTAGAGCCAGTTCTTATGCTGGAAACCCCCAGCAGCAGGCTGATGAGTCTGTCCGGCTCCTGCCTGTCTTGTGCTTGTTGCTAATCCGCTTTCCTTCCCTCCAGGAAGGCTGCTGGTGCTGGTTCAGCACAGGCGCGCCTGTCCCTCTGCCCTGTCCAGTGACCGCTGTGTGCGGGGCCTGACCTCTGGGTTCATGTGCTCTGTTGTGTTCCCGTGTGCCCCCAGCCTGTTGGGGGCTGGCAGTGCGATCCTCTTGTTCCCCTTTGGCCATGGAGGATGCAGCTTTTCCCTGTGAGGAATACTGCTTCCTTGTGCGAGGAGGGGCGAGATGAGGTGGCTCTGCTGGGTGTGGGGGCAAACCAGTGACTAAGGAGCGCAAGCTGCCAGGCGTGGTGCCAGGATGGGCCAACCCTTAGCCAGGGTGCCAGTCACCTCTGCTTTCATCTGCTCTTCTCAACCCGGAGCAGCTGCTGGTCGGAGGTTGGCAGTGGGACGTCTGGCGTGTACGGACCTTGGACTGAGGTGGGAACGAATGGTCCCTGCTGCCCAGCCCTCCACACTGGCTCCTGCTGCCTTCAGGGCGATGGCCTTCCCTGCCAGGGGATGCTGACAGGAGTGGCGGGTCCCAGGAGCTTGTGCCGGTGTCCCTAACCTTGTGCGGCAGGTCCACGGTGACTTTGCACTGCAGAGCTCTTACCCACTCCAAGAATGCTTGTGCCAGTGCAGGCCTGAGGACCTGAGCCAGGCTGAACCCTTTATCCCGTGTTCGATTTTAGCAGTTCTGTGCCCACATGTTTGTGCTGATGGGGCGGGGGATTTCTGCTGTGGTACCAGTGGTGGGGTGCTTGTCCAGGCCAGGTATGCCTGGCTTTCCAGCACAAACAGGGAAGGGTCCAGGCAAATTGGGGTGGGGGCCAAGGCCTAGGAACAGCTCTCCTATAGCCTGGCCAGGGTGGTGGTGCTCTGGAAACATCTGCAGCTCCAGGGCTTGTATGAGATGCCCCTGGGTGGGCTGGGGTTGGTGGCAGCAGCGTGCTGGGCTCGTGCATGTGAGGGCAGGAGCTGTTCCCGTACCTCCATCCTGGCCTCTGGGCGTTGGCCCTGGTCACAGCAAATGCTGCTCAAAGTTCACTGGCCCTCCTGGGCACACCTGAGCTGTACTTGCCACTGCTGGGTCCCCGAGGGCTGGGCTGTGGGCACTGGGCATGGGGAGCAGCAGTCGGAGCATGCGGGAGGGCAGCTCTCCCTTCTCCCCTCGTCTCACGCAGGTTTTGCAACCGTGAAAGCGCCTCCTGCATAGGAGAGTGGTTACCTGGGGGAGGGAGCAAGGTGGCCCTGTGTGTGAGAGCCGGGTGGCCTTGGACTGGATGAATATGGGGAACTGGTTCCCGCCCTGTCCAGAAGGAGGAAGGCGTCTCCCTGTCCCCAGACGATGCGTTTTCCTCTCTCCCCCATCTCGTGTGGCGCTGGGGCTGGTCCGTTCTGAGAAGAGCCCCTGGCTCTCTCAGCTGCTTCCCGGTGCTCCCAGCCCCGGTCCCGGCCCAGTCGGAAAGGAGAGGCGGTGGTGCTGGGCTGCATGTGGGTATCTGCTGTGGGTGGGAGGGAGTGTGTGGAACTGCAAAGACGAGTTTTTCCGACCTGGAAGGGTGGGTCACCGGGGGTGTTTGCATGCTGCTGGCAGGCCCCTTGCCCAATGGAGTAACGCATTCCTGCGAGCGTGTTGCTGCACGCAGGGCTGCTGCTTGCCATGCTTGGCTCAGCTGCGGGCAGGCCGGCTCGCTCCGGGGGGAGAGATGTCGTCCCCCTCCTGCTCGCTGGGGTCTGAGGGGGAGGAGGTGGAGAGCCCAGGGTGTTTCTGGGAGAAATCCTCTCTGATGTGGGGAGCCCGCTTACTCCAGGTTGGCTTTGTGCCATCCTTCCTCTCCTTTCTTTTTGCCTCCTTTTACCTCCAGAAGGCACTGGTGCGGCAGAGCCACCTGCTCTCCCCTGATCTCTGCCCAGGGTCTGTCACCAGCAGCTGGCTGGGGTGGAAAACCACTCACTTCCCTTCTCCATTCTCCTTTCAGCAGCAAGAGGAGCTGCCTGTGAAGGGCAGGTGGATGGGCCTGCGGAGCAAAGCTCTGGCAGCCGTGAGAGCTCTGAGGGGACTCGTGCTTGGCTTCCCAGGGTGCCCTGTCCTGCCTTCAGGAGCCTTGGCAGCCCCACGGTGTCAGGGAGCCCTGAGGGAGTCGTGCAGCCATGGAGATGAGGTGTGTGAGGGAGGCTGGAGAGCTGGCTTAGGGGGCACATGTTGTCCTGGGGTTGTGGTATTGGTGCTGCTGTAGCTGTGCAGGTAACCAACCCATCTCTGGGGCATGGCGGGCACAGCCAGAGCCTCACGGGGTTGGAAAACATCTTCCACCCTCTCCTCTAGGATGCTCCCAGCCCTGGACAGCAATGTGATAGCACTATGGGTGAGAGAACCCCCGGATGTGTTCCCTGGAGGCAGGATGCTTTCAGCAAGCTGGAAGGCCAGGCATCTGCTCTCCTGGGTGGGCCACGCTGACCTTCTGGCTGGCACAGCTGGCCGAGGCTGGGCTGGTGGTGGTGCCTGTGCCTGGCATTCCCAGCCTGGTTCCAGGTCGTCTGCGTGGAGGCCAGGGGCGGCGGGGAGTGGTCCTTGGCAGGACGTCGTGTTTAGAAACTTGCAGGAAAGGGAAGCCACGATGTCATCTCCCGTCTGACCAGGAAGCGCAGGTTTCCTTCCCTTCGGCTCGCACAGGAGCCTGGGAAGCTGCTTCTCGGTGAGAGAGCTGGGGGTGCAGGCAGCTTGGGCACGGGGCTGGGGCAGGATGGAGTCCTGCCGTCCCTCTGAGCGTGGCCTGGCCCGCTCTCCTGTGTGTCCCTTGCCGCTCTGTGTGAGCGCTGGCTCCCGCCAGCCTGTGTGTGCAGCTCGCGGGGCCTCGGAGCGCTCTGGGGGGCTCGCTGTCACCCTGCTGCAGCACCCCCTTCCCCACCTCCAGCCGTGCGTGATTCGCTCCCTGGCTCCTGCCTGATGCTTCTCCAGTGGCTTTCCTTCACCCGTTCATTACTGCTCTTGGCAGGGCCCTCGGAGCCGTCTCCAGCAGACGCACGCGTGCAGTTGGAGAGCCGGGCACCTGATGAGGTCATGCCGAGCGAGAGGAGCCGGGCAGTTCAGCCCAGCCCCGCGTGGTTTGTGCTCTGACTCAGCCCTCGGCCGCCCTACCTGCTCGGGGAGTCTGGGCTGGCTGCGGTGAGGGGGAGCAGGGGGTCCCGCTCCTGGGCCGCTCCCTCCGGCCAGCTTGGCTTAATCTCGGCAATTCCCTCCTGGCCACTCCCTCACCAAATGCTACTTCACCTGTTTGCTCAGCGCGGGGAGTGGAGGGGAGCGTGTCCCCTCTGGCAGAGGGAGGGGCGCCCTGTCAGCCTCAGGGGTGCCCGGGTACCCTTTGGGTGGGGAGACCCCACGTGGGGTTGCTGGGAAGGCTGGGGGGCCCTGTCTCCTGCCCTTCTCCCCACTCCTGGTTCCTTGGTGACTTGCTCTTGCAGGAAGGGCGGATAGTGCTGGCTGTCCCCGGTGGTGCAGGGCCTGTGCTGGTGCCAGTGAGATTCTCCTGTGCTGCCTTTGTCCACTGGTTGGAGCAGGGTAACTGGAGCCAGGACCGGTTCCTGGGGCTGCAGGTGCGGGACAGGAAATGATCTCAAGTGGCTTCCTTGGGAAGAGGGCTGTGGGGAGGGAGAGCTCTATGCCCGGGAATGGTCCCAGATCCGTGTGCCCGGGTGCTGGGCTGGCACAGGTAGCTGCAGGTGCTTGCGCCCGTGGCCTGATAAAGGGAGGCTGCCCCTAATCCTGCTGGGAATGCTGGCCGCCAGACTGCACTCTCTGCTTGGGGACAGCCAGCAGCGCTTGTGTGCTCTGGAGTAGCTCATGTGCCCCTGGGATGGGGAGCCACAGCATGCAGTTTCCCCCACCTGCAGTGCCCTCGGCTTGGGCAGGCAGCCTCGGGTCTCACAGAGGGGACTTTGCTCCCTGGACTCCACCAGTATGGCCCTTATCTCTGGTGTGTTTGTTCTCTCTGTGGGAGAGAGGCAGCTGAATGGCAAAGTTGATCCTGGTGGAGGGTGGGGGGGACGGGTGAAGGGCAGGGACATTGGCGTGGCTGGAGCCCGGGGGGCCGCGTTGACCTTCAGCCCTGCGCTAGCATCCACTGAGCTTTGTGGCTGTGGGGACAGCTCATGTGCCCCTTCGAGGTGGCCACTGTTCCTTGGGTGGAGCAGGGGGCTGCCCTGCAATCCCCCCGGCTCACCTGCTCGCCTGGGGCCGCGGTGGCAGAGCCGGGGGGCTGCTGCCTCCCCCTGCCCGGGAGCCACTGGGGTGAAGCAGGAGCCCGCTGGCTTGCCGAAGCGTGGCCTGCCCCGGGAATGCTCTGGCCCCATTCCCAGAATCCGGCGCTGGGTGTTTGTTTGCTGCTGCGCCCCCGAGGTCTGGTGCTACTGTGACAGGAAGCGGGGACGCCGGGGGGAGGGAGGCCGGCCGCCGGCTGGGGATGTGCCTGTGAAATCCCTTTGTCCCTGCCGAGCGCTCAGCTGCGAATTCCCACAGCGAGGAGAGAGAGCCGCCTTTGTGCTGCTGCAGGGCTCCCGACATGTGAATCTCCTGGGCCTGGGGGTGTGAGCCGTGGGGCTGGTGCAGAGGGGCGGCGGGGACCCTGCTTGCTGCTGTCCCCAGGGCGGGGACCTTCGAGGCAGTGCCCCATGGGAGCAGTGGGGCAGTGGGATGCAGCAGGATGTTGCTGGCAGGAAGGCTCCGGCCCTGTGGCCGTCCCGCTTGGGGGCTGCGGGCGGACAGAGTCTCTGCCCGGAGCCCGGCCGCTTGGCTGCCCTCCTGCGGTCCTCTCCTCCCTGAAAATGCCGAGGGAAGCTCGTCTCCCTTCCCCTCGCCGTGGTGCTCCATCCAGCCGGTGCAGAGGGTCGGCAGCTTCCCGGCTCTCCTGGAGGGAAGGAGCTCCTGGCATGCTGTGTCCTGGCCGTGCTCGGAGGCGGGCGAGTGGCCCCTGGCGTGCCTGGGAGGACAGCTGCCCCGCCGCAGGATTGCTGGCATTCCAGCAGAACAATCGCAGCTCTCCACAGCCGACCCTGCGCCGCTCCGTGCTCGGCTGCCTCACTCTTGGCCCTGCCGGGGTGGCACCGGCCCGGTGACCTCAGCGCAGCCAGGGACAGATCCCTTCCCCGGGGGATCGCCCGTGTTTCACAACGTCGGCTGTGTCCAGACCCGTCCTGCAGACCCGATCGGTATCTCCGTTCTCGGCCCCCTGCCCTGGCTGAGGGAACGACCCACACTCCTGCTTCCTTCTGCTTCCTCCCCTCCAGCCCCACCCTGCCCTTATCGCTCCCTCCTCATCCTGCTCCCTGGCTGCCGGCCTGCTCCCTTATAAGGTGCGATCTGCACCCGGCTTGCGTCTCCAGGTGACTCCCCTCTCCGAAGGGAGGCTTTCCCAACCCGTCCCGGCTACGTGGCCATCGTCATCCTTGGCACTGGGGGCGGCAGGTGAGGTAGGCCAGGTGGCGATCCCGCTGCCAGTCCAACCAGTTGGGTGTGACGGGCGGAGGAGGAACGGCTCCCTGCCTGTCCCCGCCCGCGGCGCCGCTCCTGGGTGTTCACCCGCCGGGCTCCTGCCGTGACCGGCACCTGGGGCACGGCTCCCCACGGGGGAGGTGGGGCTGGGCCGGAGCAGGCAGGCGCCCAGGGCGGTGTCCGACCTGCCGCTGGAGCAGCCCTTTCCTGGCCACCTGCCAGCCTGCCCGAAGTCCACCGTGCTCTGTGACCTGCCGGCAGGAAGAGCCCTCCTGGAGCCCAGGGCAGGAGGCAGGGAAACCTCTCGTCCGATGTAGCGTCTGGCAGGGCCAGGGTATGCTGGGGAGTGGGGGCAAGGGGCCTCACACAGCCTGGCAATGAGGATGTAGTCCTGGGCAGGGGTCCCTCAAGGGTGGGCTGCTCTGCAGTGATGGCTGTGGGCACCTTCCTGCCTCCGGGGGAGAGAGAAAAGCAGCCAAAACTCTCCTTCACCCGCACAGGGATGTGGGATCTACTGCCCACCACCAGCTGTCCTGCTTCCCCCATGGCCTGAGGGCTGTAGGCGCTCTGAGCTGGACACAGGAGCAGGTGAGCCCGGGCCCGTGGTCTCCCCTCCCGTGCCCTGCTGCTTCGGCCAGGCTGAGGTCTAAGGGTTGATGTGTGAGCCTGCACCCTGCGCTCAGCATGGGGAAAGATGCCAAGGATGCTGGCTCATTTATTTTTTAGGTAATTGAGACTGACCAGAAGCCTGTGGTGAATTAGCAGGGCTGTTGAGCCTGTGCAGAGCAAGTGCACTGCGAGCACTCGGACAACTGCAGGCTTGAATTATTGATGGAGTTTCTGTTTTCCTAAGTGCATCATGATAGGCAGCTGCAACCGGGAGAATTCGTTGCTTCCTCTCTTTCTCGAGGACAGGGTCTGGTGCTGAGAGCTTTCAGAGAGCGGGCAGCCAGCTGGCTCTCCTCAGGCCCTCGGGCTGAGAGGGAAAGGCCAGTTATCGGAGCAGAGTTGGGGACTGTGTTGCAAAATTCCTCAGGAAGCGCATCCCTTCTTGTCAGCGTGGCAGGTGGGTCTGGCCCAGGAGCCCCACGGGGGCTCAGCCAGCCTGGATGAGGGGCTGTGTCCGTCCTGGCTCTGATGGAGCTGGAGGAGAAGGGCTCTGCTCATGCTTCACGGTGTGGGGGCTGCCAAGGGTGTCTGGCCATGGTGACAAACCTTGCCGCGCGCTGGACAGGTGTCCGGGGGTCTCAAACAAGCGGTGAAGCTGCGTGAAGGGCCGGGACGTGGCAGACAGAGCCGATGCCGTTCTGTTCCCCTCCCTGGTGGCCGCAGGACGATGGCCGTGGGCGCCTGGTGCGTCCCTTAGCAGGCTGCTGGGGCAGGGATGATGTGGCAGAGGAGATTCTGACTTGGCAGGTGCTTGGGTTGAACTTTGCCCCAAGTGTTCTGTGCTGAGGCAGCAGCCTTAGCCCCAGGGATCCCAAGACCTTTGGGTGACAGCTCTCCAGGGACTCGGGGAATGGAGCAGGGCTGGAGCAGGTTGTTGGAAGAATCCACGTAGAGGACTACGCTGGAGATCCCCTGTGCTGCAGTGGTGCTGCCTGTCAAGCCTCCAGCCTGAGTCTTATCTGCCGGATCTTGTCCATTTTCCCTGGCCTGTGGAGTACAATTCCCCATCTGTTGGCTCGGTCTGGGCCCTGGGGTTAATCTTTCCGTGGCAGACTCCAGGAAAATGCTCCTGGTGGGGAGCCTTCAAGGCCTGGACTCCATCCTCTGGCACAGGAGGGTGCAGGTGAACTCTAAGAGGGTATGTCTGTGGTTTGGCCCTGGAAATTTATTTTTCCAGGCAAAGGATTTGTTCTGTGGGAAGGCAGTTCTGCCAGAAGAAGCCAGGGTGAGAGGTTTTGGAAGAACCTGCCGTGTCAAAGCTGGCTGCAGCTGGAGAGCTGTGGAGGGCTCAGGGTCTGGGGTGCCTGTCCGGCTGTGGCCAAGCCTTTATGCAGACTGGAAGATCGTGGTGGGGAAGCTCTGTGCACACAGGTGGGCTGGCAGCTGCCTGCTGGCCAGCAAGCAGCTCTGCTCCCGAGGCTCTGTGACATCTCTCCAGTGGACCCGCTCTGGCTTTGGGACCTGTGGGCACAGCACAGGGTGGGGCTGGTGCTGGGAAGTTGGGAGATAAGGCCAGGGGGATTTAGATGTGGAGCTTCCTGGGTCACTGCGTTGTTCCCTGGTGTTCCCCCGTACTGGCTGCTGGGGGAACGGAGAGGGTTCTGCCCCTGGGGTGAAGCCGCTCAGGGTGTGCTTTGTCCTTAGGCTTTTTGGTTTGCCCTGAACTGAGCCAGCTGAAATATTTTTGGCTTGCTGGGGTTTTTAAGTAACGGGTGTGTCAGCAAGTGCCTCTCTCATGATGAAAGGGCCTTCATGAGCCATCCTCAGAGCCGGTCAGGGTCTGGCTCTGGAAGAATGCTCTGTAGTTGGATCTTCAGAGGCTGGGGGGAAGAGGAGGGGGGGGAATGGGCGCAAAGCGATCCCTGGAATTTCACCCTTGCGGGTTCCTGTGTACTTGGCTTTGCGCTGTCACAAGCAGCTCACTGGCTGGAGGGAGCAGAATGCATAACTGAGGCTCTCCCCTTCCTGCCCTCCCTGCCTCGCTCCGGAGATGGCCACTGAGTGCCCCAAACAGGCATTGGGATGCGCCGAGGGGCTGTGCTGTCCTCCGTCCCTGAATGTGGGGCGGTTTCTTCACGGCTGAGGGGTGTAGGGCCGAGTTTGGAGGTTGTGTGCCAAACCCAGGGAATGGCCGTGCTCCAGCCGGGATGGCGTTGGCTGTGTCTGCGGGGACAGCTCTTGCTGGCCTCTCTGGACCTGGCACTGCCTCTTCATAATTATGTCTTTAATCCCAGATCGATAGAGACAATGGCTGGAACGAGGGCGGAGGGAGCTGGTGTGTCCTGGTGGTGAAGGAAAACTGGGAGAGGCCCCGTTCTGCTGGCACCTCTTGCCCCTTGTGGAGCCATGTCCAGTGCTCAGGGCAGGAATGGCGACTGTGCAGGCAGCATGGCCCCTGACACCGAGTCTCTTTGCTTAACGTGGCCTGATCCTGCTGAGAGACCCTCAGGGTGGCCCCTCCTGAGCATCCACTGGTGGATTTGCGGGTGCGAGGGGACGGGAGCCGGAGGGTGCGGGACTTGTCCTGTTCCTTCCCCTGCTGTTGTGTTTACTCCCTGTGGAAGGGACGGGAAGGAAACAGCCTCGCAGCTGCTCTGGCCCCTTATCTGGGGCCCTAACAGCCCTGCAGGTTTCATTGTTAGTGTCCATGTTTCCCAGCCCCATTCCCAGGGAACATGCAGAGGTGGGGACTTGGGGCTGGGGCGGCCCAGTGGGCTGTGCGGGCCCTGCCTGGCAGCCGTGTGGGACCAAGGGGATCTCCTGGGGCTCCCGTCTCTCCTGTCCGTGCTTCCCACAGAGCCAGACCCTGCTAGTCCACACTTGCTGCAGGCGTGATCCTCTTCATGAGACCAGACTAGCCAAGTCTCTCCTTGGAGTCAGGGCGCTGCCTCTGCCCTCCCGTGCCCTAAAAATCTGCCTGTTCTGCATTGGCACAGTTGAGGGCTGGCTGGGGAGCACAGCTGCTTGGACAAGGCCATGTTGTGGAGGATCCCTCGTCCACAGGGGGCTGTTCCCCTCCTTTAAAGGGTTTGCTGAAATACCAGTCTGGAAACAAATCCCAACGAGCCGGGGGACTGCTGGCTGGGATTTTGGATGCTGCTGTTTCGTGGGGTGGTAGGACTGCCCTGTGTCCTGCTGGACAATACTGGGATGTGGCAAGGAGCTGCTCCCCTTCCGTCAGGGAGCCCTGGAAAGGCTGAGGATCTGTGTCCCTGCTTAAAGTGGGTGGTAGCCCACCAGAGATACGGAGTGCTGCTCAGGGATGAGAGTTGGGATGTGTCAGCAGTGTTCTGGGAGGCACCGAGCCTCTCCTTTGGAGAATCCTGCAAGTCCGCAGGGCAAGTGAGCAGCAAGGGTCAGAGCCATCCCTGCATTTCCATACAAGGCTCGGGCAGCTGATCGGTTGGAAAAGCCTCAGGGAGTACCTGCCGCGAGGTGGGAGGGGTGGAAAGCTTCGTGCATGCGCCAGGAGTTGTGTCTGGGAGCCTCCAAAAGCTTGCCTGTGCTCCAGAGGGTGGTGGGCCACGTTCCTCCCAGGGTGCCGGGCTTGGCTGGGTGTGCCACAGCTCCTTCTCCTGCTGGGCACCACGTGGGCACGAGTAGAGCAACTGGATTTTTTTACTGATGAAGGCAGATGACAGAGTGGCAGTGACCAGATGGCGGAACGTGCTGTGGGCGCCCTCCAAAGCGCTTGGAAAGCGTCCACCCTGCGTGGCTGGGCTCCGTCGCCGCGGTGCCACCATGGCTGACACGCGCCTGCACCCGAGGGAGGCTTTGGGGAGCAGAGCCGCAGGAGGAGTGGGGAGGGGTGTGACGGACCAGAAGAGTCTTTACTGAGCTCCTGTGCACCAGCATGTGCTGCAGGCTGGGTCCCGAGGGGCTGCAGGAGGTGCTGGGAGCAGGGATGCTGCCTAAGCGAGCTCTCAGCCCCGGGTCGTCCTTATCGGCGCTCCGGGGCGGTGGCACCGGGGAGCGGAGTGGGCAGAGCCGGTGCTGGAGACCGTGGGAAAGCAGCCTCTGTGCCGCCTGCCCGGCTCGAGCGAGTCCCCACACGCCTGCCGTGACTGCACAGCTTTGGGAAAACCTCTCGGGCTTGCAGGGACTCGGCCGGGCTGCGCGGGAGGGGTGGAGGGCTGAGCCCTGGCCACTCCTCCCCGCCTCTGCCGTTTCTCTGAGGGGTGCTGGAGTCTCCGTAGAGCTGGGGGCTGTTGTGGGAGCAGCGCCGCATTTGCCGCCCCACCGGCCCTTCTAGACGCTGCCCATCCTTCAGAGGGGAGGGGGTGGGAGAGAGGCGCCCGTTTCCCAGCTCCGTGCCTGCCCTACCTCCTGTTTGGAGTTCTCGTGTGTGATTTTGACCTGCTCCCGCTGTCCCTGCAGCTCTCTTCCCTCCTGCTTCCTCACTGTGGTGGCTGGGCTGTTTCTCCCATGACTCTCTGCGTCTAGACCTGGCTGTCCCGTGCCTTTGCCAATCAAACCTGAGCTTCCTCCTCTAACAGGTCTGTATGGAACAATATTGCCTTTCTGTACCAAAATGTTGATTGTGGCTCACTTGCTGTTCTCCTTTGGGCGGGGATGTTGGAGGGGTCCAGGCCAAAGCCCATTCCTTGGTCTGTGGGCTGAGCATCCCTGGAGGGTGGTGAGTTTTGGCAGCAGTCACAGGGGCTGATGGGATCCCCATTAGTGGGATCCCATTGCATTCCATCCCCTTTCCTGGCTAGGAAGGAGCTGTGGAGCCAGGGCCGTCTCCCCATCTCTTACCACACCAAGGAGGAGGGAGCAGATAAGTGACAGGGCCCTCTCCCTCCGCCCTTCCCTGGAGGAAGCGGTGGGATGTGGGTCACTTCTTGTTCTTCAGGAGTGTCCCCTGCCCCACCCCAGGGACATGCCCTCCCCTCCTGCACTTCCTGCCCACAGCTTTTCCTTACCCATGAGGTTTTCCCTCAGCCCACAGCAGCTCTTCTGAACCTGGCTCAGCCTCACCTGTTTGGTGTGCTGGGGGGAGCTTCTGGCCCCACAGTGACATTTTTCCAGGCTTTAACGCTGGGGCAGTTTGCATCTGAGTCCTGCTCCAGGACCCTCTTGCCAGCTCTCTGGTGATGGGTGGGAGCGGGTGTTAATGCCGTAAGATTTTTTTTTTTTTTTTTTTTTCCCCCTGTTCTGAAAATCTGTCTTAATGAAATCAGTCTCTTCTGACCGCTCTTCTCTCCTCCTTTCCTCCCCCAAAATCATGTGCAGTGAAGAGAGGGGCTCCTGCCCTTCGAGGTCACTTTTCCCACCCTCACCTTGCCACCAAGCCGCCTTCACTTGTGCCTCCCTGTGCCCCCCGCCCTGCCCACCCTGGGCACCCGTCACCCATGGACGACTCGGAAGTGGAGTCGACCGCCAGCATCCTTGCCTCTGTCAAGGAGCAGGAGGCACAGTTCGAGAAGCTGACCCGGGCCCTGGAGGAGGAACGGCGCCATGTCTCAGCCCAGCTGGAGCGAGTGCGGGTCTCCCCACAGGACGCCGGCCCGGGCTTGGCCAACGGCACGCTCACCCGGCGGCACCAGGTAAAACACCCCCTCGGCAGAGGGGCGTGCACAGGCTCCTGGAGCCCCCGGAGCTGCCTCCCCTCAGCCCTCCTTGGATACGGGAGGAGGAGGAGGGCCCGGCTGTTCTCGTGGCACTGGTGTACTGGAGTTGGTCTGGGGGTGCGCAGGCCTCCCTCGGCAGACAGAGGCTTCGGGGGAGGAGGTGCCAGCCTGGAGGGTCTTGCTGCCAGGTTGGCTCTGCTCTGGTTTTGGGAAGGTCAGAGGTTGGCTGTGCTGAGTTTCAGGGCATCTCTGCTCCCCATCCCACTCGGCTGCTTGGCGGGCAGCCGGAATGCTGGGGCTGGGGGCTGCGTGTCTCCCTCTGTGTGTGACAAAGGGCAAATCCCTGGAGTCTGTCGGTCCCCCCCACGGCCAAACCAGGGCTTGGAGAGATCTTCTCTGCAGGGCTGGAAATGTGGTCTCATCTGCCTTGGCTTGAGGTGTCCCCTCACTTTCTCGGGCTCAGTCTTGGAGAGGGGTGCCCGGAGGGCTGGTGCGTGGTGGTGTGCAGGAGCCGGGTGCCTTTCCGGCTGTGGAAGGTGGTGGTGCCAGGAGGGACCTGTGGGGCAGGGCAGGATGGACAGAGGAAGAGTTCAAGTGTCAAACAGCAGCACCCTGCGATCGGCCACCGCGCGGTTCCCCCAGGCCCGGGGGGGCCTCTGGGGTCACTGGTGGCTCCTGCCTCGGGAGATGTGGAAGGTGTCCGGGGCCCTGCTGGGGAGCAGGGAAAGGTCGTGGCCATTCCATCAGGAGCGTGCGGGAGAGCTGGGATGTCAGGGTGTCTCCTCCGACTGTTCCCCAGGCTGGCCCAGGGGAGGTTTTGCTGCACATGGCACAGACCCCTGAGGAGTACGTTCCTCTCCTGGGGCTCCCGTGGGGTGCACGGCGGGTGTGTCTGTCCGATGCGTGAGACGGGCTGCTCAGGGCCCTGCAGGGAGGTGAGGATGGATGCGTGGTGGATCCGTGTAGTAACAGGCCTGCTGCCCTGCTGTGTTTCAGAACGGACGTTTCCTGGGCGATGCTGACCTGGAAAGGCAGAAGTATTCAGATCTGAAGCTCAACGGGCCACAGGTAGGGGGAGCTCGGCCCTCTGGCTGCGGGCAGCCTCCTTGCTGGGGGAGGGTCCAGGACAGTGCCCCAGTGTCCCCATTCCAACTGGGAGAGGGTGACTTGGGCTTCTCATGTGGCCACTCTGGCTTAAAGGTACCGTCTTCCAAAAGGTATCAGGGCTCCCTGTGAGGAAAGATCTCTCATCCAGCTGACTCCCAGGAAGGTCCAGACTCGTGACAGGGTCTGACTGCCTGTTGCTTTCTCCCGTCAGGACCACAGCCACCTCTTGTACAGCACAATCCCCAGGATGCAGGACCCGGGCCAGATCGTGGAGGAGACGTACACCATGGAGGAGGACCCGGAAGGGGCCATGTCAGTTGTGTCCGTGGAGACATCGGATGATGGGACAACCCGGCGTACAGAGACCACGGTACAGGCCTGGGGACACCATGGAGGGACAGGGCACGGTGGGGGACCCTGGTGGCTGGGTGCTCTGCCATGAGCTGAAACAGGGCGTGAAATGGTCCTGAAGTAAAGTGCTGGGCCGGCAGGGGAATGTGGGGATGCAGGGACATGGTGGGTTTCCTGATGTGAGCGTGTCCTGCTCCACCCTTCCAGGTGAAGAAAGTGGTGAAGACCGTGACCACCCGGACGGTGCAGCAGGTGCCGGTGGGGCCTGATGGGCTGCCTTTGGAAACGTCCCCCGTCACCAGCAACTATGTCCAGACCATGGACAGGAACTTCCGCAAGAACGGCAACGGGGGCCCCGGCAGCTACCTGGGCCAGGCGGGCACAGCCACCCTCCCTCGCAACTACCACTACCCCGACGGCTACGGCCGCCCCTACGAGGACGGGTACCCGGGCAGCGACCACAGCTACGGCAGCCTGTCCCGCGTCACCCGCATCGACGAGCGCTACCGCCCCTCCATGGACACCTACCGCGCCCCCAGCCGCCAGGACATCTACGGCCCCCAGCCCCAGGTGCGCGTCGGGGGCAGCAACATGGACCTCAACCATTTCCACCCCGAGCCCTACGGCCTGGAGGATGACCAGCGCAGCATGGGCTTTGAAGACGTGGACTACGGGCTCATGTCTGACTACGGCACGGCCAGGAGGGCGGGGACCCCGTCTGACGCTCGGCGGCGGCTCAGGTACGTGGCAGGAGGCTCTGGGGTGCTCTGGGGTCCCTTGAACTTCATCCTCCTTGGAGGAGGGAGGACCACGGACACAACACTTTGAGCTGAGTCACACGTGGCTCACGCAGGAGAAAACTTGCATCCGCTTCTAATTGTCTGCTTAATTGGTGGTTAAACCTGGGCGCTAATTGAGCCGGTCGTCCTGCAGCCAGGAGTTCCGGTGGGCAGCTGGATGTAGCTCCAGGCCCTTCCCTCTGTGCCACCAGGGCCGTGTGTGCCCCAGTGTGGTGCATCCCTCTGGGAGTGGTGCCTGTGTGGGTTGTGTGTCGGGAGCAGCTGCAGTCCCACGATTGTGCTCTCTCTGAGCCAAGAGCAGCCCCAGGAAGCGAAGCTGAGCCCAGGCTGGGGTGAGCAGGGCTCGGCCCCACAGTGCCCCGGGAGCGTTCCTGCACAGCCCGACCCTGCCACAGGGCAGGGTGGGAGAAGCTGCTCAACCTGTTCGGCAGCAGCAGCAGCAGCTTCTCCTCCTTGTGTGTCTGTGGCGATGGCGGCTCCTCCAGCTTGCTGGGCTGTGCTGCCCTCGGAGGCCAGAGCAGGGTCCTGGAGCTCCTTCCTGCCCTGCCAGGCATTCAGGATGTCACATGCCTGAGGTCGTGACTCCTGCCCGTTGATCTCTGGTGCCAGCTGTCCCTGCGCAAGTACTGCTTCCTGCTCTGCTCCTTGCTGGGCTGTCAGCAGGACTTCGGGCAGGTGCTGGGGGATGGCTCTGGGGGTGGTGAGGTAGCAGTGGAGCGAGGGGCTGAGCCAGAGTCCTGGAGATGGGGAAGGGACTGTGTCAGCACCTCCTGAGTGCCCCAGAGTGGGCCCAGGCAGACAGGTAAGGCTCAGCACAGGCTGCCTAAAATCCTGGGACACAAAACAGAGACAACAGGGAGAGAGACCTGGGGGAGAGGAGACTCTTGCCAGCCCCTGTGGAGATCTGCCCAATCCAGGTGCATGCTGTAAATCCGGGGTAGCTCCTGGCTGCGAGAGGGACCAAAGGAGCAGCTTTGTCTGTCCTTGTGGCTGGTGCCAGCACAAGTGCTCCTGGGCTCTGCTGAACCAGTCAGGGCGGTTGCTCACCCAGATGGATTTGCTCGGCGTCCTCGCTTTGTGCAGCTTGTGCCGGCTGGAGGAGGGCAGGCAGGGCTGCTCCAGGCTTTTCCCCCCTTGGGCAGCCGGGGACGAGCCAGTGTGGGCAGTTTTGAGCACATGGCCATCAGGTCTCATCCCTCAGGGAACATCTTGGGCAGAAGGGGTTACACGGGTGTGTCCAACCCCTGGCTGCTTGGCCAGACAGAGACTCTGGCTCGTGTACTTTCCCTGGGCTGTGTCCTGGGTGGCCTTTGAGACCACAAGCCCTCTCTGCTGCGCAGGAAGGTGTCTGTGCTCCTGCTCCTCCAGGTCCTGGAGGACGGGGGTTACAGGAGCCAAGTGCAGGAGCTGCATCCGGGTGGGAGGCTGGGGGATGTGGGTCATGCAGGGAGAGGTCAACTCTATTGGAGTTGTGGGAGCGACTCAGGGTATGAAAGATGGGTTGGTGGGCCCCTGAGCCGGCTCCCCCTCCCCGGGCAGAGAGAGCGATAAAGATCACAGCAATCTGTGGAATCCAGGCGCTGTTGAGCTTGGCTTGTCCCTCACCTTCTCAGTTACCGTCCGCACGGGCTGCCCAGCTCGCAGCGATGGGAACAGGGAGAGCAGCGTCCCCCCGCCTCAGAGATGTTTGTCTTGAGCAGGAGCCTGGCTGTTAACGACTTCCCTTCGGGGAGGCAGCTCGCCAGGCACGCGGAGCCGAAGGAGCGCCTCGAGCCGCGGGACACCGCGCGCGCTGGCTGCCGTCGGCCGCGGAGAGCTCCGGCCCCTGCTCTGGGGCTCTTCTCGGAGCTCCCTCTGCAGGGAAGGAGGGAAGGAAGGTCCTTCCCTGCCCAGCCCCGTCTTGCCTGGGGGGGGATCCGGCACCGCAGGAGGTGGAATCCCCCACACTTGCAGGGTGGGATCTGGCACTGTGGCGGGATGGGACCTCCCTTCCAGGGAGCTTGAGTCTTGGCACGGGAGCAGGATCAGCTGCCAGCCGTGTTGGCAAGTGTTGGTGGCCGCGTCCCGCTCCAGCCTTGTGCTGCTGCTGCTCCTCGGCACCTCTGAGCAGCCAGGCGTGGTCCCCACTGGGACCTGCTGGAAGCCAGCCGGGCAGCCCGCCGCCGCACCACGGCGGTGCCACAGCGCCCGGTGGGTGCGTGGCTGCGCAAGCGGCTCTAAAGCTGGTGGCTTGGGCAAGTCCTGTACCAGAGGCTGTAGGAAGGGACGTGGTGGCAGCAGCAGGACCTGCCACCATCCTTGTCAGGATGCTCATGGGCAGGAGCTGAGTGTGCCTGATCCAGGAGCTCGGGAGGTGGCTGAGCAGCCCCTGGGGCAGGTGTGAGCCAGAGCAGAGAGTGGAAGCCTCTCCTTGGGTCTTGTTTGAATGTCCTCAGTGTCCTGGCACAGCAGGGGTGACAGAGCTGTTCCCTCCCATCCCTTTCTGTTGGAAATCACTGGATTCCTCTGCCTGTGTGGGGGAAGGATTATAGTGCCAGTGACTGCAAAAATGGGAGAATCTGGGGTTTGAGAAGATGTGTGTGTTCTGGGAGTGTGAAATGTCACTTCGGCATGTGGGGCAGTAGTTAACACTTCAAACTTCCGTGTGCTTTTTTGGGCTCATTCCCAACGCTGCCAGTCTGTGGATGAGCTGCTCCTGGTCAGGACGGGGGTGGGCAGCAGTGCACCTTGCCTGTGGGGCTGGCTCTTGCCCGTGCCCCAGGGCTGGCTCCTGCTTCCACAGGGCTCAGAGACCAGGATCCAGCTTCATCCCTTCTGGTGGGCTGGAGGGGACACAGCCTCCCCCAGGTCCGGGATTGTGCTCAGACACCCTCTGCCCTCTCTCCTAGGAGTTATGAAGACATGCTGGTGGATGATGTGGCCCCCGACCGGTACTACTGGGCCCCGCTGGCCCAGCACGAGCGGGGCAGCCTGGCCAGCCTGGACAGCCTGCGGAAAGGCGGCCCGGCCCCAGGGAACTGGCGCCAGCCGGAGCTGCCAGAGGTCATAGCCATGCTGAGCTTCCGGCTGGACGCCGTCAAGTCCAACGCGGCCGCCTACCTGCAGCACCTGTGCTACCGCAACGACAAGGTGAAGACGGAGGTGCGCCGGCTGAAGGGCATCCCCGTGCTCGTGGGGCTGCTGGACCACCCCAAGAAGGAGGTGCACTACGGCGCCTGCGGAGCCCTCAAGAACATCTCCTTCGGCAAGGACCAGGATAACAAGATCGCCATCAAGAACTGCGACGGCGTGCCCGCGCTGGTGCGCCTGCTGCGCAAGGCCCACGACATGGACCTCACCGAGGTCATCACAGGTAGTGACTCCAGGGAGGGCAGGGCAGGGCAGGCTGGGCCCTGGGGTGGGGTCTGTGACCAGGGTCCGAGTGCTCACCTTCCGCTTGTGGCGTTGCAGGGACGCTGTGGAACCTCTCCTCGCATGACTCCATCAAGATGGCCATCGTGGATCACGCACTACATGCCCTGACGGATGAGGTGGTCATTCCCCGCTCCGGCTGGGAGCGGGAGCCCAACGAGGACTCCAAACCCCGCCATATAGAGTGGGAGTCGGTGCTCACCAACACCGCTGGCTGCCTTAGGTATGGATCTGTCAGAGCACTGGCCTGGGTTTGGGCTGCAACACTCTTTCCGGGCCGTTCCTGGCACTTCCAGGGGTCTGTGGAGCAGCTGCTCTGCTAAGACAGCTGCTGGTGACGCAGACCCTGAGTTTGGAGGCGTTTCCCCTCGGTGAGGGGAGCCACAGGAGCCGTTTTCTCTCTTGAGCTCTGCGGGGTGCGGGCTGCCCCTCGCCTGCTCTCAGCTGTCTCTCCGGTGACGGTTCTCTCCTGCCTGCCAGGAACGTGAGCTCGGAGCGGAGCGAGGCCCGTCGGAAGCTGCGGGAATGTGACGGGCTGGTGGACGCCCTGATCTACATCGTGCAGTCCGAGATCGGCCAGAAGGACTCGGACAGCAAGGTACCCCACAGCGGGGTTGGTGTCGGGAAGGGGAGAGCCTGCGTGGGGTGCACCTGGCGCAGTTGGACCAGGAGGTGTCTGGCTCTCAGCCTGCGGTTTGGGGTAGCAATGTTGGCCTCCCCAGCGGGGGCCTGGTTGTGTCACTCATCCCCACGCTGCTGTCCCTGGCTCAGGGCTTCCCAGTCTGCCTGGGTTAAGGTCTTGGCTTGGGTTTTCCTTGAGCTTTAAGCTGAAGGCTGGGTCGGGCCCTCGCTCGCAGAGCTGGAGTGCTGCTCCCAGTGTCTCAGTCAGACGCTCTGGTTCTCTCCCCAGCTGGTGGAGAACTGTGTGTGCCTGCTGAGGAACCTGTCCTACCAAGTCCACCGCGAGATCCCCCACGCCGAGCGCTACCAGGAGACGCCCCTTGCCCCTGCCAACAATGCCGGGCCCCACGCCGCCAGCTGCTTCGGGGCCAAGAAAGGCAAAGGTTCGTGTGCCAGCAGCAGCAGGGAGGGGAGGGAGGGGGACAGAGGCGGCTCTCGAGGGTGGTCTGGGGTCTCTGTGCTCCTACTGGGGCATCTCGTGTGAAGGCTGGAGGGGGCAGCTTTCTCCAGAGGCGCAGTGGTCCCTGCTTCCCTGGCTCTGGGAGCTGCTGCTTGGCTTGCCCCAAAGCGTTTGACACAAGCTGTGGTGGGTGTCCGTGGTGGCGGGATGGTGACGGATACATGTCCATTAATTCCACGCCTTCCCTTGTCTCCTGTGTTACCCCTTCCCCTCCCCTTTGCTTTCTTGCCAAATGATCTGCCCCATGACGCTGTCGGCACCTCTCTTCTCCTGCCTCCCCTCTCTCCTGTCCTTCTCTCCGCCTCACCAATAGACGAGTGGTTCTCCAGAGGTGAGTGCGCTCTTGGTTTTACTTTTCCTGTGGTTTAATTGGGTGCTTTCTCCAGCTCTCTTTGTCCCCCCTCCCCAGCTGGGCACGTTCTGCCTGCAGCGTGGCTAATGCCCCCAATGTCCTCTCCTGGGACATGCTGGTTGCTTGGCTTCAGCTCGCCTCTGGGCTTGTTCCTGCAAGTGGCAAAGAGCTGTTGGGCCGAGGTGGGTGGGGAGAGGAGGAGTCTCACGCCTCTCCACTTGCCGTTTGAAGGTAAAAAGCTCCCGGAAGACCCTGGTGCCGACACAGTGGATTTTCCCAAAAGAACAACTCCAGCCAAAGGTATGCTCCTTGAGCAATTATGCAGGGCTTGGGTGTCAGGGCAGCTTTTGCCACAGCAGCCTGGGAGAGGAGCGAGCAAGAGGAGCTGTTTCCCATTCAAGTGAGCCTCTCCAATGGGCAGAAGTTGGGTTTGGAGCAGGAATGCCCAAGGGCTTGTTAAAATGGGAGCTCTGCCAGTAGTTGTGAGGATCTTGTGCATGGATGAGGTCAGCGCTGCCTCAGGACAGCCGCCCTTCAGAGGGAAGTACTGCTCCAGGGGGTCAATCACAGCCCCTGGCCAAGCAGCGGCTGGAGTCTCTGGTACCCTGGGGCAGCCTGGCCCTCTGTGCCAAGGATCCCACCCCCTGGGAGCCTGGGAAGAAGCTTCCAGCCTCGTCTGCCCAGCAGTGCCCCTTTGGATTAGGCAGACGCTAGTGGAGCCCTTGGATAAGCCCTTCCTACCCATGTGCTCCCGGCAGGCTACGAGCTCCTCTTCCAGCCAGAAGTGGTGCGGATATACATCTCCCTCCTGAAGGAAAGCAAGACCCCAGCTATCCTGGAGGCTTCGGCTGGAGCCATCCAGAACCTGTGTGCGGGCAGCTGGACGGTGAGTGCCCACAGAGCTGGCGGCGTGGCAGGGAGGGGGCCCGGGCGGCCGGGAGCACCGCCCGTGGGGCCGGCGGGTGTGCCCAGCCCCGGGTGACGCGGTGGCCCCGTGCCTCCCCGCAGTACGGCCGCTACATCCGCTCGGCCCTGCGCCAGGAGAAGGGGCTCTCCGCCATCGCCGACCTCCTGACCCACGACAGCGAGCGCGTGGTGAAAGCGGCGTCCGGGGCCCTGCGCAACCTGGCTGTGGACCTGCGCAACAAGGAGCTGATCGGTGAGGACGGCACGCTCCCTGTACCCACGCGGGCTAGGCAGGAGCTTCCTCCTCCTCCTCCTCCTCCTCCTGGCCGCCGGGGAAGTGCGTGGGCACAGCGTCAGCCCAGCTTCTGTCTGCTGCCCCCGCCCAGAGCAGAGAGTGCTGAGCTCTGCAGAGAGGGGCAGCACAATGGGTCACCTGCTGGTGGTTTTCCCTTCAGTCCTGTTGCCTGCTTGCTCATGCCCAGCTCTTTATCCTTCCCAGGCAAACATGCCATCCCCAACCTGGTGAAGAACCTGCCTGGAGGCCAGCAGACCCCTGCCAAAAACCTCTCTGAGGACACAGTAGTGTCAATCCTCAACACCATCAATGAAGTGATCGTGGACAACCTCGAGGCGGCCAAGAAGCTCCGGGAAACACAGGGCATCGAGAAGCTTGTGCTGATCAACAAATCTGGGTAGGCTCTGCTCAAAGGATGATGCTGGGGGTGGAGAGGGGCTTCACTTTCTCCAGGTTTCCAAACATCTCTTCCTTCGCCTCTTCCTAGGAACCGCTCAGAGAGAGAAGTCCGGGCAGCCGCCCTCGTCCTGCAGACAGTCTGGGGCTATAAGGAGCTGCGGAAGCCCCTTGAGAAGGAAGGCTGGAAGAAGTCAGATTTCCAGGTGCGGGGATGCCCTGGGGCGGTCGGTGGGGGGTCCTGCAGCAGGGAGGAGGGTGTTCCTGGAGCTTGGCAGTACTGGCCTGCAGCTCTTCACCCTGCTGGTGGCACTGGGCACTCGCAGAGGTGTCCCTGTGCTGTTTTTCAGCCAATGGCCAGCAGGAAGTCTCTGCTCGGAGCACTCTGTAAAGTGTTGTGCCCCTGTCCCACATGAGCATGAGGCAGGAATTTTGTCACCTCAAGTGCTGCTGTGGCAGTGCTGAAGAATGAGGTTCTCCCAGGCTCAGTTTCCTTCCCAAAAGCGGGGACTGCCCTTGCTGCTGGAGGGCCGGGCACTGCCCTGGTCCAGGCAGGCCCCCCCATTCTGACAGGGGTGCAGTGGGGGCTTCAGCACCCTCTGGTTACTTTGGGCCCCTTCCTCAAGGGCCGTGGGAGGGCTCCTGGGTTTGTGCTAGTGCTGGTGGGAAGGAGCCTCCGGGCCCAGGGTTTGAGTGGTCACTGTCTGTTACGGTAGGTGAACCTGAGCAATGCCTCTCGGACCCAGGGAGGCAACTCCTTTGATGACAGCACCTTGCCTCTCATCGACAGGAACCAAAAAACAGGTATGTGCCCGCCTTCAGCACTGTGCCCGCCATCATCCCTCTGCCTCGTGGGTACCCAGGGCAGCTGGTGTTGGTCCCCTCCCTGCTCTTCAGCTTTGGCTCCCCTGGCAGCCAGAGCTGCTCACACAAGGCCATCAGTCTGGGACTTGGGTGGCTTTCCTGGACATCAGAGCTGTCAGTTTGGGCCTTAGATGGCTTCTTGGGGCTGGCACCTTAGGTCCTGTGGTGTCCTTGGGTCACAGAGCTGCAGCTGCAGCTGTGCCCGGGCTCCCCCAGCCGGGGCAGGGAGCAGTTCCTCTGCGGCTCCTGGCTGCAGGGACTGTCCCTGATGTGCTCTCCCATGCTTGTAGACAAGAAATCCTCCCGGGAGGAGATCCAGATGAGCAACATGGGACCAGGTAGGAGAGGGGACCCTCCCTCGGTATGTGGGGAGTGGGGCAGAGTTCACATCTGCTGCGGGGATGGTGCAGCAGACTGACCGACTGTCCGCTCTCCTGCTCCAGACAACTATTCCACGCTCAACGAGAGGGACCACGGCAGGACGCTGGACCGATCCGGTGACCTCGGGGAGATGGAGCCGGTGAAGGCAGCGCCGCTGATGGTGAGCAGTTCTCCTGAACTCGGGAAGAGTGGGATGGGTGCAGGAAATGCCGCATTGCTGTCCTGGCTGGCAGAGGAGGGGAGAGCTGGGCTCCCACAACTAACACCCCCCATGCCATGGCCCCCTACTAACCCCGTGTGTCTGCAGCAGGAGGAGGGGCAGGAGTCTCAGCCCGAGGTAGAGGAGGCAGAGGAAGATGCTGCTGTGCCCTCCCCCGTGTCGGTATGTCCCACGGTGTCCTGCCCAATCTGACAGTGGTGACAGATCCTGCTGTGCTCTTAGGGGTGCTTGGCCAGCCAAATCCTGCTCCAATCACTGCTGCTGCAATCACTGGTGCCGGGATCCTGCCTCCGCCCTTGCTCCTGCTCCAGCCTTAATGCCTGTCCCCCTCTCTCTCTCTCTCTCCACAGCAGAAGATCTAGCTGGCCTCCCCGCCTCCACTCCGTTTGGGTTGATAATATATTATATATATAAATATATAACTCTTCATGGTGGAATGGACCGACTTTTACCTTGTCTTATTGTTGGAATTTTTGCTGGACTCTCTGTGCCAACCATCCAGCCAAATGCCTGGGCCGGGTCCCCGGGGCAGCCCGGGCCACTCGGTCTCCTCGGGCCGCTGCACCTCCCTGTTCTGGGACACCACCACTGAGAACAACTCCTCCTCCTCCCGTCCTCCACCACCTCCCTCTTCCTGAGAGTTAAACCTTCCTGCCTGACTGCCGGATCAGCCGGCGTGGATGCTGCACAAGGACTCGGATCTCTGCCTTGACCAGGAGCTGCCTTCTCTCCCACGCCTTCGCCCTGCTCCGAGGCGTCTGCAGGGACAGGGACTGGGACCTCACTCGCCGCCGCCTTGTTTTTGGTTTGGTTTTGTTGCCTATAGGATATATTTTTTTGTGCAGGATCACTCTTCAGCCGGGGCCGTGGGGACAACAGGAGCATCCCTCCTCCCTGAGGGCTGCAGGACCAGAGTCCGGGGGCTGGAGGCGCGGGGGACGAGAGGAAGGAAAAGCAGCAATAATGTCTCTTGCTTTGCTCTAGATGAGGCTTCGAGGGCGTGGGAAGGGGGAGATCCAGCTCTGGATCCTGCAGAGGGGTCTGGATGGGGCCCTGGCTCCCACCCAGTGCCTGTGTGAGGAGGATCCTTCTGTGAGGAGGGGGGGCGTGGGCCGGGGTCCCGCGGAGGGAGGAGATTTGGGTTTTGGGGAGAGCGGGCGGTTCAGGGCGCACTGTGCCGGGCACCTGGAGCCGGGATCCCGCGGCGCTGCCCCGCTGACTTTCTCTTGACACGTGCCTTTCTTTTGCCACTGTGAAATAGCTCTTTGAATCGTACTGTCCAGCTGCTTCCCTGGGAAAGGGGAGTTTCCCGGGCTTCTGGCAGGGCTGAGCTCTTCCCTTCCCCACTGGGAGCCTTACCTGTCTGCAGTGGGGCTGGGAGCCTGTCTGGGGGGAACCCAGCTCCTCTGCCCTCTCTCAGAGGGTGCAGGGGGTGCTGATCGGCATCCTGGCCTGGGCTGCCGCGGGAGCTGGGATGTGCTCCTCCTCCTCCTCCTCTTGGCTGTGGTGCTGGGGCACATCCATGTGCTGTGATCTTTCGGGAGGCCCTGGGGCTCCCTGTGCAACTGGAAGCCTCTGCAGGAGGCTGCAAACTGGAGCAGGAGCCCTCCCAGCCCGGGGCTCCCCCCGGGGCGGGCTCTCCGGGGCGCGGGGAGGTGGTGGGGTGGAGCTGGTGCCTTGCTCCTGCCCCAGTTCACCCCCAGTTCTGGCTGGGCCTGCCCTGCTTCTAGCCCCACCTCAGCTCGGTTGGGTTTTGTTCTGGGGTCTAACTCTTCTCTTTTCCTTTAAATATGTAAAACACTAATTCCTTTTTTAATTTTTAATTCCAAATGAACCAAAAAGCCAGCATCCCCCTTCTCTCCTCCTCGGCCCTGGTGGGGAGGGGGGCCAAGGAGGTGGGGAGGGGGAAGCGCCAAGCCGTTCCTTGTCTGATTCCTGTGCACACTCTTGTAACGCTTTTAAAACAAAATGATTTTTTTATATAAATAAAGTTTTTAAAGTGTGATGCGCGCCTGCCCCTTTGGTGTTTCTGGCTTTGCTGCTGGGCCCACGTGCCTTTTCCAGGCATGGTGCTGGTCTCCGTGGCTCCCAGAGGCGTCACTTTGTGACAAACCATGCGGTATTTTTCAGCCCTCCCACTTTGCCTTGGACCCTCATCCCCAAAGCCACCAGTGAGCAGAGAAGAGGCAGGACCCAGGTTCTTTTATTGCTTCAGGTCCAGGGGGCAAATGCCAGGGATGTCTTGCAGGGAGCGAGGCTTGGCTTGGCAGCAGCAAGGCTGGGGACAGTTGGCTGAGCGGGACCCACACCAGGGATGTTGATGGGTGGGACGTGAGGCGTGCTTGGGTCAGCAGGGCCGAGGCCAGGCATGCTGGGGGTGAGGACGGTGCTGGGGACGTCCAGGCAGGTGGCTGTGCTGGGTACCTGGGGCTCAGACGAAGAGCTTGTCGTGGCAGGGCTGGCAGTACATCTTGTCACCGCACTCGCGGAAGGTGCCCTTGTGCAGCCGGCCCAGGCAGTAGGTGCAGACAAAGTGCTCGGGGTGGTACCTGCGCCCCGCGGCCGTGATGCAGCGCCCGGTGACGGGGCGGCTGCAGCCGTGGCAGATGGTGCCCTGCCGCTGGTGGAAGTGCAGCTCGCAGTAGGGCCGCCCCTCCAGCTCGAAGAAGGACCCGCCGGTGAAGCCAGTCAGGCACTCCTGGGGGAAGGAGAGGGGAAGGCTGGCACGGCCCTGGGAACGCAGCCATTCCGTGCCTCTCCGCCGTCACTCACCGTGCACACGAAGCACTCGGTGTGCCAGACACCCTCCAAGGCCGATAGGTAGTTGTCCGTGACAGGGCGCTCGCAGCCCTGGCATTTGGGGGCAAACAGGGCCAGGAAGTCCTGGTGGCAGTACGGCTTCCTGTTGTGCTCCAGGAACCCTGTGGGGAGGAGATTGGGATGGGCACCCGCCTGGGGACGGCTCCTGCTGGGGGCAGCGGGACGTGGACACAGTGGTGCCCAGGACAGGAGGCAAGGAGGAGACTGTGGGGAGCTGTCAGATGAGGCGGTAAGTACAAGGGCAGGGGATACCTGGGATGGGGGCAGGACCCCCACACCTGTTCCTTGGGACATACCCTCCTCTCCGAACACCTTCCCACAGTGGGCACAGAAGAAGTGCTCGGGGTGCCAGGTCTGCTCCAGGGCCGTGAGGACTTTCTGCAGGAAAAGCTGAGGTGAGGGGGCTGGTGGCGGTGGGGGCTGGCGGGGGAGGGCAGGGGGGTCACTCACTCACTCACCTCACGGATGGGGCCGGCGCAGTAGGCACAGCGCGGGGAGAAGGCCTGGTGATAATCCTCCTCACAGAACGCCTGCCCACCCTGCTCGAAGAAGGGCCCCTTGTCCAGCTCCTGCCCGCAGCGGGCGCAGGTGAAGTGCTCGGGGTGCCAGGTTTTGCCCAGGGCTGTGAGCACCTGTGGGGAGGAGGCACGGGGGCTGCGAGGGCGGCTCCGGGGGGATGCCCAGGGGTGCCGGGCTGGCGGCGGGGGCTCACCTTGCCAGCGATGGGCTTGCGGCAGGCGGCGCAGAGGCCGGCGGGCGCAGCCGTGATGCCCAGCTCCTGCAGGTCCCGGGTGAGGCTGCCCAGCATATCGTCCAGCAAGGACTCCGCGGGCACCCCGGCTCCCTGTCCTGTAGCTGCCAGCTGCCGGGAAGGAGGGTGGTGAGGGCTGGGTGAGGGCCAAGCCCCCCAACTGCCTGGCCCCGGGCTAAGGCTCACCTTGCTCTGCGTGTGGCCCAGGTCGGCCAGGAGCTCATCCAGCTGCCGGGCGGCCTCCGTCGGTGGGGGTGAGGGGAGCAGCGGCTTTGGGACTGGCACGGGGGTGCTGGACATGGCAGAGAGGGGAGGTGCTGTGGTGTCCACCCCAAGGCCAGGACTGAGACCCCTCCACCCCTGCCAACACAGCCCTTTCCCACAGGCCACCGCACGGAACACTGCAGGGTACAATCTGTCCCAGGTGACCCTGGATGGCAGACCCCAGCAAGGAACGGAAGCCCCAGACGGCTTCGCCCTCCCACGGCCATTTTCACCTGTACACTGAATCCGAACCTTCTCCTGGAGGTGGAGCTCGAGGTGGCAGCGGCACCTGGAAGGACAAACCCTCGTGGCAGAGCCCTCAGGCTGCTCCCCTGGCAGCTTCCCCTGCCCAGCTCCAGCACCCCATCACGAGCTGAGGGCTCCCTGTGCCCAGGCATTACCTTCAGGGTACCATGCTGGGCATCCTGGCAGGAGCTTGATCCCTGTGGCACGCGGTCCTTGGAGGCCAGGCAGGAGCTCTGCTCCAGTTCTGCCAGCAAAGCATCTGCACCGAGACGCCCAGGTCAGGCCTCACAGCCACTAGCTGCCCACCCTGCGCTCTTGTACCACTCCCAAAGCCTCAGGAGCAAAAGGAGTGTCACAGCAGGTCCTGCTGGCCAGCTGCCAGTGCCCCGAGGGGCCCTGAGCACCCTCCCCGAGACCCCCATCCCAGTGCAGGACGTGCCCACCTTCCCAAAGAGCGGCGCAACGGGTCCTGCCCCCGTACACCATCCCTGGCCAGCAAAGAAACCTCTGCCAGTCCTCAGCTTGACCCAGCACAAGCCCTGGCAGGGAAAAGCTCACCCTAGGCCCATCCTGCGTGCCCGGAGCACCACTTCCCCCAAGGAGGGGCGAGCGCTTTTCCTTTCTGCTTTTGCCTCTCTGCTTTGGCTGTCCCTCACACTGGGACACAGGGAGTGCTCCCAGCAGAGTGGCTGCTCCCCCAGGCCAGGCCAGGGATGGCTCCCAGCTCCCACTGGCTGCAGCGGGGATTGTGGCGCTGCCGCAGCCCATTTCCTGCTCTCAAGCTCGCTCCATTTTTGGCCAAGTGCTCGCTCGACCATCGGCCCCATTGGTCCCTTGGCACGGGGGAGGCACAGGAGGGAGCAGGGCTCCATGGCTGCCCCTCTGCAGCACCCCCTCCCAGTCCTGAGGCAGAGGAAGGAAAAGGCTCCCCGGAGGTGCCGAAAGCATGACCCCAAGCCAGCCCTGGCTGCAGAACCAGCTCCGGAGAGGCCCAACTTACCCAAATCCTCCATCCTGCCTTGGCGTGGGGTCCCAGGGCAGGGGCAGCACCCCGAGGCGCTGAGACGGCAGTCGAGGCTGCGCCGGCTCTGTTCCGGTCTCGCCTCCGCCCCCCGCGCCGGGGTTTGTCACCCAGGGTTTCCTCTGTGGGCTGTGTGCCTCACACCACGTGTGACGGGCACAGCTGGGGCACGGGGACCCACCAACAGCCCAGGCTGGGGCTGCAGAGGGGAGAAACTGGCCAACAGGCTGCCCAAGGAGCTCCAGAAGCCAGGATGGGGGTGTTCTGCTGACCCAGGCCCTTTCCAGAAGCCACTGGCCACGTGTGACGAGGGATGGCATCCCTGTGCTGGCTGGAAATGGATTTGTGGCAGCGTGATGGAGCAGTGCCGTGACATTCCAGCAGAACCTTGCCTTTGGGGGATGCTTTTGGAGCCTCATCTTGGATTTCCAGGTAACAGCAAATCCTTTTTTGGCAGAGAAATCTCCTGGCGCTGCTGGGAGCAGGCAGTGGATGTGGGAACAGTTCCAAGGGACAGGGGGAATGTCAGTGCCAGAGGTGGGTGCACGCGGCTTGGCGAGTCCTTTGGGCTCGTTTGGCTCTTTGGAGGAGGCAGCGCCTGGTGGGTGACCGATAATGCCTCTGTCACCTTGGCCACCAGCTCTGCCAAAGCTTCACCATGTCCTGGCTTGGCTCCTCTTTAGTCCAGCCAAAAAAACCTTGGGAGCAAAGGTTAAGAGCCACAGACTCCATCCTCTCTGTGGTAAGGGCACCAGCACCCGCACGGGTCGGGCTGGCACCGCCTTGGCCCCGCTCCCGGGCACTGCTGAGACCCCAGGGCTGGGACGGGCCGGAGCCGAGCCCCTCAAGCTGCCACCCCAGGGGTCACCTCACTCCTGACACCGTTTTGTCGCCTGCTCACAGCAGGGACATCGAGCGCGGCCCCGCCTCAGGAAGAGCCCCGGGACACCATCCCGCGGTGTCCGACTGCGCTGCAGGCCAGGAATGCGGAGAGCCACCCAAAGCCGCTGCTGGTGCCGGTCCTGGCAGCTGCTTCTCGTGTCAGGAGCTTCCCTTTCTGCGGCACACAACAGACCCTTCCTGCCTGAGGAAGGTTTTGGGCTATTTTTAGCTTTCTGGGTGATTTAGCGATGTGTGAGCCCGAGTACACAGGAGCGTCTGGAGCCGGAACTTGTTAATGTAAAACTTGTCCTTGCGGAACCCAGAGGCCAAAAGCTGAGCTGTGCCCTGCCCTGAGCTCTGCGCCCCTGTTTTAACAAGAACGACGGGAGCCCAGCCTGGCCTGCAGAGGGGAACTCACTCACGGCAATGCTAGGGACAGGTTGGCACGGGCTGACAAAAAGCAGGACAGGAGGAGTCCCCGTGCAAGGATCCCGAGGTTTTCTTTAACTCTCATGCAAGGACATTCTCCTCCTTCCCGGTGTCTGGGTCAGGGGAACGCGGTTCTCCACAGTGAGGGGTTTATTACCACGCTCTCGGGAACTGCCGGACGCACTTTTGTTTTCTAGGAACATACCAGAGCCCGGGACTCGGAATGCAGGAGGAAGCACCGGGGACTCGGAATGCAGGAGGAAGCACCGGGCGCTCGGAGCCCTCTCGCTGGTGGGAACCAGTTCGGCAAACAGGATTTTCCAGCTGAACGCTGCGGGCTCTTTGAACCCCTGTGATTTTTGCTGTCTCCCGAGGGAGGATGAGGAGCACCTTGTTCCGGGGAAGTGTTACCCTTTGTTCTCCTGCCCTCAAACGGTGCGTGACATCAGCCGAACCCTGCTCTCCACAGCACTCGCACCCGCTCCCCTTCCCCAGCCCAGCCCCGGGCTCCCAGCCGGGTGTCACATCCCGCTGTGGCCAAGGCAAGGGTACAGTGCGCCGGCATCGCTCCAGGTCCAGGAGCACACCTGGACACCAGGGAAGGGGGCAGAGGGGTGACCGAGACAAAACCCGCTCCCGGCTGGTGCCTTCAGCGCCTGTGGGGGCGAAGTTTTGGGGCTCTGTGTGGGTTTAATGTGTTAGTGCAGTTCCTGCGGGAGAATCAGGCGCTGCCGGGGTTCTTTTGGCAAGGGACGCGGGCCTTGGCGACCAGGGGGGCGGGTGCCCCCGCACAGCCGCTCCCGGGGTTCCTGCCCAGGAGCCGTCCGGGGCGGAGACACAACCGGGAACGGGGAAGCGGCACGGCCTCAGCCCCGGCGGACTACAACTCCCGGCAGGCACCGCGCATGCGCGACAGCGGGGCGGAAGCGGGCGGAGCTCGGGCCGTGTGCCCCGCCCCCCCTGCGCCGGCCGCCATTTTGTCACCGACTTTCACCCGCCGCCCGACGGGGCGGTTTTTTTTTTCTTAAAGGAGAAGCGGCAGCCAAAAGCGGCCCCGCCGCCAGGCCCCGCCGGTACCGCGGGCGGCGCTGCAGCCCCGCGGCACGGAGCAGCCGCGTGGGGCGGGGCGGCAAACGGCTTCCCCTGCCGGGCCTCGCCCGAGGGGCAAAGGGGCCCGGAGGCAGGCGGAGGGGCGCAGGCAGCGGCGGCGGTAGGGAGCCCGGCGGCGCCGGGGACCGGGCGGCGGCCGCGCGGCGGACGGGCGGTCCGGGCGGCGGGGCCTGTGGGGCGGCGGCCGCGGGGGCCGCGCTCGAGTGGGCGCCGAGCGGGGCCGGCCGGGGGGGGAGAGGGAGCGCGAGCGCGAGCGCAGCGGCCGCGGCGGCGCCTGCGCGAGAGGCGGCGCGAGCCCGGGGCGCGCGCGGGAGCGGCGCGCTCATTGGCCGCTCGGCGGCGGGGGGGCGGGCCCCGCCCCGGCCCGGTCGCCCATTGGCCAGGCGGCGCGCGAGCGGCGGGGAAAGGCGTGAGCGCGGCGGGCGGGGGGAGTTGGGCCCGGGGGGCGGGGCCGTCCCCCGCGTCCCGCCTGCCGGTTGGTGGTCGCGGCCGGGGGGCGGGGCGCAGGGGCCGCGCGTGAAGGCGGGCGGCGGGCGCTGATTGGCCGCGGGCGGCGGGGGCGGGCGTGCCCGGCCGAGGGTGGAGCGCGGCCGTCCCGGCCCCGCCGCCGCCGCCGCCGCCGCCGCCGCCGCCCCGATGCCGGCGGGCACCGAGCAGCCGGGGGGCGCTGCCGCCGAGCCGCCGCCCGCCCCGGGACCGCCGCCCGTCGCAGACAGGCCGCCGGCTTCGGGCCGCCGCCGCCCGCCGCCACCGCCGCCCGCCGCCGATCAGGGGGAGGAGTCCAGCGGCAACCGGGTGCTGAGGGGCGGCCGGGAGCGCGGCCGCGCCGCTTCGGCCGCGGGGGGAGCCGCCGCCGCCGCCGCCGCCGCGTCCCGCCGCCGTAAGGCCGAGTATCCCCGGCGCCGGCGGAGCAGCCCCGGGGCGCGGCCGGCCGCCGAGCAGCCCGCCGCCGAGACGCCGCCCGCGGCCAGGAAGGCCCCCCGGGCCGGGTGAGTCCCTGCAGCGCCGGGCTCCGCCCGTGCCTTCCGGGGGTCGCGGCCGCGCGGGGGGGGCTGCGGGCGGCTTCTGCCCGACCCGCGTCAGCGGGCCCAGACCCCGGGGCCGCCTCCCGCCTCGGGGTGCCCCGCGTCGCCGCCCCTTTGTTCCGGCCGGGCTGGGCCGGCCCCGACGGTCCCTTCCCAGGAAGGGCAGTGTCCCGGGAATCGCCGGCTGCGCAGCGCCCTCGGGCAGCGGCCGCTGTCCCGGTGCCCCGCGGCGCCGGCGCGGTCTGGCCCCGTCTGCCGGAGGTCTGGGTGAGGGAGGCGGTGGGATCCACCTTCCCGGGGGAGATGCTGCATTCGCTGCACCTTTGATCCTGAGCGGGACACCGGAGCCTTTGAAAGTGCAGCTGTTCTGCCCTGTTCTAAGCACGAAATCCCCCTGGGTCGGTCATAACTGTCCTGGGCCGGGCTGGGTCTCTGCTGCTGGATATTTCTATAGTTCCCTTCAGCTTCCTGCGGCTGCAGTAACGCACCTTGGCATGAGGGGTTGAAAACAATGATCTGACAGAGAGGCATCGGGACTTTGGGGAGTTGGGGCTCGTCTCCGTGTCATTCAGTTCCTTGTGTCTGTCTCCATCCCAGAGAGTCTGGCTCTCACACTTGCTTTTGTGTTTTTTCAGGTGTGCAGATAAAGTCGCTGGTAAAGGTAAGAGCTGAATTACTCACTCCTTGTGCTGTGTTCCATCTAGAAAGTCCGGGCTGTCCCACGGGTTAGCCAGATCCTCCTTTTGGATCTTCCTTTTAAAGAATGATTTGGTGCTGAGTGATGTGCGGTTTCTTTCTGAGGTCTCTCTCAAGATTGTGAAACTGTGATAAGCTGCTGCTGCTGTTGGCACGTGCCCAACCTGCAAAATCTTACTGTCCCAAAAAGCACTCGGGCTGTTGGAGCGTGAGGCTGGGCTGCTCCATGGTCTGACAGTTCTTGTTGCACAGCAGTCCCAAGTAGTTGGTGAATCCTGGGCTCACTTCTGTTCTGTGCTCAGCAATATAGGTGTAGACCCTAGAGAGACCTGGGGAAGTTGTGTGGAAATCGGCACATTCAGATATTCACGCTTGTTCTTTTTTTAGCTTTAGTGGATTACGGATTTTTTTACGCTGATGTCTTCAGGGGTGAAAGAGAAAATTATTCAGAACTGGGGGAGTGAGTAGGGTCTGAACATGAGAGCCCCGACTGTGGGGATCTGCGACCTGGAGCAGAACTTTTGTTTTCCAGTGCAAACTGTGAACTTTGTGCATCTGTATAACAACTTCTTGTTAAAAAAAAAAAACCAAAAAAACCCCCACAAACAACTAAAAAGAAAAAAAAAAAAAGAAAAAAAGAGGGCTTTGCTCCTTACGTGGTGATGACTTCTGAAACAGGTCCAAGCAAAGGGCTTTGTGTAGTGTTGTTTTTGATCTGGCACCAGAGAATTGTGGCAGAATGAAGCACTGAGGAAAGGAGGTCACACACCTGTGCAGATGAATTCCCTGTTCTGCTGGAGCTGTCCGGGTTTGTTTGCCAGCAGTTGTGTCTCGGAGGCTGCTGTTATTCTCGTGTTTTGGTAACTCTTTAGCTTTCCTCCTACAAGTCTTTATTCCATCTGGGTGTGGAAATCCATCACAATTCCAGCTGGCAAGGTGTGTTTTTACAGACTGAAGCAGAATTAACTACTGTGTGTTGAGCCCAGCTCCTGTGCTTTTATCCCTCACTGTGTAAAGGGTGGGCAGCGTAATGTCAGAGCTTCAGCCTTTTACTTCAAAGCACAGTTGCTGAAAGGTGTAAAAAAGTTTACCTTCATATGTGTGTAGAGTTAAGACTTCAGTGGTCATGGTTGTTTTTTTGGTTTAAGCAGAAATATTTATTGGTAGTGGTAGAAAGTGGGCAGAATATTCCCATTTTTACCCCAGGAGGTGAAAGCTGTCAGTCTGAAATTCACAGGTTTGGGGGCTCTGCACTCGAGCCATTTTAGCCTCTAACTTGGGCTCTGAGAGTTTCAGCTGTGCTTGAAGGTGAGGGTGGAAAAAGCACTTGTTCAGCTTCTGGGGCTCTTTTTTTTCCCCCGATTAGATTTGCAGCCGAAATGATGGGAGGAACAGTTGCGTGGAAATTGGCACAGGGAAGTGCTGACTTCTTCTGGGCCAGAGGAGATCGGGGTGGGGGGGTGTTTGTTTGTTTCTGGTTTGTTTTTCAGTCTGCAGAAGCACAGGAGTGGGGAAGCTGCACTCCTGTGTCTTGGCTGCACGCTGGATGGAGCCCTTGTGCACCTTGTGCTGGTTGGCGAGGACCTGGAAACGGGCCAGGAGCGTCCTCCTTGGACAGGTTGTGCAGGAGCTGGAGAGGAGCTTCTCCCTGCTCCTCCTGTTGGGCTTTAGCAGAAGTTTTTGAAGGAGCCAGAGCAGTGTAAGCAAGCAGCAGCTTTCCTTGCACAACAGGGCTTTTGGTAGCCAGGAGTCCCCTGTGCGCCTGGAAGGCACAATCCCGTTTGTCCTTTCACCTGGCTTGGAGCTGGGATAAGGTGCTGAGTGCTTCTGGTGAGGGCTTGGAATTGTGTGCTACTGTTTCCTGAAATGGAATTGATTTTTTTGCACTGCAGTATTAGCCTTTACTATCAACTGCTAAATCTAGTTTGGAATATTCCCTGTACAGAGCCGTGGGATCAGGCTTCCCCAGCATCCCCTGGGGAGTTCTGGCTGTGCAGGTCTGGCGGGGAGATTACAGGGAGATGAGAGCCGAAGGTGCGTGTTGTGCCACAGCCCCAGTGTGACTGTCACCACAGCGGCGTGCACGGGGGCAGCTGCAGTGTCAGCCCCTGCTCCCTGGCTATTCCCTGCCGCCTGCTTAGTCATGCAGTGGCAGGATTTCCCAACGTGTGCCCACAGGAATACTGGATGCATAAGTAGAACGTTTAATCTCAGCTTACAAACGAATTTGTGTAGCTGCAGTCGCTGTGTAGCAGAATTCACGTCTGACTTCTCACAGCGCTCTGTATCCTTGTGGGAATCGTTTTCATTTTAGTCAGGAGAGTCACCTCCCTGGAAGCCTGTTCTCAAATCCAGGGGTTTGGCTAGGAAAACAGTCAGGCTCGGCAGATATAAAAGAAAACCAAAAAATTTTGAGACTCAGGTAGTACCAAATGGGTTTGTGCATAGAGGACTCACATTATACCTCAGTGTTTTATTCTTAATGCTTCGTGCTCCTTTTGGGAGTGATTGCTTTCCCTTAAGGCTTTGTCAGTGTTTGGAGAGAGAAATGTCATTACTTAAAACCAAGCCTTATAAAAATGCTCTGAATTTGAATAGCTCAGACTGCCCAAACCTTCCAAGGGTTTTCCTGTGTCCCAGCTGTACAGTTCTGCAGTGCTCTGGTGGGGAAGAGCCCTTTGGATGGAGCTTTGCACTTGGATTTTTTTCCTGAGTTTCATTTTTGTCTATGCCGTTATAACAGCAGGTGTTTGGTGCCTTATCTGCTGTGTGGTTGCTGCCTTAAATCTCAGAGGCGTGCGTATGTCGTGGTGCATTTATTTTCATAACAGCTTTTTAACTTAGCAATTAGTAGTTTATTTTCCTTTCACTTAATTGCACACAGGTCTTTTCTGAGATTGTCTGCAGGGTCAGTAAGATGCTTTCAAATGCCTTTTAAGTCAAAGTTCAGCTCTGTTGAAAAGCAGAGCAGTGCCCAGAGTCTTGTCTTTTGGTTGTCTAAACAAAGCCACAACTTCACTGCTAGTGTCCTTCCAGGTTTCCTTTTCTTGTCCCTTCTCTCAGGGACTGGTGTTTGCTGACAATTTTTAATCTGTTTTTTTGTGAAGGAAAAAGAGGCAAAAATTGATTCCAAATCTAGGACTTCCCATATTTTGGGCAAAGCCTTGGTGATTGCTGATTCCAGCTGTTCCTGCAGCTGAACACTTGACAGAGAGAAGTTTCCTGGTGCAGCCCTGACTGCTTGGATAGGGACCATGTTGGGAGGGTCTAGAGTTGGAAGGTTTTTCAGCTCACAGCTCTGTATCACTCTGCGAGTTCTGCTGCAAAGTAAATACTTGATGCATCTCCCGGTGGGGTTTGGGACGTACCTGGGTATTCTCAGCGCGTAAAAACGCCCTGAATCTGTTCGATAGCCGTGCTGAAGCAGAGGAAGTAGGAAGGAGACATCCTGGGAAAAGGCTTATCAAAGACCTTCACTTCAGAGGAAGGAAGCAGAGCTGCTGGGTGAGGGGTGTGCTCTGTCCAGGTGTGTTCTGAGGCAGGTCTGCTTCAGACCTGCGAGCCTGATTTTTACAGTGATGAGTAATCAGCTGAATGCGTGATCTCCCAAGGGAATACAGCTCTTCCAGAGCAGCAGCGTGTGCTATCCCTGGCAACACGGTAGTGGTTGAGGGGGGAGTTTCTAGAGGATGGTTTCAAGTGTCTTTGGGTTTGATTTAGCGTTCAAAAACCTGAGATGTTCACCATGAGGACTGAGAACATGGCAGCAGTCACACCTTGAGGTCTGCTAAAGAAAGCCAAGAAGGTGCAGTTCATGCTCTGGTGCTGAGGTTTATACGTGTAAGACATCAACTTGATGGTTTACAACAGAATGTTATGCCTCACATCTGGGATTCCAGTCAGACTTTTCCAGCCAAATGTTGCTTATTCCCACCCTGTTAATCGAGGATCAGACAGCGAGTAATGCAAAGCAAACTACATGCTAGGAGAAAAAGGATCGTTTGGCTCAGAAGGCTTGATGCAAAACTGGATGTTGCAGGTTGGGAGGGATCAGAGACGCTGTGGATGCCCTATCCCTGGAAGTGTTCCAGGGCAGGTTGGACAGGGCTTGGAGCAACCTGAACTAGTGGCAGGGGTTGGAATAAGGTGAGATTTAAGGTCCCTTCCAGCCCAAACCATTCTGTGATCATCCGTAACATTACAAAAGGCATTGAGTTCCTGGAGGCCCAGTGTCACAGCAAGCACCAAAAAGTGAGATCGAATGAACTGTACTTGGGAATTTTAGTTTTTAAGGGATTGACTTGCTCACAAGACATTTCAGCCAGCTCTGTTATCTTGCCAAAGCATGTTTGGAGACCAGCCATGAGCCAAAAGGAAACCACCTGTACAAGCTGTAAATAAGTGTGGAGACCTCAGGCTAAGAGCGTTGGTGATGCCTTTTGCTTTAGCGCAGCACCAGACACATCCGGCTCAGATCCCTCAGGGATGTTGCCAGATGTACAACTCCAGTGAAGTGTATGTTTGGGGGATTCTCTCAACATGACTTTTCACATGGCCTGACTTTGAAGCTGGCCTTTCATAAAGCACTTGCTGAGGTTTATGAGTGTCTCTTTTGTTGTGCTTAGAGCCAGCAAATCGTTGTCTTAGAAGCCTTTATCCGAGGGAAAATATAAGCAGCTTTTAAATAGTAGTGTCTTTCCTTAGAGGGAATGTGAGGAGAGTTTTAAGGGAAGGTTTTCTGAGGTAAGGGCCTGGGGAGTGTCCTGGCTCAGCAGAGAAGGCTGAGCAGGTTCCCACAGTGGGCAGGGGCCGCCGTGATTTAAGGTGTGATTTAATGACAGGATTTAGGCATTTTTTCTACTATGATGAAAGAGACTGCAACGGCTGTTTCAGCTCCCAAAGAAGAGAAGGAAGAGGAGGAAGTGTCCAGCGTGCTCAGCCATGGCTCTCCCGTGGGCACGGCCCGGCCCAGCCGGAGCTGGCGCAGCAGCCGGACGGCGGCCGCCGCTCGCCAGCGTGACTCTGAGAATTCCCGCGCCTCCAGATCCAAGGCGAGCTCCCTGCAGCTCGTCTGCAAGTCGGAGCCCAACGCCGACCAGCTGGAGTACGGTACGTGGCACGGAAGGCCCGGGCACGGCTGCGGGGTCACTCTGGGCGTGTGGCTGGTGCTGGCGTGGTGCTGCTTGTCACGGGTGCCTTCTGCCACCAGCACTCCCAGCTCTGAATGCCGACGGAGCCGTGAGACAGATGAGCTCACTGCAGCGAACACACTTTGAAACCTAATGGTGACTTTTCCTTTCAGTGGTCACAGAAGAGCATCAGTGTCCAGATGGAGTCAGGTAGGATACGTCATTTTGTGGTGTTTCTTCGGGCCTGAGTTGCTTGAAAATAAAACGTTTGTGTGAAACGTCCTGTGGGACCCACTGTAGCTCTGTGTCCTTTGGTCCCTGGCCTTTGCATTTCCAGCGTGCACTGCAGATGTCAGGAGATACTGTAGAGAAACGGATAGTAAGATTTGACCTGGGCATTCCACCTGCTAGCTGTGTTGCCGTGGGTGGGTGGCTTCAGGAGGGGACACTGCTCTCGCCTGTTTTGGTTGTCGCTGTGCTCCTTGGTCAGTGCAAGCTGTGCAACCTTTTCCCAGTCCTGCGGGATGAGGAAGTGCTGTGTAACAGTGTCCTTCCCATCCTGGGGCATGGTGCACAGGCATTCTTGCAGTAGTGGCCAAGCTGTTGCTGCCAAAGTCCTCTCTTCTCCTTTTCTCCCAGCAGCGATGATGATGAGATGCTCATCAGTGAGGAAGAAGTTCCCTTCAAAGATGATCCCAGAGATGAGACCTACAAGCCCCACCTAGAGAAGTATATTGGATTATGGATTTACTGGGGATTTAGACCAAAAAAAATAATGGGCATGTTACCTGAATTAGCTTAATATGCCCCAAAGCACCTGTGCTAGTTGATCTGGTTCTAAACATTGCCTGCATTGGCCAGAACTGTTCTTCTCTCTGGACTGAAGCCTTTAGAGCCTTGCTGGCTGCTGGGTGCTTCCTTAAGCCTGGTTCTTACTTCTGCTTGAAAGCAGCACTTGAAGAATAGACCTGAACTTGGGTCCAGTTTTTGTTTAAGTCTTTGTAAAAAGCAGGCAGTGGGAAGAGTATTGGAGTAATGTGTTGTATTTGTGTCTTTGCAGGGAAGCACCAAAGCAAAGGAGAAAAGCTAGCAAGGGGAAAGAGGAAAAAGAAAGGCAGAAGGAGATTAAAGTGGAAGTGAAAGAAGAGAACGAGTTTCAGGAGGATGAAGAGCCACCAAGGAAGTGAGTAAACTCTGCAGATACACATGCCAGTGTGTGTGCTGTGTATTTTGCATTCTTGCTGGTGTACAACAGTGTTTAATTGTTGTTGGTTGCCCCCGCCTCCTCCTCCCCCTCTGGGCCTGAGAGCTGATGGGGCAGCACTGTTTATCCTGTGCCCTCACATCTTGCCTGTGTTCAGCCACAAAAATTCAGAGTTTAGCTTAAGTGGAGGGGTTTTTCATCATCCTGTGGTTAGTCAGCCTCCCTGGGTGTGACCACACAGTGGGAAATACTTCAGGATGTCCTTACAGTGGGTTCTATTGTGATGCCTGAAGTGCATCCCAAAAGCCAGTGTGAGAGGGCAGCATTCCTGCTGTGTGCTGGGGGCAGACACTGGGATATCTTGTCACTGGAATACCTTGTGTGTGTGGTTAAGTGTCCTTTTTGTACATATGGGAGTACACCGGAGCTCAGGAAAATCGGCTGTTTTCCCCTTGCTTTTGAGAAGTAAAACAACAAACTTTCGCCACCCAGTCAGTCGCCAGTGGCTCGACACCTTCTGGTGTGCTGCCGCTGGAACTCACGGCTGAAGCATTCCTCCTGGCAACAGAGGGGGATTGGTTTGTGTGACTGTGTCAAGGCCATTCTTTGGGGTATTGTGAGGGGAAAAAAAGGAAAAGGAGCTGGTTTCGTACCTCAGCTCCTCTCTGAGTGGTTGGAACAGCCCGGGCTCCCTCTGCTGACCTGCCGTGCACTGCTGGTGTAATTTCTCTTGCTGTTCCTGAGCTGCTGCTGATTGACAGTGGAGAGGAGTGAGGAGGCTGATATTTTGAGAATATATTTGTCTGTTGGAGACTGCTTTCTGAGGCTTGAGGTTTTCGTTGTTTGAATCAGACACTACTTTTTTGTGCGTAATAAAACCTGTAGCTCCTCTGAGGGCTTGGCTTGAATGCTGAGTGTGTGTTCAGCGTGTCCCTGGCTGGCCATCGATACAGACGTCTCAGTAGAGTCTAGAAGATACTTCCATCAATCTGCTCCAAGTGTCTCTGCAGCAGTGGGGTCAGGCAGGCCCAGCTGGGCAGAGCTGTGGCTTGGGAGGCTGCAGTTTACATGTGAGCACAGGTCTGCTCAGACAGAGCCCAGATTTTTGTCTCGACAGGTACAGAGGCTGCTGTGGCTAAGTCAGAGGCCTGTAAAATGGCTGCTGGGTCATTAATCCCATTCTTCCTGATCAAGCAGATGGATGTTTTCCCACGGTGTGGAATGTTCCCCAACAGAGCAGAGGAAATAGGGTGCACTGTTGGTTCTAGACCGCGTTGGCAAAATTACACGTTTATGAAAAACGCATTAGGAAGCAGGAAGGATTGAGAGGGCAGACCACGTGAAGCATTTATTTTTCTGGAATTCTCTGTCCTCTGAATCTGTCTCCAGCTTGCACTCAGTTTTTTTTCTAGACCATGTAGTTAATGAGGCAATACAGCATACACTTCAAAGTCTCTGCCCACTGCTAATGTAAAGAAGCTTCTCTCAGTCCTGTTTCTGTATCCCTGTTACAGGAGGGGAAGGAGGAGAAAGGATGACAAGAGCCCAAGGCTGCCCAAGAGAAGGTAAGTGATGCTCTCAGCCCAGTTCTGTTCTGCAGACTTGCTTCCCTTGTGTCCTGCATGCAGATGTGGTTTGTCCCAAAGCCATCTCTCTGCCTTAAAGGGAATAAAAACCAAAAATAGCAGCATGCCTTGTCTTCCCTCTTTTCCTTCCCCTGTGGATGTGGGTTTGATTCCTTCCAAGTGAACCAGCCCCCTCCCCACTTCTCAGTCGATCCCTCCTGTGGTATTGCCCAGCAGTAAGGTTTTGTGTCTCCTGAGGTTTTCCCAGCTCTAGGGAGAGCCCTCGAGTAGTGCCAGGACAGGAGGTGGCTCTTGGACAGCAGCTCTGTCACAGCCCAGGCAGGGGTTTTGGAGCAATAGTTCTCTGCTGTGCTTGCACTTGTTATTTGTGGCATCAGAGGCGTCAGCCCCTCACAGACACAGAGAATTGTGATTCTAAGTAGAATGTATATAGAACCTTTATCTATAGAATCACCTGATCATATAAGCAGCCAAGCACTCTGGCCCTCTCCTTGCCGATTTCCCAGGAAGAAGCCTCCGATCCAGTATGTCCGCTGTGAGATGGAAGGCTGCGGCACGGTCCTGGCTCACCCACGGTACCTGCAGGTTGGTGGAGGTGTTCACTTCCTCTGTGGCACGTGGGAGGGCAGGGAAGGGGTGCTTGGAACGGGCAGCTAAGCCTCCACTGGCACTCACACCCCTTCCTGACATCGTTGTTTTGGAAGACTTAATTGTGGCCAGTTGCAGCCGTGTGTGTGAGTGTCTGTCAGGTTGCAGGTCCACGTGTGTTTTATTTTCCAGTGGAGATCTAAACTTGAATGAAGCTCAGCTGTTCACTCAGCCATGTACAGTCTGCAAACTTCCACTTTTTCTTTCCAGCATCACATAAAATATCAGCACTTACTGAAGAAAAAATACGTGTGTCCTCATCCCTCCTGCGGTCGGCTGTTCCGACTCCAGAAGCAGCTCCTGCGGCATGCCAAACATCACACAGGTACAGGGGGGTGGGAAATAGACACAAACTCCTCTTCAGGTCAGTGAACAGACAGGGGGAAAAAGGGAAAAGCCTCTAGGACTTCTGGGGAGGGTGAAGCCAAGTCAGGTGGCATAGATTTGCAGCAGCAGGGTATTGCTGTCTTCTGGATTAACATCTTCTAAGGAAATGAAAGAGATAGACTACAGGGGTTTTAATTCTCCTTCTGGCAAACATCACTCAGGGGCTCTGTAGAGGAATAAACGTCTACAGATAAAGATTTATCCCAATTTACCAGTCTTTCAGTGTTGGTCAGCGTGGATAATTAGCTCTTAGCAGAGTCTTAATCATGCCTCGCCTCTCCAGATCAGCGGCTGCGGTGTGTCGTGGGACACCTCCTCCTTTGCTGTGCCTCCCAGAACTTGTAGTTCTGCTCCTTCTTGGGCAGCTTTACTGCACCACCTGAGCATTGGGAAAGGGAGCAGGTCTGTGGGAGAGCAATGCTGCAACTGCTGCTGTCTTTCAGATCAAAGGGATTACATCTGCGAGTACTGCGCCCGGGCCTTCAAGAGCTCCCACAACTTGGCGGTGCACCGGATGATCCACACGGGCGAGAAGCCCTTGCAGTGAGTACCTCTGCCTGTGCCTCGCCCTCCTGCTCTGAGGGACCCCCGAAACTCCCGTTGCAGAGCCGCCCTGAAGTCAGGGCCGGAGCCTGTTCCTGGTGTCCCGGCTCTCTTTGAACGCACACTTGTGTCAGCTGCTCCTCGGGGCAGTGTCTCGGTGCAGATCTGGGGAACGTAAGCCCTCAGTAGGTAAAACCAGAGCAGGAGCTGCAGTGACATGAGCAAGCCCCTGCTGTTTTCCTGGGTTGCCACCTCGCTACTGCTGTCCCTATGAGCATGTGTGGACGTCCCTTTGTTGTGACCTCCTCGCTGTCCCCTCGCAGGTGCGAGATCTGCGGATTCACCTGCCGGCAGAAGGCTTCCCTCAACTGGCACATGAAGAAGCACGATGCAGATTCCTTCTACCAGTTCTCCTGCAATATTTGTGGCAAGAAATTCGAGAAGAAGGACAGCGTCGTGGCCCACAAAGCCAAGAGCCACCCCGAAGTGCTCATTGCTGAAGCACTGGCTGCCAACGCGGGTGCCCTGATCACCAGCACGGATATCCTGGGCACTAATCCCGAGGCCATCGTGCCGCCCACGGATGGCCAGGGCCTCCCGCTGCTCCCCGACCCCCTGGGCAGTGCTCCCCCAGCAGACTGCCTGCTGCTGAGCTCGGAGGGGATGCCAAAGCCCTACTGTGGCGGGGCAGAGCGTGTGAGCCTGGTGGCCGACGGCAAGCTCTTCGTGGGCAGCGGCAGCGGCGCGAACCCAGAGGGGCTGGTCATGAACACAGAGATGCTGGGAGCCAGCACAGAGGTGCTCATCGAAGATTCAGATTCCACTGGACCCTAGTGGCGGGGGAGCACCCGGGTGCTGGGACAGTTGGGACTCTGTATTTAAAAGGAAAAGGAAAGAAAAAAAAAGGAGGAGGCACTTACTGAAAGAGAGGAAAGTTAAACAAAACTTACAATACTAGTAAATAACTGAAGGGTCTGCTCCCCTCCAGCGCGGATCACAGCACATCCTCTTTCTCCCAACCACTTCTCTCTCTCCCACGGCCCCTTTGTGGAAAGGGGCACGTGCTGCCGTTGCCAGAGCAAGTTGGATTGAGCGGTGGATTTCTCCAAGGGAGGGGGCACTGCCGAAACCCTTCGCTCTACCCCAAAGCATTTGCCTTTCTGGCTCCTTGGCGTGGCCCCGCTGGCAAACAAAAAGGCATTGGACATGCTCCGGAGAAGTTCCTTAGGACTCCCTCTGCCCCCGGCCCCGACTTCTATGCACCGCTGCACTCTGGTCCTTGCAGTCTCCTCCTTCCTTGCCGGGGCTGGGAGTTTGGCACTTTAGCCCCTCGGCAGGGTGAGCTGTGAAGCAGCAGCGCACGTCCCGCTCCCACCGCGCTCCCCTGCTCCAGCCCTGGCAGGAAGTGGAGGGAGGGAACGCCCTGGCTCGTAGATAGTGTTTGCTCGGAGAGGCCCGGGGGCTACAGGAGCCCTTCGTGGGAGAGGCGAGGAGGAGCATCCCAGTTTGACGACAGTAATTTGCACTTTGAACATGCTTCGTTTTTGTGTTGTGGTAACAAGATTCCTTATTTATTGTTTAAAAAAGGGTCGGTATTTTTTAGTTCTGTTCTTAGGGGGTGGGGGTGGAAGGGGTTCAGGCTGTTTCCCAGTAGGCTCCAGTGCAGGGAGCTCCAGTGCCGGCGTGCCAGCAGCTGGGAGAGCCGAGGTGAAGGCAGCGCTCTGGAGTCAGATGTGTCTCGCAGCTCTTCCAGAGTAGAGGGAGAGCCCCTGGAGAAGAGCCTGTGTGCAGTGGGAGTCTCGGCAGCAGCGTGTTAGCAGGAGGATGAGGTGAGTGATGGGCTGTCCCTCCCTCCCTCCCAGCTCCGGGTGAGCTCCTCGCATTACATGCCCGTTTTGCCTCCAGCCTTTCGGGGAAGGACGTGTTTAGCCAGGAGCTTGTCCTTGTGACGCGGGACAGCCGAGCGCTGCTTGCTGCTGGGGGACGTGGCGCTCCTCATCCGACTCTGCCTCTCCTTTCCAGGTCTAGACAAAGATGCAGTTAAGCAGGGACTGGATATGGTTTTCTCAGGCTTGTTTATCCAAGGCAATAGATTGACAGGGGACTAAGGGGCTGTCAGCTTCTCTCCCCGCCCCCGTTTTGGGGGGGGGGGGTGGTGTTGTGTAGCCATGTTCTGAAAGCTTCTCTCTTCTGCACAGATACCCCAGCTTTCCCTGAAACGTGGTGGGTCAGGCGTTGCCTGCTGGTGTAGTTAGGGCAGCTTTGAGCCCTTGGAAAAGTTTACATAGGATAAGATGTGTCTGCTATGGAGACTTGGATTTTTTTTTGCTCTTCTCTGAAACTTTGCGTGGAGATTCAGTGGCCTTGAATTCGTAGCGGTTTTGGAAGAGGTGAAGAATAACCTGGCTTTTTTCGTTTGCTTGTTTTTTGGTTGGGTTTCTGGGGTTGGGAGCAGGGCTGAAGTATCTTGTCTGAGCACAAGATCAGCTGAGTTGGTCTGTAGCACACAGCAGCTTGTTGAAGTCGGGTACCTGGGGTCTGGAAAACCGCAATAAAAACGCGGAATTTAACTGGATTAACAGGAAACTGACTCTGAACACCCACTCTGTCCCCTGTGATGCCTGGAAATCCAGCTGTGGCCCAAACATGACGGCTTTCCTTGGGCCGTTTGTCCTGGTTTGCCCCCTCCCTCCTCCCCTTCCCCCTTACACTGATACCTTTGTCAGAGCAAGTTGAAGCACTTCCTGGTGTTGGGGCGGATCGAGGCTGAGCAGTTGCGTGTCGTGTGCCTTGTGGCAGCAGCCTGGCTGGGGTGAGGGCCCAGCAGCACACCTGGTGGCAGCTCCGCGTTGGAATGGTGTTAAGCTTCCTTCAGTTGGGATGATCTAGCGTCTCGCTTGGATTGCTTTACTGTGGTTTCCAGCAGGAAGCGTTCTGGGTGGCAGCTGGTCCCCTCCCCCTGCAGACTGGAGAGGGGCAGCTAGACTAGAGGCCAGCAGTTCAGTTCAGTGCGGGGCTTCTCTCTGGGGACACTTGCCGGCCCTCGGGGCTGCTGGAGCTGCGTCTCTGCTGGGCCCTGTGCCCGGGGGAGGTGCGGGGTGGGCAGAGCCTTGCGCGGACACTAAAGGAGAGCTCGGGGGTTGGTTGGTCGAGGGATGGCACTAAAACGCCTTTGGGCCAAGGGCTTGCTGACCTCTGGTGACCCAGCATTTGGCGCTGGGCTCGGGGCTGGGGGAGGCTGCCTCATCCCACATCCGCCCCAGCGGAGCAGGGTTTGCCCCCGGCTGCACTTCTGGGATGCAAAATCGAACATTTCCTTTGCTTCCCGGCCTGGACACCTCTGATCCTTTTCGCTCCCCCCCCCCCCCTCACCCTTCCATGACACCTCTTGTAGCTGTCCCTTTTCTTTTTCTGGCCATGGCCAGGTGCCTGTCTGTCCTCTAACCACAGCCTGCTCGCCCCTGGTGCAGGAGAGATGTGTAGCTCCCTTCCCATGCCCCTCTGAAGCTCTAAAACTGACACAGCCCTCCTGCAGCTCCTCCTCCCCTCGATGTCTCTCCTTCACTCGCATGCAGTTTGCTTCAATAAATTATTGTAGTAGTTTGCAATAAACTTTTTTGTATTTTTTTCCCCTGTATTTATTTTTTTTTCTCCTCCCTGGGAGGGATCGGAGGGGGCATGGGGCCCTTTGGCACGGGCAGCACTTCGGGGACCCTGGGCCACCGGGCTGGGACTGGGGGCTACTGTGGCCAGGGGCTCCCCAAGCTCAGCAGCTTCTGCAGTAGCCACGGGGTGGCAGGGAGGCTGCTGGGTGTATGGGGACCCCCCAGCCCTGGGACCCCCAGCCAGGCACACTGTGGAATTCATGGGAAGCTGCTTTTCAACTCCTGGGGTTTTTTTCCCTCTTGCTCTGGGTAATGCATAACCAAAATAAAACATACTGAGGAAAAACCAACCCAGCCCGAAGGACTGTTTTTGTCTTGGTGCGTGCAGCTCACCTGTGGGGTGGCCAGTGTTGTCCTGGGTGGCTGGGACATCTTTCCCTATCTGCAGCCCCTCTTTAGGGCAGGACCCCTCTGGGAGAGCAGGGTTAGAAGTGACAGATCGTTTTGCCAGGGGTTTGGTTTGCAGTTTGGCCTGGGGCTGCTGTGCCATGTCCAGCCTGGGGGCTGCCCTCGAGCATTGCTCGACGCTCAGGCCCCAGCCGGCTGCCAGGGCTGAGGTGTTGAGCAATGTCCGGGCTTTGCTCACCTCTTCCCGGCAGTGGGTTCCCGAGCTCTGGAATGAGTCGAGGGATTAGCGTGCTGCTAATCTCACTGTGTGGCTGGGAGGGAGGAGTGGGTCAGCCGGGGCTGGGAGCCTGTTGCTGCCGAGCCAGACGCTTCTGGGCAAGGCACTTGGAGTAGCGATGCGTGGGGGAATTAGGGAAATAATCTGTCGCTGTTGATCCCAGAGGCGGGAATTTGCAGCGCGGTGCCAAGCCCCAGGCACGGAAGAGGGGGAGAGCCAGGCCAGCGGACGTGTGAGCGGAGCTCCCGGCTGGAATGCACCAGCTCAGCAAGGGATTGTCCTCGCCGGGCCGGGCGGGTGCTGCGCCCGGAGCCTGGTGGCCGTGACAGCTGCCCGGACCATGGCGGCCGCAGACAGCCCCTCCACTGCCCTCCGGCGCCGCGACCTCTGCAGCCGTGGCATCCGCCTGGCCGGGAAGATGCGCGCGGACGTCGTCGACCTCCTGGACACCTACGTGAGTTTGCCCCGATCCTTCCCAGCCGCGAGGCTGGGAGCACTGGTGGGACCTGGGCAGCGGCAGGACTCTGACCCCTGGCAGGGATGGGGCACGGAGTGCTGCTGGATCGGGGCCTGCCGACGCACCTGGGCGAGACTCGGACAGCTTGCACTGCCCCGACACCTGCAGGGCTCAGGGCTGCGGCTCCTGCCTCCGCTGATCCCCGGCGGGTCTCACCCTGCAGGTGGAGCAGCAGGGCTTGGACGCCTCGGCCACCGTGGCGGCGCTGGAGGGGGTGCCGCTGGCGGCGGTGGAGCGCTGGGACGAGCAGACGGGCACGCAGCGGCTGCTGGAGAACCTGGCGGCCTACCGCGCCTTCCGCGCCCTGCTGGCCCAGATGCTGGAGGAGCAGCGGGAGCAGCTGGGTGAGGCCGACGCGGGCCTGGGCCGGGCACTGGCAGCCGTCCTGCTCCAGGTCTCGGCCTTCGCCTACCACCTCGAGGAGCTGCTGCGGCTGGAGAGCCGCGGGATCCCCGGCGAGGAGGGGGACGGGCCGCCGCCCCCCCCGCGCCTCAGCCTCTTCGAGCAGAAGCTGCGGGGCCTGGGCGTGCTGCGGGAGCTGGCCCAGTGGGCCGTGAGGTCTGCGCGGGACCTGCGGCAGCTCGCCAAGCCCAGCCCGGCCACCGGCACGGCCACCGGCCTGGCCGAGAGCCCCTGAAGGCGAGCACGGAGCGGGGGGTCTTGGGTGCCGCTGGGGCTCCTTGCCCACCCTCTCAGAGGGCAGCTGACAGCGAAGGAGGGGGCCGGGGAGGGGAGGGGCCGTGTCATTAATCCCCGTGCTTTTAGTGCTGCTCCCTGTGGGGAAACTGAGGCACAGGCCGCAGTCTACCCTGGAGGGAGCGGGGATCCTCAAGGGGTCCTTGGGCTTTTCCTGCGGGGCGGTTGAATTATTCCCCGGGAAGCAGCTTTGCTGCTCGCCCCAAGGCCTGGATGCCGTGACCAGCAGCGCTGCCCTTGTCTTGGGAATTTGGACGCTTCCTATGGCAGGCGGAAGCTGCCTTTGGGGCTCTTGCAGATGCAGGGCAGGAGCGAAGGGACAGAAAAGCATCACCCGGTGAAAGGAGTCTTGAGACCTGCCCCCCACCTGCAAGGCACAAGGCTTGGCCTCCTGCACGTGGACTCTTTCCTTCTGCCCATCTTGTGTTGGCTGCTCATTGAATTTCTGCTCTAACTGCTTGGGGGCTTTTTGGGGAGGGGGGGAAGCAGGGATGCGGTGAGGAGGGGAACTCTTAACTCTTGGACACGATAATGGAGAGGATCTTTTAACTGAAAGGGGATCTTTTAGCTGTGATTCAGAAGCCCCTCTGCAAGGAGGTTGGTGCCTACAGGGGTTATTTTAGGATTGGGAACGGCATGGGAGAATCTAACAGCCCCAACCACATCGCTCACCCTGTGGAGTGCTGGGACTGGTTTCACAGCTTCCTGGGCCACGATTCTCCTGCCGACTGGATGTGATGGCTGCTGGCTGCCGAGTGAATAAAAGGGCTGGGAGATCTACCAGGGTGATGTACTTCTTGAGGGGAGGCGGGGCAGCCAGCCTCACCAGAGAGTCTGGGCTGCCCAGTTCCCACTCCAGGGAAGGGTCTGTCCCAGTGTGGTGAGAGGTTTGGGGGGATGCGACCCACCGGGAGGCCATGGGGAAGATGAAGGAGCTGGGGATGAAGGAGATGGTGGGAGGACGTGGCGGGGGTCACAGGGGCTGTGCCCTGCCCTGGTGTGGCCCTGCCTTCCTCCCTGGGCTGTGAGAGGGCAGGCAGCATGGAGGGAGACAGGGGCCACGGAGTGGGGAGGAGGCGGGAGACATGCCCGGCTGGCCCCGCACAAAGCGGCTTTGTGGCGGCGGGTGCGGACAGCACCGGGCACAGCGCCTGCCCCAGCACCAGCAGCGTCTGCACAGGCACGGGGGCCCTGGGAGCACAAAGAGCAGCCCGGGGCAGAGCCCTCAGGGCCATCCTGCCCACCCCACTGGCCACATTGGGGCACACAGGGCCGCAGGGCTGGGGCAAGGGGGGTTTGATGGGGTCTACTGTTTTATGGGTGATGCCTGAGAGGAAGAACATACACCTTCTTCATTGCCACTCACTGCCTGCCCTCAGCTTGGCAGCTCAGACTGGATTATTTCAATCTTTATGCTTCCCTGCGCTCAGGAATAACAATTTATGGCCATTATTTTTTTTCAGGATTAGTCAAAGCAAGTCCCTTTTCTGACAAGTGTTTTTCTTGCCTGCTGCTGTATGCTTGAAGCCACCTTGCTCTTCTCCCCTTGCACCCTCCAGCTCAGCAGTGGCTGGGTGCTCACACCCTCCTCACCTTCCTGCGGGGGGGCACGGACATCTGGAGGGTGTCCTTGAACCTCACCACCCGACCAGGTGGGAACAGACTCCTTTTCTCCAGCGGCACAGGCCGGGTACGAGGTGACCTTCAGGTCCCTGGGAGCCGGCCAGGGCTGCAACTCGATCCTCCCACATCAGCTGCTGGCAGAGAGCTGAGCTCGGTGCTGCACTTGCACTCCAGGATGGAAGCAGCAACGGAGACCCAAGGTGGACAATGGTGTTGCCCCAGGGACTTCCCTGGGCTTTTGCAACCTTCCTTACTCCTTCCCTGTTACCTTGCCAGCTGGGTGCACCTGCGTTTGTGGAGCAGGCGCCACGCTCGGGAATGGCCACCCTAACCAGAAGCAACGGGAAAAAGCAATCCGTTAATCCAAACCTCCGCACTCCGGCTGAGCAAGAGGCTCTGGCTCCCGGCCTTTCCCTGCCAGCCAGCCCCCACCGTGCCGTGCAGAGGCGGTGACGTCTGAGCTGGCTGGGTTTTAATGCTGTTTTTCAGCTGCAGCCCTGAGGGAATCACCAGTGAAGTGATTTGGCGAGGACAGGGGCGCCCGGCAGCCGAGCTCCCGTGGTGCCAGGAGGCTCTTGGATTTGCTTTGCCATGGATTGAAGTGAAGCTGATCCGGGTGGCTGAAGGAGACTGAAGCCGTTCATTTTGGAATCAGAAATTAGGAGTTTGAGGGGAGGACAGTTGTACCCGTGTGGCTAATGCTGCTGAGGACCCCTGCAATGGCCTCCTGCAAACTGAGAACCCCCCAAAAACATCCAACTTTGTGCTTTGGGAAGAGAGAAATGGTTGGCAGTGCTGGTGGGAACAGGGAAGCGGGGTGGGGGGAGGGAGGGCTGCGCTCCTAGATTGCAGCAGGGATGGAGCCACCAAAAGCAACCCATGGATGTGTTTAATTTCGAAATAATAAATGTTTTTAGGGCTTAACATGCGGCTGGGCATGCTTTGTTGGGGTTGGAAAGGTTTCAAGCTGACTGAGGCTGCTCCCTGACCTCAGGCCTTGGTGCAGGGTGAGAATGGATTTGCCCCTTGCCCGTGGGGCACCAGAGGCCGGCGGGGTTCAGCTGTGCTGGTCCCGCTGCTTCACCCACAGTCCCACGCCAGCACTGCAGTGCTGGCTCCTGACTTCTTGATCCTGAGCTGGAGCTGGGGGGGGTGGGTGGATGTTCACCAACACTTTCCTTTTTTAATAGCAGGAAAGCCTTTTCCTCCTGCCTGAGTCAGCGGAAAGGATTTCCCCGGGTTTCCCCGTCGTGGCCTTGGCTGCACTTGTCTGCCTCAAAGGAACAGGTGAAAACCCAGAGGAGTGGCTCTCTGTGGCTGTGCTGCTTTCCTGGGAAGGGCCAGGAGCCCTCCCTCCTTGCAGGAAAGTGTGCCTCGAGCGTAGCCCTGCGTGTCTCTCCAAGTGTGAGCTGGAAAAAAGGAGAACTTCTGCGGTTCACCTCATCCTCTCTCACCACCGCGCCCGCCAGCTGGCATCACCGCAGTTAGTCCCCACCTGTTCCTTCCCCCTTTTCATCCCTTCGTTTTTTCCTCTCCTTGGATCCTGTCTAATGGTTTCTCACCACAAGCGCCACTGGCAGGCGCTCGGCAGGATGGGCAGTGCCTGGGAAACAGGTTTGGCGGGAGAGGAGCTTCGCCACCTGCCTGGAGATGAGCTGCCTCCAAGCCGAGTTGGGCCATGGACTGGGGGATTTCCTGGTGCTGCAAAACCTGGGACACAGGTGCAATTTGTACAGTGCTCCCAAACCAGGAAAGTCCATGTGTCTAATACCCAAGGAAATCAGTGTTTGCTGTGTCTGAGCACAGGAGCATGAAAGGAGGTGAGACCAGTCTGTCACCACTATCCTGCCATTCAGGGCTGCTCTGGGAAGCTGCTTATGGGGCTCTGTGGAAAAACAAGCTCAGGAATGTTTTCCTAGCCTGCAGGGAAGGGCCAGCAGTCCAGCGCTGCTCCGGTCCGGGGGTTGCCACAGCACAGAGGTGCCCACGTCACAGCAGGGAGCAGCCAGGCAGGCAGCTGGGAGAGCTGGGGTGCAGGAGCTGGGGCTACGGCCCATGTGCCCCTCAGACAGGAGGCAGCTTTGGGCTTTGAAGCCATTTTTGCGTGTCACGGGCCACGGGCAAGGGCAGCTCAGGGGGCCACTTCCTGAAGAAGCTCTTGGACCACATTTCTCTGTCACAGCACATGCAGCAGGATCCCTGTGACCCACCAGCACCCTGAATCCCATCGCTGGCAGGCAGGGGCTGCGGGTCCCCACGAGGATGGGTGTGCATCAGGGGCTCCCTGGGCTGCACACCTGGTTAGGGGTATGGGGGGAAGGGGGGTCTTCGGGCTGCAGGGCTGGGATACAGGACATGGAGAGGGGTCCAGGGGGGCAGGGCAGGGATACAGGACATGGAGAGGGGTCCAGGGGGGCAGGGCAGGGATACAGGGACATTGAGAGGGGTCCCAGGGGGGCAGGGCAGGGATACAGGACATTGAGAGGGGTCCCGGGGGAGCAGGGCGGGGGTACAGGGACATTGAGAGGGGTCCCAGGGGGGCAGGGCGGGGGTACAGGGACATTGAGAGGGGTCCCGGCGGAGCAGGGCGGAGATACAGGGGGACCCGGGGTGCAGGATAGGGATACAGGGACAGCGGGAGGTGCCGGGCCGCAGGATGAGGGTACAGGAACAGAGGCGGGAAGGGTCCCTCGCCCCCCGCCGCCGCCACCGGGGCGGGCGGGGCGCGGTGACGCCGCGCGGCCCCGCCCCCGGCCCGGGGCGCTCGGTGCGGGCGGGGCCGGGCGGAGCGGGCCGGGAGCGGCGCCGCGGGTGCGCGCAGGGGCGAGGGGCGGCCCGGCCGTGCGCGGCTCCGGCCCCGGCGGGGGCGGGCAGAGCCCTGCGCCGCGCCGAGCATGCGAGAGCCGCCGGGGCGGGCGGCAGCGGCGCAGCCAGCCGGGGCCGCGGCCGGGGCGGCGGAGCCATGCTGCTGGCCTCGGCCGTGGTGGTGTGGGAATGGCTGAACGAGCACGGGCGGTGGCGGCCCTACAGCCCGGCCGTCAGCCACCACATCGAGGCGGTGGCCCGCGCCGGGCCGCGGGCGGGCGGCAGCGTGGTGCTGGGCCAGGCCGACAGCCGCCTGGCGCCCTACATCATCGACCTGCAGTCCATGCACCAGTTCCGCCAGGACACCGGTGAGTCGGCCCCGCGGCCCGCACGGCCGGGCGGGCGGGCGGGCGGGGGGCTCCCGGTGTCCCCCGCTCCGGGGCTGCGCCGTGCGGCCCCGCCGTGCCCGCTCCCGCACCGCCCGGCCGCGATGCCGGCTCGCCCGATGTCCTCCCACCTGGTCCCCAGGTCCTCGCCCTGCCCTCGCTGCCCAGTCCTGCCCACGCATCCGTGGTCCCCCCCCCGCCCCCCGGGGTCGTGCTGCCCGCCCTCCTCGCTGCTGCAGCGCCCCGTGCCCTGTTGCACCCACCCCGTGGCCTTTCCTTCTCCCTTCAGGGGAGCCCGTCTCCTGCACACCCTTCCCAGGGCCGTGCCCGGCTCCCTCTGTGCTGTCCCGGAGCCGCCATCGACCTAGAGCTGAATGGCACTTGGGTGACAGATCCTGCCCTCCCTGGGGGATGGCAGCCCCGGGGCAGCGGCGCAGGTGGAGGGATGCTCGAGGAGGGCACGGGCAGGTGGGTGGGTCCCCAGCGTGATGGGCTTGTCCGGGGCACAAGCACCCGTGGCAGGGCATTAGCATGGGGGGGTTGTGACCCCCCCAGCGCCCCCGTGATGGCCAGCGTGCTTTGTCCCTGGGGTGCAGCAGAGCGCCCAGACACCCTCCTTTGTCCCTCTTTCCCCAGCAGCCCTGGGGGCTGGCGGCGACCCTCCCCTGCCCGTGGGCGTGGGGACAAGGGACCTCTGCGAGCAGGGGGGCTGGGGGCCAGCTTCTGAGGGCTATTGTTGCCCAGGGTGGAGGACTGAAAGGGAGATTGTTCTGTCTCTCCCTGGGTTGCTGGGGATGTTGGTATTTTGGGTCATTAAACAGCTCTGATTTGGGGGGGTCGCGACCCTGGCAGGCCCTGAATAGCTATTGTTCCCTTTCTTCCCCTGTTGAATGGGAGGCCGGCTGGCGGCGCGGGGCTGGGGGAACACACAGCATTCCCACACTGCTGCCTGGGGACCGCCAGATGCCGCATGCTGCCGCCGGATTAGGATAAATCACTGCCCCGCTCCCCTCGGCTTTTCTGCCCCGGGTGCCCCTTGGCAGGACAGGGCGGGTGGCTTGGCTTGGCTTGGCTTGGCTTGGCTGGGGTGTAGCTCCACCCCACGCCCCTTAGCAGGGTGCTGATAAACACCTTTTCCTCCTTATCCCGCTCGTGTCCCTGCGGGACCTGCGGTGGCGGCTGCTCCCCGCGGAGAGGTGGGGCGGGGGGGGAGGTGAGAAGGGACTGAAATTCTTGCAGGCTTTGCAGGACACGTGGTGAAAAGCCGAAGCAGCAGACTTGTTATTGCTTCTCTCTGAGTGCTTTCTTGTTCCTCACGCTGGGCTCAGCCATGGAGTTCTGCAGAAGGACCTGGAGGCAGCAGTGCTTGTCCCACCTGTTACCCAAAACACCTCTGGACATTAGTGACATGCTCGGGATGGGACCCTGGGACCAAGCCCAGCCGTGCTCGGCCTGCCCTGCCCTGCTGTGAGCTGTCCCAAAGAGGAAGGCTCTCTCCTTATGGCAGGAGTTTGCAAATTTTGTGTCCACGCTTTGAATGCGTCCTAGTTGACTGGGAGTGGTGGGAAAGGAAACGCCTAGCCAAAATAAGGATGCAGGGCACAAAGCCTTGGTGCTTTGTGCTCTCATCCTACTCCTGATGTTTGCTGATGGGGCAGCGGGAGCTGGGCATGGGGCCCCGCTCGAACTCCTTAGCTTGGCCTCCCAGGGATTTTCCCTGTGCCACAGTGGGGGTTTTCATTGCGGGCTGGTTTGGCAGCTGCAGATGGTGGGGCTGGCACGAGCCCCGCTCCCCTACGTGCGTGAGGGCCCCTGTGTGTCACTGCTGGGGGCTCGGAGCTGCCCCTCAAATCTTTCATTCACCTGCTCCAGCCCAGAGGTGAGAGGGAGACAGGCACTGCAGGGCTCGGGTGCCCTAATGCCTGGTTTCGTCAGGCTCCCGCGGGAGGCCCCTGGGAACAGGCTGGAGCAGCCAAGCCTTGCGGTTCTGTGTTTCCCCATCAGGGCTGAGTGGCTCCACACGGGGGCTGTGGGCCAGTGGGGGTGAAATCTGCCCTTCCCTTCAGCCCAGTTGCACGGGGGGTTCCCCCCGCCCTCCCCCAGGCTGTGGGGCTCCCTGCCCTCTGGGGAAACCGAGGCACACCAGTCCCCGGGCAGGGCGGGGACAGCAGCGGAGCCGGAAAGCCGTGCTGTCCCCGTGTGGAACGGCACCGGCGGGGCAGGTTGGGGTGGTTTCGCTGCCTGCCCACGGGTGGGTGCTGGCGCCAGGGTCTGACGGCGTCTGTCGCCCTCCCTCAGGCACCATCCGGCCCGTCCGGCGCAGCTACTACGACCCGTCCTCGGCGCCGGGCAAGGGAGTCGTCTGGGAGTGGGAGAATGACAGCGGGACGTGGACACCCTACGACATGGACGTGGGCATCACCATCCAGCGCGCCTACGAGAAGCAGCACCCCTGGGTGGACCTGAGCGCCATCGGCTTCTGCTACGTCATCGACTTCGCCACCATGGGCCAGATCAACCGGCAGACCCAGCGCAAGCGCCGCGTCCGCCGCCGCCTCGACATGGTCTACCCGCTGGTGTCGGGCACCCTGCCCAAGTCGCAGTCGTGGCCGGCCAGCCCCGGGGCGGCGGCGGCCCCTCCGGTCCCGGCCTGCACCTGTCCCCAGTGCCTCCTGGTCATGAGCGTCAAAGCCACCGCCGGCCCCAGCGCCGCCACCCTGCAGCCCCGCAAAGCCGCCCCCGCGCCGCCGGCCACCCCCAAGCCCCCGCTGCCCGCGGCAGGGCCGAAGGCGCCGGACGGCGTGGCCGTGGTGCGCGGCTCGCTGAAGCCGCTGGCGGCGCAGGGTGGCCGGCGGCAGGCGGCCAGCACGCCCGCCCTGAGCTCGGCCAGCGCCTCCGGCAGCCCCCCCGGCATGGGCAGCGGCAAAGCCCCCCGGCCCGGCCTCGGCACCCTGAACCGCAGCCACCTGCAGCGCCTGGCCATCGCCCAGTCCCGCGTGCTCATCGCCTCCGGGTGAGTCCTGCTGCCTGCCGGCCACGGGGTGCCCGGCACAGACCTTCCTCCCTCCCCGGGGCACAGAGGGGCCGCAGCCCCCGCCGCAGGGGTCTGCCACCCCTGAGCCTGGTGGGAGACGCCCCGGTGGTCCCCAACCTCCCGTGGAGGGTGGTGGGTTCTGCCGGGCCCCTCGCCTTCCCCGCAGGTGCCTGGGGACTGGAGCAGGGATGGGGTGGCTCCTGCATCTCAATGAAGAGGCTGGGGCTGCTCTTTCTCTTGGAGTCAGGGGTTGGGTGGGGGACTGCGAAAGGCCCAAAGAAAAGCCATTCAGGCCCCATGAGAAGGGGTCCCTCCAGACCCCCACCCTCCAAACACACTTTTTTGTGATGGGGTGGACGTTTAATGGGCCTGTTTCTCCCCTTTGTCTGTCTCTGCCGGCAGCCTTCTGTCGCAGCCTGGCCCCTTTCCTCTCCCTCTCCGTCCTCCCCCTTCCCTCTGCTCCTGACCTGCCGGGAAACTTTCCCATGGAAGAGAGCCCCAAGGGGAGGCGGGGGGGGGAAAGAGCTGTGGCAGTGACGTGGCCATAAGGAGAAAAGAGGAAAAGAAACAACAGACTGGCCCGGGGAGCTGTGACAAAAAGGGGCCATGAATGGAGATGCAGGCAGGGTTTCTAAAGCGCCAGAGAAAAGGCGGTGGTGGGGCAGGGAGGGGCACGTTGCCCCACCGGGGGATTCTCTGTTTCCAGCCAGGGCCCGTGCAGTTGCTCGGGCAACCCTTGTGTTGCCCCTGGGCCCTGTGGGGATGTGGTGGGTGCCTCCTGCCCATCCTGATGTGGTCTCTGCTGGCTCCCCTCAGGGTCCCCACGGTCCCTGTGAAGAACCTCACCGGCTCCAGCCCCGTCAACCCAGCACTGGCAGGTGAGGATGGGGCCGCAGCGGGTGCTCGTTCCCGCGGGGTGGGGGGGACAAACAGCCCCAGTGGGGTGGGTTTTGGGGAGCGTCTGGGGTTCGGGGTGTCCCTGGTTTTCCTCGGTGCCATTTGCTACCTCCTTGCGCAGGGATCACGGGGATCCTCATGAGCGCAGCCGGGCTGCCCGTGTGCCTGACCCGGCCCCCCAAGCTGGTGCTGCACCCCCCGCCCGTCAGCAAGAGCGAGATCCAGCCCATCCCCGGCATCTCCCACTCCTGTCGCAAGACCACCAAGAAACAGGCCAAGAAGGGTAGGAGAGACTGTCCCTCCTGCCCTTCCTGGTTCCCCTGTGCCCCTCATCCCCTCTGCCGCCCCTGGCAGCGGGTTTCTCCCATCCTTTGACTCTCGCTCTCCCGCAGGTAAAACCCCAGAGGAGGTGCTGAAGAAATACCTGCAGAAGGTGCGGCATCCGCCGGATGAGGTGCGAGCGGCGGGGCTGCGCCGGGGCGTCCGGGGGGCTCTGCCCTGGGATGAGCTCTGCCCTGGGATGAGCCACCGGGGACCCAGCGATGCCACGTGCAGGGATCTGCCGCCGCCCTGCGTGGCTCTGCCCTGTCCCCAGGAGGGGCCGTGTGCTGCAGGGTGGTGGCCCGGCCCGGGGGTGGGCGCCGGTCCCTGGGTGAGAGCAGCGCAGCCCATCAGCACCCGTCCCTCTGATCCCTGTCCTCCCCTCCGGCACAGGACTGCACCATCTGCATGGAGCGGCTCTCTGCCCCCTCTGGCTACAAGGGGCCCCAGCCGGCCGTGAAGCCTGACCTCGTGGGGAAGCTGGTCAAGTGCAGCCACGTCTTCCACCTCCACTGCCTGGTGGCCATGTACAACAACGGCAACAAGGTGAGAGGGTGCAGCCCTGGGGGACCCCCAGCTCAGCCACCTCAGCTGAGCTCCATGAGCTCTCCACGGGACAGAGCTCCAGCCCGGCTGCCCTGGAGGGCTGTGAGCTCCTACCCCGACTCAGAGTTTAGTTTTTATCAGCAGCAAGCGCTTGGGGAGTGCGAAATCAGAACCCGGGGCTGTGCACGTGTGTTTCCCCCCACTATGCCCGGTTTTGTGTGCTTGTTTTCCTTCCCAGGGTGGACTTTGATCCCTGCATGTTTGAGCAGAGCTACCTGGAATCTGGTGTCAAGCAGTGCTTCTCCAGCCACGGGAGGGTTTTTGCAAATACCCCTCGTGCTTGACACTCCCTGGGAAATGCACTGTTTGGAGATTTTCAATATTTATTGTATTTCCCTCTTTGAAAAAAAACAAAACAAAACAAGCCACCAAATCAGAGCTAGGGAAAGCAATGAGGACTGGAAAGCTGATGGGAAGAGAAACGCAGACCTCGTGGTTTTGGTTGAAGTTGTGTAGTGAATTCTCCCAGCCCTGTCCCAGGCTTCCTGAGAGCTCTTCAAATGATGCTTTTCCCAATTAAAACAGCATTCAGTGCTGCTCAGGGACTCAGTGCCTGGCGTGGCTCGGTGCTGGGGATCCTGGTTTCACTGTGTGGCCCTTTTCCTGCTCTCAGGATGGGAGTCTGCAGTGTCCCACCTGCAAAACCATCTACGGGGTGAAGACGGGGACGCAGCCTCCCGGGAAGATGGAATATCACATCATCCCCCACGCGCTGCCCGGCCACGCCGACTGCAAAACCATCCGCATCATCTACAACATCCCCCCGGGGGTGCAGGTGGGTCTGGGGGGGGAAATCACCTGGGGGGGCTGGTCCTTGTCGCTGCTGAATCCCCCCCAGGTCACGCTACAGCTCGTGCCTTGACTCGGGAGCTGCTCGTCCATAAGGATGTTGTGGGAAGTCTGGGGTGTATCTGCGTCAAAGTGCTGTCCCTGTCTGCTTGGTGGAGCGGGGGGGGGGTGGTGGTGGCCATTAGTGCCCACCAAGGCTTGGGGGATGCCCAGAGCATCCTTTTGAGCTCCAAAAGGGTTTTCTTCTCCCACTTCCCACATCGCAGGGACCGGAACATCCAAACCCTGGGAAGAGCTTCACGGCCCGTGGCTTCCCCCGGCACTGCTACCTGCCAGACAGTGAGAAGGGCAGGAAGGTGAGCTGGCCAAGGTGTGCCAGGGTGGGAAAAGCAAACATGGCTTAAGAGGGGGAATGTGGGTGGAGGTTTTCCCTGCAGCCCCATCCAGCAGGCTCTGCGGGAGCCCCGTGACCTTCCCGTGCAGGCTGGTCCCTCTGTTCTGGCTGGGGCGGGAGGCTGGGCTGGGACGCTCCGGGAGGCCTTGCCTGCGGGTCGCTCGCGTTGCCGCGCTCGCTTTGCTGCCTGCCCCGTTCCCGGCCTCCGCAGGTACTGAAGCTGCTGCTGGTGGCCTGGGACCGGCGCCTGATCTTCGCCATCGGGACCTCCAGCACCACGGGCGAGTCGGACACGGTGATCTGGAACGAGATCCACCACAAGACGGAGTTCGGCTCCAACCTCACTGGCCACGGCTACCCCGACATCAACTACCTGGACAACGTCCTGGCCGAGCTGGCGGCCCAGGGCATCACGGAGGAGAGCCTGGCGCAGGAGAAAGACTGAGACCGCGGCGAGGAGGCAAGGAAAGGGTTGCCTGTGCCGGCACCCGCCAGGATAAAGCTGCTGGAGATACCTGCCTGGGGGCTTTTCAGGGCACACCTGGAGCCCCCTGCTCCCAGTGGCAGCCGCGCAGTGCCCCGGGCTGGCTGGGAATGTGGGAGAAGGTCCTTTTGGCCATCCCCTTCACTCCTGCAGGGCGGGAACATCCCCACACACAGCTGGGGGGCTTCAGGCTGGCTTGGCCACCCCTCTGGATGGTGTCCTGTCCTTGCTGCCACTGTGCTGAGGGCTTGGGGGGTGCCAGGCTCCCCTCTCTCCTCACCTGTGCCGGTCCCAGCCTGACCCAGCACCCCTGGCACCCGCCTGGGGCTGGGACCTGGCTCGGGGTGGGAGCTGGGGCCGCGGGAGTCCCCCTTGCCCTGCCTCGTCCCTCTGACGTTCGTTTGTTTGTTCGTTCTGTCCGGTACCTCCCCACCGGTCTCCCGTGTCCGTGGAGGTTGGGGGGTCCCTGGGCTGCCTTGGCTCCCCCCAGCCCTGTGCCCCCTGCTCCTCTTGGCTGTGTCTGAGCTGTGCCCTGCAGGGTCCCCTTGTCTGGGCTGCCCCCGCCTCTGCGGGCCAGGGAGGGGCTGGCGGGTGGTAGGAGGAGGGGGTCGGGACAGTGACATCCCAGCCCCCCGCAGTGGGTTCCTTGAACTGTTCGTATGGGGGCGTCCCCGCGTTGGAATTTCTATATACCTCGTGTTTTGGGGTTTTGTCGTATATATGTACATATAGGGGGGGCGTTTGGGGAGGCAGCCTGGGAGAACGCGGTGCTGCAGCCAGGCCGGGGCTGGGCACGGTGGTGCTCGGGGTTGGGACAAGGGTTTGTGGGGCCCCCCCACCCCGGCAGGGCTCTGCCCCACGGGAGGGCTGTCACCTGTGGGTCCCCATGGGGCCAGGTGGAGGTGGGGTGAGAACTGTCCCCCTTCCTGCACCCAGAGAGGCCTCGGGGGGGTCTGGAGGGGAAGGTGGCTGCTGAGGGGTTGGCGTGGGCTGGCCCAGAAGGGTGGCGTGGGTAGGAGAGTGTGGGTGATGTGGGTGGGGGAAGTGTGTTCCAAGGCTCTGGGGGTCCCTGCCAGTCCCCTGGGGTGACTGGGCCTTGGAGAGCCCTGGGCTGGTGGAAGATGGCCCTGCCCAGGGCAGGGGTTAGGAACGAGAGGGTCTGTGGGTCCCTTCCATCCCAAACCAGGGATTCGTGGGGCTTCTCGGAGCCGCCTGTGCTGGGTGCTGGGGGGTCCCTGCCCCTCTGTGCTGGCGGGAGGGGGGGCCCATCCTGCTGTGCATCGTTCTGTTGTTGTTGCTGTTTTTCCTCTCCGTGGTCTGGAGGGTCCGTCACCCCCGTGGCCACCCCGCGGAGGGGCTGGGGGTCAATAAAGCGGATGGCAGGGGACTCTGGCGGTCCCTGCACGGCCTGGCCTCTCTGTTGTCTTCTGTCAGTCATCTGTGTGGCCAGGCGAGCCAGGGCCACTGTGGGCAGGGCCAGGCGCGCCCCGAGTCCCCCTGATGGCGCTTTGCAGCGACCTGTCCCCAGCCACCCTCAGCGTGGGTTGTTATCTTCTACCTCAAGGGAAAAACCCTCTTTCCCCAGGCACACGCCCCTGTTTGGGTGGCTCTCAGCGGTGTGGTTTCTCCTCCACGCAAGCCCTGGGTTTTCCCCAGTGCGGACAAAGCCTGTCTGGAGCTATGCAAAACCCTCTGGGCGAGGAAGGGGAGGGTTCCCCCGTCCTCCTCGGTGCCAGCCCGATGGCTCTTACTGTGAGTAAGTCTTTCCACGACGTGACTTTTTTTTTTTCCTTTTTTTAATGCTCTGTTGACTACACGATGAGTTGCTGGCTGAAATAAAACTGCTCCGTGCCTCTCTGCATGCGTGTGTATATCTATCCCGATAGATATACATGGAGACGGGGGTTGCAGCTTGCAGCATGCAGGATTTGGGCGATAACCCTCCGCGGGGCCGCTCCGCTCCCTCCTTTTCCTGCGGGTTTGGGGCTTTGGGGACGAGGGGAGGGGGTGCTCAGGGCACCGTGCCCTCCGGCTCCTGCTGGTACCCCTCGCCCACGCTGAGCACGGTGCAGTGCTCGGGGCTGGCGGGGGCCGGGCTGTCCCCTGTGCCCAGCGCGCGGTAGCCCCTGGCCCTGCAGCGCCGGCGGCCGTACCACGCTGTCCCCAGGACGGTGGCCAGCCCTGCCAGCACGGCCGCGGTGACTCCAGCCACCTCTCCCCCTGACAGCCCCCGGTCCCGGACCATTTCGGCCACGTGCCGGGCCTCGTCCGGCCGTGCCAGCCGCCACACGTGGCTCTGGCCGTCCCTGACCCAGGTGCTGTCCCCGTCCCGCACCAGCAGCGTGTCCACGGCCGGCAGGTTGGCGGGGGGCCGGGTGAAGGGGGGCAGGCGGGCGGGCGGCAGCGAGCCCCCCGTGAGGAGCCCGGCCTGGACGCAGAACTGCACCTGGCAGCTGTCACTGATGAGCGCCAGGTGCTGGCTGAAGCCCGGGGGACAGCCCTTGGCGTGGGGGTCCTCGGCCGTGCCCTGGTGCTGCCCGGCCAGGGGGTTCCCCGCCTGGCAGCTGAAGAAGCCCCCGAAGGGCACCGCGTACGCGGCCCCCCCCTCATAATCCTGGCTCACGCACACTCTGAGCTCGCCGAAGAGCTTCAGCGGGAAGTAGCCCGAGGGACAGGACTGGGCTCCGGTGATGGGGTTGGCGCTGTGGGTGCTGAACAGCCCCCCGAAGAGGTATCCCGAGTTTGGGGCCGCCGGCCCGCTCGCAGCGCACCAGTAGGCACTGAACTGCACCCGGGAGAGCCAGAAGACGTCCTGGCACTTGCGGTGGCAGAAGATGCCCAGGGTGCACTTGTTGTGGCACTCCAGGTGGCTGTGACCCTCCTCCCGCTCCTGCATGCCCAGCAGCACCGGGGCGTAGGCGGCGGGGCAGGAGAAGGCCCCGGTGAGGGGGTTCCTCTGCTCCAGCGCCTGGCACAGCACGGCGGTGTCGGGGCCGGCCAGGCCGACGCACTCCTGGAAGACTCCCCCGAAGGTGAAGTTGGCCATGGTGCCCTTGCAGGAGCCGTCGTCGGTGTTGGCGTAGAAGTTGAAGTTGGGCGAGGAGGTGTCGGTGCAGCCCGGGGCGGTGTTGAAGGTGTAGTAGCGGCGGATGGCCAGCTCCACCCGCCGGGCCACCCTCCGCACCGTGGGCGCCGGCAGCTCCGGCACCGTGCTGGGCTTGATGAAGTAGAACAGGGGCAGCCCCGAGCGGTCCAGGGCCACCAGCTGGTTTTGAATCCTCTCCTGCCACGTCTTCAGGGTGATGCCTGGGTAGAAAGGAGTCCCACCGATGCTCTCCACCCGGGAGCTGGTGCGGTTCTCCAGGTACTGCTTGGTGAAGCCAGAGCTGACATCCAGGGATTCCTTGGTTCCCGCACTGATGATGCTGTGGAAGGCCACGCCGGCCGAGGCAGTGACAGCGCTCCGTGTGGCCCAGCTGTCCTTCAGGAAGGTGGCCTTGATCTGGTCCTCCTGTACCAAGGTGGCTCCTGCGTCCACGGAGGTGATGGCGTGGGTGCCGTAGCTGAGCACCAGCACCTCGGCCAGAAAGTCGGCCATCTGGGTCTGGTTGTTCTCCAGGTGGCTGGCGATGGTCAGCAGCTGCTTCTTGAAGCCCTTGTCCAGGGCCGCCTCAGGGTCGATCCTGGCAGTGTAAACCAGGTTCCTGACTTGCACCCGGGTGGTGACAGCCTGGTCTCTCACGTGGTGGGTCTTGGTGCGGTGGAAGTCGCTGGAGAACTTGCCGTTGATGGCGGAGAAGAGGGACAGCTCCAGGTTGATGGAGGCAGAGGTGACGCTCTGGTAATCTTTCCAGGACTCGATGATCTCGGAGTTGATGTCCAGGTTGCTCTGCTTGTGGGGGATAGTGAAGATCTCATCTGGGATGATGTAAGATCCATCCTCTGTGGTCTTGCACTGCGAGTAGCCCAGGTTGATGACTCTGCCCATATCCAAATTCCTGAGGTTATCCCAGCCCCCCCCCGGCAGAACTTCCAGCCGCGGGAGCTTCAAGGTCCTGCCGCACGCCCCAAACCCCGAAGAGGAGGAGAGCTCCTGGGGCTGCCCAGCCCCTGTCACCCGTGCCAGCAGTGCCCAGGTGAGCAATACCCCCCAGAGCCCCCAGCCCATGGCTGAACGCCCCAGCCCTCACCAGTCCGAGCGGTGGGAAAGGAGCTGGGAAAATGAGCTGGCTGAGGGAAACGGCAAAAGGGAAAGGAGAAGTGAGAGCTGAGGCATGTGAGAAATGACAGAGTGGAAGCTGAGGCCAGGGGGTGGGGAGCAGGAAGGTAGGTGTCTGCCCCTCCCTCAGCCCCGACATCTGCACTGGGGCCCTCTGCAGCCTCCTCCACCCCCCTCCCATCCTTCTGCCAGGGTCTGCAGTGTCACCAGCTGGGGAAAGCAGCTCCTGCTTGGGAATGCCGAGCCACAGGTGCTGAGGATACCGATCCAGCGCTGCCCAGCCGGCTGGGCTTCAGCTTCAGCGGCACAGGGCAGGTGCTGCAAGTTTTGGAGAACAAACGGTTAAAGAAGTTTCTGCCGTGATAACTGTGACTCCTTCCATATAGATAGATTCACTTCCCCTGGTTTTGCTCCTGCGTTCCTCTTTCCAGGACACTTCTGCCTGGGAGGAGGCTGAAGAGAGAGCTGTGATGGAGGCAGAGGGGCCGTAGGTGCCTGTGTTTTTTCGGCAGGATAACGCCAGGAGTGGCAGGCGAAGGGATAACAGGAACACCGCTGCGGACGTCCTTGCCGGCTCAAGCCCCTGGTGTAGCTGGAAAACCCTGGTGCGGGGATTCTCGTCTGCACTGGGACGCGCAGGCTGTGCGGTCACCTCACCTAAAACCTACCCACTGTGCCATGGGGGCAGTGGAACGGTTCAGGTTTTTCCCCCAGTATTTTGAGGAGGTGCTCTGAATTAGCCTGTTCCCGCCTTGCTTCCAGTGGTGAGATCCCCATCAGTCCCCTGGCATCTCTCCCGGGCAGTGCAGCTGGCTCTCAGCGGTGTCATCCCTCCCGACTGTGGGACAGCAAAAACCCCACGGCCAAGGGTAACCAGGGATTGTGGGGATGGACAATTTAATGGCATCAGGGGGCAGCTGTGCCAGTTCAACTGATAAAAAAGTAAATCCAAGACTGCTCTAGAGCAGTACTGCTCCTGGATGTGTGTAAATACAGGGACACCTCTTTACTCTCAAGTGAGGGAGGTTTGTGGTTGTGCTGCCAGTTTACTCTTGAGAGTTCCAGGCTTGATTTCAGCTCCCCTGGCTGGGCCTGAGGTGCAGCAGTGGCGCGAGGGCCGGAGCCGGCGGCTGGCTCTGGGAATGCAGATGCCGTCATGGCCCTGCCGGGTCTGGCAGCCTCCAGAGATCTCCCTGCAGCGGCAGCCTAGGGAAGGGATCAGACATCTCCTGGAACGGGAGAGTCCACTGCCTGGACTGCCTGGAGAGGGAACACGGTGGAGCCTGAGGGGGAGACGAGACACCGTCCTTAGGGACATTTCCTGTGCCGTGGGGCAGCTGCTGGCCTGTGGCACTGGAGCTGAGGGGACTCCAGAACTGTGCGGGGTTGCCCTGGCCTCGACTTTTCCCCCCTTTTTTTGTGGGGGACGCCCGCATGCTTGAAGCACTGAGCTGCTGGTAAGTGCACTTGGATTCGTTTTGTGCCTTCTCTGGGGGGCGAGGAAAAAGAGAGGTGGACGAGTCTGGGGGGTGATGGTATCATTTGGGGAACCCCAATGTCTGTGGTGGGGGAGCGAGGGGGGAACCCCCCAAAAAAGGGAGGTCATAGCTCCAAAATGCCTGAAAATTCATTTATGTGTAAAATAGTAGAAAGTGTAAGGATTCTTATTTATACATATATTGAAAAATACTATTAATTTATTTCAAGATAAATCTGCGATATTATAGACAAGATTTTAGACTATAAGGAATTCTGAATATGGATCCATAGGGTTTGAAACTAAAAATACAAAGTGCATGCATAAAAATGAAAAATAAAGGGCTTGAAAAAGTTAGACAAGGTGATCTGTATGAAGGACCTAGAAACAGCTCTGTGTATTCCGAGTTCTTTCTCTCTCCTCCCGCTGGAGCACCCGAAATCTGGGATCTGGGATGGGATTGAAATTAGGGTTTTAGCGGCACCCCTAAAACCCCTGCGCATGCGCGGTGACCTCTACACCTCAGTGCTGCCGCCTTGTGGGCACACCCGGTACTGCAGCTCCGAGCGCCCGCGGCGCTTCCCGCGGCTCCGCCGGCACCGGCACCGGCACGTGGAGCTGGACCGGGACCACGACCGGGACAACGACCGGGACAACGACCGGGACCGGCCGTGCGGGGCCCATGGCCGGGTCCTGCTCCCGGGGCCGCTCCCGGCAGGACCCGCGGCCGCTGTGCCGGGAGCGCAGGCGCGGAACCGGGAGCGGCAGTGGCGGGGAGCGCGGGGAGCAGCGCGGCCGGGCCGGGGACACCGGGGCGGCTGCTCCGGGCTCGGAGGTGAGCGGGGAACGGGGACAGCCCCGAGCGGACGGCGGGGACGGGCCGGGGAGGGAGCGGGCGGGGGAAGCGGGGGGACCCGGTGTCCCGGCGGAGGGAAAGCTGGTTAAAGGATAAAGATGCAGAGGAACAAGTGCTGTAAACCCCACTGGCTCTCTGAGAGAGCAAACCTTCCAGTAATGCCAGTACATCGCTCTGAGAGACTCTGGGATCACAAGGTTTTCCAGGAAAGCAAAACAAGGGCAGAGATGAGGGAATAAGCTTCCAGTTAAGAGTGGTTTGGTGGGTGTAGGAATGATTCTTGTATGTTTGATGCTTCCCTTTTTATTCCTGGTATAATTTAAAAATTATTCCTTTAACAAATTCCTTTAACAAATGAACAAATTTGAGAATTTAAATTGGAGAAGAAACAATGCAAAATGAACGCATGGAGAGGTCATGGAATCATCCTGGACTTGCGGAATGGTTGGGGATGGAAGGGGCCTTATGGATCACCTCGTTCCATCCCCTGCCATTCCATCCACTAGCCCAGGGTGCTCCAAGGCCCATCCAGCCTGGCCTCGGACATTTCTAGGGATGGGGCAGCCACGATTTCCCTGGGTTTACAGGCACAAGAGGAAATTTCCAGCAGGAACTGAGGGGTTTCCCTTGCTCTGCCTGGCCCTAGCAGGGCTTTGGGAGGCAGAGGCTGTGGGAACAGGAGCTTTGTCCACTGCCTTGGGGGAGTCTCTGATGTCCCAAAAGCCAGCAGAGCAAGTGGTTGTGGTTTAACATCCCATTCAAAGGAGATGCCAGGCCAGGAACGGGAATGGACTGCAGAGCAGGGATGGTGCCCAGCAGAGGGGTGACTGTCCAGGGGGTCCCAGCAGTCCATCCCTGCTGCCCAGGTTTGGGATGAGCAGGCTGGTGAGTGTCCCTGTGCTTGCTCTGCAGGATGAGGAAGCCAGGCCTGCTGAGGAGGAAGATGAGGAGGTGTGGGAGGATGGAGACAGCGGCCACCAAAGGCTGGGGAAGGCACAGATCCAGGTAGGAGCCGTTGCCTTGCGAGGAGAGGGACTTGTCTGTCCCGTTGGAATTTGGGGCGTGAGGCCAGTGGAACAAAGGGTTTGATTCCATTTTCTTGCTTGGGTTTTCATGTGCCTTAAGAGAGCTTTGTGAAAATGTCATTATCCCTGATTGAGTCTCTGAAAAACAGGGATTGAAGCTTTCAGAAGGGGCCCAACCCTGCCTGCATGTATCCAAGTGCAGCCCCCACTCCCTGTTTTTGTGTCATCCTTTGCTGCTCTTCCCTGTTATTACTATTATTGCTGCTATTACTACTATTGTAAATTCCCACTCCATTTCTTCCATAGCCCTTTGCTTCCCAGAGGTGGTGCTTTAGGCAAGCCCCTCCAGCCTGGGAAGGGGCTTTTGGCTCCAGAGTCATTCCCAGTCCCCATGAGCAGCTGGAGCTGTGCTGTCCCCAGCAAGTGCCTTTCCTTCCTTCCCTGCTGCACTTTGGCTTTTTGAGGGCTCTCTGGGGGGCTGAGGGAGAAGTTCTTTGTCATTCCAGGGCAGCATAAGCCCTGATCCCACTAAAAGCAGGAGGAATCATTTCATCCTTGTTTTTGGATACACATCTTGTGTTTTCTCTCTGTTGCTGACACCGTGTGGTGAAGCAGCAGCTCCCAACTTTTCAGTGCTGCTCCCAGTTTTGTTCGTAGCTGGTAAACAAGAAACAGTAACTTGCTGCCTTGGGGTAATTGGATTAAGGACAAGGCCTCCCTCTTCATTAATATTCCAGAGAAAAGCTGCCAAGGAATAAAGTGAGACCTTCCCCCAGTGAAAACCTGCCCAGTCCCATGCTGAGTTTGCACACACACAAGGCTCAATCCGTGCTGGAATCCCTGTCACAGCCCCCAGATAAATGTGCAGTTTAAGGTCTCACAGCCTCAACTGGAAAATGTCCTGCCTCTGGATGTGGAAAATCAGTTTTTCATTGTTACAGCACCAGCTGAAGGTAATTATGAAGTGGTGCAATGGTTTTTATGTTGTGTGCATGGAGGAAATTCACAGGAGCAGCCAGTGCTGCTCCACCTTCATGGACAAGCCTCTGGGTGTGGGATCTTGATTTGTGGGTGTGAAATTTTCTCACAGAATCCTCTGAGGCTGAAACAAAGACAAGGAACTTTCTGGAATGGGAAGAGCCAGAGCGAGTTGTTGTGGGAAAGGAAAATGAAAGATGGTAAGTGCTAAAACCTTTGTTCTTCCCTTGTCCTGAGCTCTGTAATCGGGAATGGGTCAGCTCTGGAAATTTCCTGGAGACACTGGAGAATGATCCCTGGTCTACTGAAAAGCGGGAAAATCCCACTGGCAAAATGCAGACCCTGAGGGAGGGCAAAAAGAGCAGGACCTCGGCCTGTGAATGAGAAAGGAGAGACAAATGTATGGCTCATCCTGTGCCTCAAGGGACCAGGAAAAGCCCTTGGCTGAAAAACTGAAGTGTGTAGATGCAAAAATGCTGCTAGCGAGGATTTTCTTGCTATTTTCTAAATCTGTGAGAGACTTTTCTCTCTCACAGAAGAGGTATCAGGGAATGTAAACAACCAAGCCACCTGCAACCTTGAAAAGTCTTGTTTATGGTACAGTAGAAAAATATTTTGACAATGGATGTTTTAGGATTTTAGCCAATCACCCCAAGGGGTGGCTGATCCTTTGTCCAATTAGACTGTGAAGAAAGAAGTCTATAAAAGAGTTTGTAAAATAATTAATCAATCTTGCTGCACAATTCCTGCCTGCTGGATCTTCTCTCCTCCTCCTCCCTACGGCTGCGGGACACGGTGATGTACCCTAGGGCCTCGGCCTGCGGTAATAGAAGTGCTGTTCCCCAGGGAGCCCCTGCACAGCCCCTGGGGATTGGGCTCATCCTGGCTTCCTTTCCAGAGCAAGAGGAGCACCCCATGGTGCTGTTTGAGACGTTCCTGACTGGAGCTGGGGCTGACTGGGCACTTTCCCATTTTTCTGTAGCAAATGGGCCATGACAAGGGAATTGGCTCCAACAAGGCCAAGGGTCAGTGTGGGCTCTGCGGCGAGGACAACCCCCAGAGCTGGACAGAGAAGGAGACCTTCACCCACACTCCCAAAAAGGCGGGAAGGAAAAACACCTGCCTGCAGCTCCTGGAGCTCTGGGGTTTCTGGCACACTCAGGGACATGAGGGGATAATGCCAGAATCATTCAAACCTTGGGAATAATGGACTTAATAGCACCCCTCAAGCCTGTTCCGGGCAAGCTCCTGACCATTGGCCACTGGTTGCAGATGGCTGTGGAAGTGATGGAGGTGTTCAGGGAATGCTGATTGTTTTTCCCTCGTTTTGGCAATCTGGTCAATAAAAATATTAATTGATGTCTTCCATCAGGGAAACATTTAAGCAAGAGGTGCCAGAAAGAATTGGAGTTTCTGATTTTAAGTCTCCAACTTAAAATCCCCCCTGGATGGTCACCGGTCCGACTCCCACGGACTGGTCACCTTGGCCAGGAGTGTCCAATCCTGCTGTCAGTGCATTGGGCCGGGGTCTCATTTTCATTTCATGTAAAGACCCTCTGGGTGCCCCCCAGTCACTGGAAAGACCGGACTGGGCTCCCAGGACAGTAATTCCAGGTGTTCTCTTCATGGCAATAGCACAGGAGCCTTCCCCTTGGCCAGAGGAGCAGCCAGTGCCTCCCTCAGTCCACAAATCCCCAGGACAGAACACAGAGAAAGCAACAGGAATATGGAAATGCCCCACAGTGGGAGTTTGTGTTGCTCTGGATTAAATTTTGGATTTATAATGTTAAAGGGGGGGGTGTGGAGGGGATTTTCTCTGTCTCCTGTTCATTATTGTTACCACTGCTCTTGTTGCTCTCACTGTTACTATGTGTTGTCATTAATCTCAAATGATTGCATTTGTCTTGGTTTCCATTATTAAACTGTTCTGAGCTGGAATTTTGTCTCTGGTCTCTTCCCCATCCCACGGGGGGTGAGGGAGCGGCTGCTGGTGCCCAGCTGGGGTCCAGCCATGGCCCCGGGCACTTCTGGGGGCTCCGAACCCGAGGGACAGGAGCGGTTTTGGGCTCACAAAAAGAGACCCAGTGCTGCGTTTCGGGGGCTCAAAAGCAGGCGCAGAGCTTAAAAGCAGAGACTAAATCCTGCACTGTGGAGTCCTGAGAGCAGGCTGGTATGGCCAGAGCTGGGACTCAGAAACAGTGACTAAATCCTGTTCTCAGGGCTTGAGGAAGAGAGCGAGTCCTGTGTGTTCGGGCTCACAAAGAGAAACGGAAGTGCTGCGTTTTGCTGGCCCTGAATTAAAGGCCAAGTGCCGTGTTTTGATGCTCAAAGTGGGCTCTTCGGGCCAGGGCGAGTCTGTGTCTCTGGGCTCCGAGTCCTGCCTCAGGCACAGCCCGAAGCCGGGCTCGCCGGCCCCACGCAGAGCTCGGGAGCAGCGACTCAGCGCCGCGTCCGGGGCTGGCGGCAGAGCCCGGGGCCGCGTCGTGGGGCCCAAGGCGGGCTCCGGGAGGGGCTCAGGGCTGGGAGCGGAGCCCGGCCCGGCGCGTCGGGCCCGGCTCGGGATCCCGGGGCTGCCCGGGCGCCGGCACAGCCCCGGCTCCCCGCGGAGAGCCGGCCGGAGCAGGAGCGGCAGCGCCGGGCTCGGCCCCAGCGCCCGTCCCGGAGCGGCTCCTCCCGGTGCCGATCCCAGCCCCGATCCCGCCGGGGGAGAGGCGGCACCGCCCGGGACCCGCAGCGGCCGCCGGCAGGAGCCGGAGCGACTTCTCCCCGTCCCGGTCCCGGGAGCGGCCCCGGTGCGGCCCCGGTGCGCGGGGCGGGTCCGGCCCGGGAGAGAGGGGCGGGGCCCCGAGCGATGGAGCCGCCCCCGTGCCGGGCAGGGCGGGCCCCGGGGCCGGGCGGGGCCGGGGCTCTGGGGCGGTCCCGGGCGGGGCCGAGCGGGGCCGAGGGCGCGGCTTCAGGGGCGGGGCCGGGCCCGGCTCAGGTGCGCGGGGCGGGGTCCGCACAGGTGCGCGGGGTCCCAGGGCGGCTGCGCAGGGCGGGGCCGAGGTGATTTAAGCCCCCGAAATCGCCCCCGCCGCCATTTGCTCCCTCAGAGCTCGGGGAGGCTGCGGCCGGGTCGGGCTCCCCCTCTTTCTTCCCCCTCTTTCTTCCCCCTCTTTCTCCTGCCCTTCTCCTCCTCCTTCTTCCCCCGCTTATCACCTCTTTCCTACCCCCCCAGTTTCTTTCTCTCTCCCCCACACCCTCCCTGTCTCTCCCAGCCCCCCGCCTGCCCTCTCCCCAGCGCCCCCCACCCTCTCTCCCTGCTCCCCTGTGCATCCCCGACCCCCCCACCCCTCCTTTCTGCCCTTTCCGTACCCCGCTCCCCAACCCGACTCCCCTCTCTTCCCCCTCCTCTGACCATCATCCCTCCCCCTCACCCGGCCTTTCCCTTCCCCCCTCGTTCTCCCCAACCCACCCCGACTCCTCTCCCTACCCCATCTCATCCCTCCCCTTTCCCTCTTTCCCCCGCAGCCGCGGGGCTCGGGGCGCCGGAGAATAAAGCCCAGAGGGCCGGAGCCCGGCGCCCCTGCCCTCGCTGGAGCCTCGCACGGGGGACCCGCTCGGCGGGTCCCCCGTGCAGTACAAAAACAGCGCCGGGGCTCCGGCTTTCCACACATCACACTGGGGATCCCCTCCTCAGGAGGGGTTCCCGGGGGGGTGGTGGGTTTCGGGGAGGGGGGTGTGTTGGAGTCGGGTGGGCCCCCTCCTCAGGAGGGGGTCCCGGGGGGAGTGGGTGGGTTTCAGGGAGGGTGGTGGGTTGGGGTAGGGTGGGCCCCCTCCTTAGGAGGGGGTCCCGGGGGGGTGGGGTGGGGTGGGCCCCCTCCGGAGGAGGGGGTCCCGGGAGGGGGTCAGGGTGGGCCCCCTCCGGAGGAGGGGGTCCGGGGGAGGGGGTGGGGCGGAGGGGGGACTTCCCCCCCTCCAGTCCCCGCCCCCTCTCCCGGACCCCCTCCTCCGGACGGGGCTCGCCCCGGCCCCCTCCCCGGGACCCCCTCCTCCGGACCGGGGCCCCGGGGGGAGGGAGTGGGGTGGGGGGGAAGCAGAGGGGGTCACGTCACTCTGCGCCATGAACACACGTAGAGACCACAGGCCAAACCAACAGCCCCTCCCCTCCAGCCCCCCCCCGGGGCCCCGGTCCGGAGGAGGGGGTCCCAGGGAGGGGGCCGGGGCGAGCCCCGTCCGGAGGAGGGGGTCCGGGAGAGGGGGCGGGGACTGGAGGGGGGGAAAGTCCCCCCTCCGCCCCACCCCCTCCCCCGGACCCCCTCCTCCGGAGGGGGCCCACCCTGACCCCCTCCCGGGACCCCCTCCTCCGGAGGGGGCCCACCCCACCCCACCCCCCCGGGACCCCCTCCTAAGGAGGGGGCCCGCCCCAACCCACCACCCTCCCCGAAACCCACCCCACCCACTCCCCCCGGGACCCCCTCCTGAGGAGGGGGCCCATCCTACCCCAACACACCCCCCTCCCCGAAACCCACCACCCCCCTCGGGAACCCCTCCTGAGGAGGGGATCCCCAGTGTGATGTGTGGAAAGCCGGAGCCCCGGCGCTGTTTTTGTACTGCACGGGGGACCCGCCGAGCGGGCCCGGCCCGTGTGGGGCTCCAGCGAGGGCAGGGGCGCCGGGCTCCGGCCCTCTGGGCTTTATTCTCCGGCGCCCCGAGCCCCGCGGCTGCGGGGGAAAGACGGGACAGAGGACGGGACGAAGGGAGCAGAGGGGGTCAAAGAAGGAGCGCAGGTGGGGGGTTCGGGGTGTGCAGGGAGAGGTGGGGTGGGGGGACAGGAAAGGACGGGGGGGGAGGACGAGGACGGAGCACAGGTGGGGGGGGGTCAAGGTGCAGAGGGGGAAAGAGGGAAGAGGAACAGGGGGAAGTAGAGGGGGAAGGAAAGGTGGGGGACGGAGGGGGAAGATTGAGGGCAGGTGGGGGGAATTGGGAGGGAAAGGGGAGCAGGGTGAGGGGGCAGGGGGGACCCGGGATGGGGGGGGAAGGAACGGTGGAGAAGGGGAGAGAGGGTGGAGGGGTAGGGCAGGGCTGGGGTGTGTAGGGGGACAGGGAGGGGGGATGGGGGGAACCGGACCAGGGGGGAGGGAGGGGAGGGCTAGGGGGGAGAGGGGGGGGGGGTAGGGGGGGGGGGTGTAGGGGGTGGGGGAGGGGAGGGGAGGCAGAGGGGGGAGAACAGAGAAGGGTTAGAAGAAGAGAAGTAAAGACAAATATAAAGGAAAAGAAATATAAATGAAAAGAAAGAGAGAGATACAGAGCTCGGTCCGGCCACAGCCGCTCCCACCGAGCGCCGAGGGAGCAAATGGGGGCGGTGCCGATTCCCGAGGCTTAAATCCCCTCGGCCCCGCCCCGCGCAGCCGCGCTGGGGCCCCGCGCACCTGTGCGGACCCCGCCCTCCACACCTGTGCCGGCCCCGCCCCGCCCCGCCCGCGCCCGTAAATGCCGGCGGATCCGCGCCCGCTCCGCTTTGTGCGGTGAACGCTCATCCTGCTCATCCCGGGCTGCGGCGGGACCGTCGTTCGGGGCGCTGTGCGGAGCCCGGCACCGGGGGCTGCTCCCGGCGCTGCGCCGAGCCCGAGGCGCTGAGGTGGGAACGGGACCCGGGCCCGGGGATTCGGGGCTGGGTCCTGTCGGTGTCTGCTGGGGGTCCCGGGCCGAGCCGCTTGTCCCTCGGCGGGCGGGGTGCGGCTGCCAGGGTCGGAGAACTGAGGTGGGACGGGGGATGGCATTAGGGATCGGGATCGCCGCGGCTGGCAAGAGCCGCTCCGGGATTGGCGCTGGGGCCGAGCCCGGCGCTGCCGCTCCGGCTGCGGCCAGCGCGGGGCTGGGCTCCCGCCGGAGCTCCGGCTACGCTCCCGCTGCGGCCGCGGGGAGCCGGGGCCGTGCCGGTGCCGGGCCCGCCGGGAGGGCGGCGCTTCCCCGCAGCAGCCGCTGGATCGCGCCTGGAAGCGGGCGGGCCGCGGGGACCGCCCGTGCTGGCCCCGGCACCCCCCGAGGCCGCCGCTCCCTCAGCGCCGCCCGCCCTGTGGGGCGCCCCCTGGCGCAACCGGAGCGCCGGCGCTCCCGGCCCGGCCCCGCCCGCAGCCCCCGCGGGGACGCGGAGCTCCCCCAGCCCCGGCGCTGCCGGGGCCGCCGCACCCCCTGCGCACAGCAGCGCCCGCCTCCCCCTGCCCCGGGGCCGCTCCCCCGGGGGCCTCCCGCCCGCCGCGGCCCCGCCCAACGAGCGCGGCTGCAGCGGGACGAGCCGCTCCGGGCCGGCCGCTGGCGCCGAGGCCGCTGCTGCCGCTCCTGCTCTGACTGCGCCCGCTGCGGGACCGGGGCCTTGCCGGGGCTTGCTGCTGCTTGAGCCGCTCATCCGATACCTGCCGGGTGAGACCTAATACTATCCTTCCTCTCCCCCACTTTGTCTGGGGTTTGCACGCTCCAGTGCAAAAACCTCTGGGTTTAAAAATCCAGTGGAAACTGTTTGTTCTTTATTTCCAGAGCACAGGAGATCCGGAGTGGGAAGGGATACACAAGGACCACCAAGTCGAACCCTTATGTGAACGACTCATCTGTAGACTGAACCCACACCTGGGCATTCTCAGCACCCTGCTCCAGCCAAGCCAATCTCAGCTCCTGGCAATGTCCTGCCTGGGATAGGAATGCCAAGTGCCAGCAAGGTAATTCCTGTGCAAATACAGCTCCTTCTTTTATGCTAATGCTGCTTTCCACACCAGCCCCTGCAATGGCCACAGGCCAGAGCTCCATGGCCAGCATCTGCTCATGGAACAACACAGGTGAGCAGTTGTGTGACAGCACTGAACTCTTCCCATAACCCTGATTTCCTGCCCTTTCCAGAATTTGCCCAACAGCTGTAAAGGTGCTCGTTCCATGGCCCTTTCAGGGAGAAATGAGCAAGGCAAGTCCTGAGGGTTCAATTGGTCCACGGCCAAAGTTCTTCTGGAGAGTGTCAGGGCTGCTCCTGCCTGCAGAGAGGCATTTCCCACAGGTGAGTGTTCACAGCCCAAAATCCCAGGGGCTGCTGAGGCTGGGCCAGCTTTTCCAGCCCAGAGCTGCACAGAGCTCTCAGCGACTCCTGCTCACTGCCAGGAGTGGTCCTTGGTGCTCCCTCCGTGTGTCCCAGCTGGCAGGGAACAGGGGGAAGGAGAAGGCTGGGAGGCCCAGGAAGGGAAGCAGCAGCTCTTGTGCTTTGGATTTACAGAGAGGAGCTGTGCCTGCAGTGTCCTGCCCGTGGCACACAGCGTGCCAAACACACATCCCGGGAACGGGCACTGGGCTGCCCGGGCAGCGCTGGGATGGACATGGATAAAGGGCTGCCCGCGGCCCCTCGGCCAGGGGCTGCTCTGAACAGGCACCCGCAGATGCTTCAGCCCCGACAGACCCCACTGACACCCCAAAAATGCCCCAAGGAACAGCTGGCACTGGGGAATGTCAGCACGGGCTGTTTGCAGAGGGGCTCAGACAGCAATTCCCAGTGCTGACCTCCCACACTCCTGCCAGCTATGTCCCAGCCACCCAAAATGCCTTCCCTTCCAGCCTGAGGCCATCATCCCTCAGCAGCGTTAAAGCCAAGGCAAGCTTCCCCCACAGCAATGAAATGCCAAGCAATGCCCTCAGAGATGCCTTCAAATGAAAGGCCAGAGTCAGAGAAATCTGTTTGGATTGAGTTGGGAGTTTTTGGGGAGCCAGCTGGAACTGCACAACTGAGGGAAAGCTTTCCCAGGTGGCTCCCACTGCTGGTGCCCTGAAGGCAGGGATGTGCATCCCTTTCCTGAGGGAAAAGAACTTGCAGAGGCCACTCCTGAGGCTCTGGAATGAAATCAGCTCCTGCAGGGAGACAAGTCCTCCTGTGGGCACAGGGGCTGCCTCAGCAGGGGCTGGGAGCGTGTCCAGCCAGCGCCTTCTCCTGCTTTAAAATATCACCTGGAGCCCGGGCTCAGGGGGTGCAGGCAGCTGAATTCCAGGGAACTCTGTCAGGTGCCCCCAGGGACATTGGGGGGGGGGCTGGGGGATGAGGGTTACAAACAGCAAATTCTATGGAACATGAAGCTGTCCTTGCCCTGACCCTGCTGGGCTTCCCTGGAAGCTCTGCTGGTTCCTGACACAGCTGGTGTTAAATAGGCAGCTCTGCATGGGAATATCCATGCTCCAGGAGGCACTGGGAGGCTATTCCAGTGGCAATTCAGCAGGGAATTCAGGGCTTGGGGTAGAATTCATCTGAACTAGCAAAGCCAAACCCCAAATCTGGGCACCACCCAGGGAACAATCTTTGTGCTGCCCTGGCAGCCAAAGCCCCTGGGCTGGGCAATTTCAGCAGGCAAATGGATGGAATGATCTAAATGCCAGCATCCCCCAAAGGGACAATGCCATCACCTCCCTTTGCTCCCCAAGTGTCCACTCTGTTCCCCACAGGTGCCCTGGGGATGTCACGGAGGTGCCTTTGCCCACAGTGCCTTTCTCCTGCCCCTCTCCAGCCCGAGGCCTCTTCTCCCTTCCCTGCCAGCTGCTGCCAAAGAAGGAGGACACAGTGAGTGCTGAGTTGACCTCCAAATAGTCCTTCCCTCACCTTGAGATGACCTGAGATTTTACCCCCAAAATGTCCCCATCTGTCTCCTTCTGAGTTCCTCATTTTTTACAAGGAAGCATTCTTTCTCTGCTCTGGAGACTACCACAAGATTTGCCCCCAAAACTTTCCCCACCTGTCCACTACCTCTTTCCTCATTTCCACCTGAATCTTTTCATTCTTTACCCTACAGATGCTTTCAATTTTTACCCCTCTGAACTTCCCTACCTGTCCATAAGTGATTACCTCAGTTTACCCCATCAAGTGCATTCCCTCTGCTACAGATCACCTCAGATTCTACCCCCAAAATTTTCTGTACCTCTCCACCACTGAGTACTTTATTTTTACCTCCAAATACTCATTTTCTACCATGGAGATTCCCTCAAGTTTTACCCCCCAGATTTACCCACCTGTCCACAGCAATTCCCTCAGTTTACCTCAGGATGTTCCTGCTCTCTCCTAGAGATGACCTCACATTTTACCCCCTCAGTTTTCCCTACCTGCCCAGTTCTGATCACCTCCTTTTTACCTCAAAACATGAGTTCTTTCTTCTACAGATGAACTCGGATTTTATTACCAAAATGTCTACTTTGTCCCCTGTACACTGACTAGATTTTAAAACCCAAACCATGCAGGTTATGTCTGTCTTACCCCCAAAATGTTCATTCTGTCCCCTACAAATTAGCTCAGATTTTTTTCTCAAAACCACTTATGGTTCCTACATAATTACCTCAGGGTTTGCCCCCCAAATTCTACATCATCTTGACTACTGATCACCTCATTGCTTCCTCAATATGTTCATTCTCTGCCCTACAGATCTTCCCAAGTTTTACACCCCAAATTTCCTTGCCTAGCCCCAGTGATTGCCTCAGTTTATGTCAGTGGTCACACTCTCCCTAGAGATTACCTCAAGTTTAACCCCCAAAATTTTCCTTAACTGTCCACAACTTACTACCTCATTTTTACCTCAAAATATTCATTCTCAACCTTTAGATTCTTTCAAGTTTGACCCCCCAAAATTCCCCTACCTGTCCACTACTGATTCCCTCATTCTTCCTTCAATAGTTATTTACTTTCTACCATGTAGCTTCTATCAAGATTTACCCCCAAAGTTTTCCGTCTACTACTGCTTACCTCATTTTTACCTCAAAATGTTCTTTCTACAGCTTATTTAATATTATTTTTACACAAGTTTCCCTATCTGCCCACAACTGATTCCCTCATGTTACCTCAGTGTGTTCATGCTCTTCCCTAGAGATTAGCTCAGATTTAGCCCCCAAATTTTCCCCCATGCTCAGTACTCATCACCTCCTTTTTCTTTGTGTTCATTCTCTGCTCTTGAGATTTTGTCAAGTTTTGCCTCCAAAATTTTCCTTATTTGTCTACTACTCATTTTTATGCCAAAATATTCATTCTGTCCCCTACAGATTACATCAAGTTTTACCCCCCAGTTTTTCCTTCCTGTACAATATTAACTCTTTTCTGCCCCAAAAATGTGCATTCTCTCCCCTGAACATCACCTCAGCTTTTCCCTCAAAAATGCCACCTTGCTCCGCTCGACATCCCTTCCCATTTTCCTACACAAACAATTCTTGTGTCCCCTCTCAGCCATCCCAGGTTTTCAGCTAAAAATGTCTCCTCTGTCCCCTTGAAGTTATCCCAGGTTTTCCCAGTGAGGAGCTGCAAGGAATTCAGGCAGGGCCAATGACACCAGGGAACAGCTGTAGATTCAGAGGCAGAGAGAGAAGATCTACCAGGAAAGGGGAAAGGTTCAGAAAACATTACTGCAATCAATTAATTAATTAATTATTATCTCCAGTTCCCCACTGAGAAGAACACAACCTCACAGCTGTTAAGGCCTGACAGTTCCCTGCAGGGAGAGCTCAGCACATGTGCCCAGAGGCAATCCCAGCATCTGCAAGAAAGAAAGAAGCAGCAAAAGGTGATTTCTTCTCTTCCAAAGTTATTTCAAGTGCTCACACCCAAACCCACCTTTGCTCTTGATTCTGGCCGGGTGCATGGTGAGCAGTAGGCACAGGTCATGTCATCCATGCTGGTGTGAGTGATGCTTTCTGGGGGAAAGCAGCTGATCTCCAAAGTTCCCTTCCTGCCCTGTGCCTGATCTGCACAGGAGAAAACCTCTTCCAGGAAGGGATTGTGCTCCCTCTAATCCCATTTGCCCAGTCTGTGCCATGGGGATATTGCCAGCCTGGGGCAGCAGAGGCACACGCAGCTCTCAGCACTCTCTGCTCCAAGCACAGCTCTGGGCTCCTTTGCAGACTGCCTCTGCCGTGGGGTTTTCTCCAGGAGAAGCCAAGGAATTGCTCATGGAAGGGTGCAGATTAAGTTATCCCAAAGGGAAGCAAAGAGTAAGTACTCCAGGAAGAGCCCTTGGCATCTGCTGGGCTGAGGTGGGAAGGGGACATTGATTCCCTGCAGGGCCAATACACAACAACCTCCAACCCAAAGCACAGACTGGCAGGTGGGGTCTGACAGCACCACTCTGACAAACCTCCTTGTCATTCTTCCCTGCAGTGACTTTTGCAAGCAAACTCTGAAGCTGACAAGCCCAGAAGCTCCATCCATCCACTCTGGAAGGAAAGGATACTCCCAGGGATGAGGCACATTCCCAGCAAACGCTCCCAACCCAGCCTGGAGGCAGCGCTGGAGCTCGGGTGTGGGGCTGGGAAGGGCTGCCAGGAGCACGCAGCCCCAGGTGGGGTGGCAGCGGCAGCAGCAAATTCCCACAGGCTGATGGCACAACAGAGAGACAAAGGCCAGCAGTGCCCATGGGAGGTGCAGGGTTAATTCTGCTCCCTGCCCTGCCCCATCCCCGCAGGAAATCTCCAAGGGGAGAGAAACTCTCAGGGTGCCCAAAATGCAGCATCTGTCACCCTGATCCCGCTTCAACTCAGCCTGGGGGGCCAAACTCCCCCACAGGTAAACACTGAGCTGAGCTGGTCAGTCTCAAACACAGCCCCAGTTCTCCCCTCCAGCCTGCTCCTGGGGCTGCTGCCACATTCCTGACAAGGTGCCCCTGTGGACAGGGCTCTCTCTGTGTCTCAGGTGCTGGGCACTGCAGGGACCAGGGCAAGGACAGCCTGAAACCAGGGCTGATCCCTCTGGATTTGTGACACTCTGGGGACAACTGGGGACTTACTCCACACAACAGGCAGGACCAGGGGCCCTTCAGTGCAGTCTGGAGCCCATTGGGTTTGGCTGCTCAAACACCAAAGCTTTTGGTAAAGATGGGACAAGTTAAGTGGTTTTTCCTGTCCTGAAAGAGAGGAGAAAATGGAAATTAAGTCCACTGTGGAAGTCAAAGGCTCCTGGCTTTCCCACTCCTGTTCTGATTGCTCGCTATAGGGTCTTATCCATAAAAAAATGAGAGGTGGCACCAAATAAAAGAGCTCTTTTTCAACATTTTTCCCCTACTTTCTTTCATACATAAAAAGGATGTCCATTTTTTCTTAGTGCATTCTTTGCCTAATTTTAACAGAACCGTTTTCCTCCCAGGCCCCACTTGTGGGTTCTTCACTCCTTTGCCATGGGACTTTGGATGAAGGAAGAGAAGGATCTGCTCCACATGGGTGTCATCCTACGGGGAACACCCCCTGTACCAGCCCCAGCCTGGGCCAAGCACGCTGCCTCACTCTCCCCATTCTGGATGCTGGCTCCAATCCAGTCTGAGTTTTCCCCTGTTTTCCATGTCTAAGGACAGGAACTTGTCCTGGTCAGGGTGTAAGGCCTTAAACTGCACCTTGATCTGGGGGGCTGTGACTGGGATTCCAGCAGGGAATTCATTGTTTTACAAATAAAAGTTATTCCAGGGAGCTGCTGCTTCACCACACAGCGTCAGCAAAAGAGAGAAAACACCAAAGGTGTATCCAAAAACAAGGATGAAATGATTCCTCCTGCTTTGAGTAGGACCAGAGCTAATTCTGCCCTGGAGTGACAAAGAACTTCTCCCTCAGCCCCCCAGAGAGCCCTCAAAAAGCCAAAGTGCAGCAGGGAAGGAAGGAAAGGCACTTGCTGGGGACAGCACAGCTCCAGCTGCTCATGGGGACTGGGAATGAGTCTGGAGCCAAAAGCCCCTTCCCAGGCTGGAGGGGCTTGCCTAAAGCACCACCTCTGGGAAGCAAAGGGCTATGGAAGAAAGGGAGTGGGAATTTACAATAGTAGTAATAGCAGCAATAATAGTAATAACAGGGAAGAGCAGCAAAGGATGACACAAAAACAGGGAGGGGGGGCTGCACTTGGATACATGCAGGCAGGGTTGGGCCCCTTCTGAAAGCTTCAATCCCTGTTTTTCAGAGACTCAATCAGGGATAATGACATTTTCACAAAGCTCTCTTAAGGCACGTGAAAATCTGAGCAAGAAAATGCAATCAAACCCTTTGTTCCACTGGCCTCACGCCCCAAATTCCAACGGGACAGACAAGTCCCTCTCCTCGCAAGGCAACGTCTCCTACCTGGATCTGTGCCTTCCCCAGCCTTTGGTGGCCGCTGTCTCCATCCTCACACACTTCCTCATCTTCCTCCTCAGCAGGCCTGGCTTCCTCATCCTGCAGAGCAAGCACAGGGACACTCACCAGCCTGCTCATCCCAAACCTGGGCAGCAGGGATGGACTGCTGGGACCCCCTGGACAGTCACCCCTCTGCTGGGCACCATCCCTGCTCTGCAGCCCATTCCTGTTCCTGGCCTGGCATCTCCTTTGAATGGGATGTTAAACCACAACCACTTGCTCTGCTGGCTTTTGGGACATCAGAGACTCCCCCAAGGCAGTGGACAAAGCTCCTGTTCCCACAGCCTCTGCCTCCCAAAGCCCTGCTAGGGCCAGGCAGAGCAAGGGAAACCCCTCAGTTCCTGCTGGAAATTCCCTCTTGTGCCCGTAAACCCAGGGAAATCGTGGCTGCCCCATCCCTGGAAATTCTGAGGCCAGGCTGGATGGGCCTTGGAGCACCCTGGGCTAGTGGATGGAATGGCAGGGGATGGAACGAGGTGATCCATAAGGCCCCTTCCATCCCCAACCATTCCGCAAGTCCAGGATGATTCCATGACCTCTCCATGTGTTCATTTTGCATTTGCAATTTCCTCTCAAATTTAAATTCTCAAATTCAGATGATTTGTTAAAGGAATAATTTTTAAATTATACCAGGAATAAAAAGGGAAGCATCAAACATACAAGAATCATTCCTACACCCACCAAACCACTCTTAACTGGAAGCTTATTCCCTCATCTCTGCCCTTGTTTTGCTTTCCTGGAAAACCTTGTGATCCCAGCGTCTCTCAGAGAGACGTACTGGCATTACTGGAAGGTTTGCTCTCTCAGAGAGCCAGTGGGGTTTACAGCACTTGTTCCTCTGCATCTTTATCCTTTAACCAGCTTTCCCCCAGAACAGCGCTGTAGGAGAAGTTTGGAATTACTACAAATGGATCAGGTTCCCATTTTTTCCTCACTCTTTTCCAACTACTTCAATATTCTTGGCATTAACCTCAAATGAGCCCTGGAAAACATCAATCAGAGGAGCATCTTGAAAAGAGAAAACCACATCCAACAGCAGCCAAAAAAATCCCATTCCAATTCTTACCTGGTCTCCAAGTGCTCCTGCCAAGAGCCCCTAACAGCCATTCCCATTCCATGAAGGTGAGGAGGCACTTTTGGACGTGTTCTTTGCTGTGGGATGGGACGACAGAATGAAACCAGAGGGTCTTTGTGTCCCTTCCATGATTCCATGGTATGATCATCATCTATCCCACCCCAACCCCCCACTCTAGGACCCCCGCTGGAGGAGGGGGCCCACCCTGACCTCCAGCCCCGACTCCCCCCGGTGACCCCCAGTGTGATGTGTGGAAAGCCGGAGCCCCGGCGCTGTTTTTGTACCGCACGGGGGACCCGCCGAGCGGGCCCGGCCCGTGTGGGGCTCCAGCGAGGGCAGGGGCGCCGGGCTCCGGCTCTCTGGGCTTTATTCTCCGGCGCCCCGAGCCCCGCGGCTGCGGGGGAAAGAGGGAAAGGGGAGGGGAAAGGGAAGGGGAAAGGGTGGACAAAGTTGGGGGGGAAGATGGTGGACAAAGGAGGTGTAGAGGGAGAACAGAGCGGGGTCAGGGACAGGTGAAGAAGGAGGGGTGTGGGTGGACCCGGGATGTGCAGGGTAACAGAGAAAAGGGGTGCAGAAGGCTGGCGAGGTGGGAGAAGAAGAGAGGGGTGGGAGAGAGAAAGAAACTGGGGGGGTAGGAAAGAGGTGATAAGCGGGGGAAGAAGGAGGAGGAGAAGGGCAGGAGAAACAGGGGGAAGAAAGAGGGGGAAGAAAGAGGGGGAGCCCGACCCGGCCGCAGCCTCCCCGAGCTCTGAGGGAGCAAATGGCGGCGGGGGCGATTTCGGGGGCTTAAATCACCTCGGCCCCGCCCTGCGCAGCCGCCCTGGGACCCCGCGCACCTGTGCGGACCCCGCCCCGCGCACCTGAGCCGGGCCCGGGGCCGCCCCTGAAGCCGCGCCCTCGGCCCCGCTCGGCCCCGCCCGGGACCGCCCCAGAGCCCCGGCCCCGCCCGGCCCCGGGGCCCGCCCTGCCCGGCACGGGGGCGGCTCCATCGCTCGGGGCCCCGCCCCTCTCTCCCGGGCCGGACCCGCCCCGCGCACCGGGGCCGCACCGGGGCCGCTCCCGGGACCGGGACGGGGAGAAGTCGCTCCGGGACGGGCGCTGGGGCCGAGTCCGTGGCTGCCGCTCCTGCTCCGGCTGCGGCCCCGCCGCGGCCCCGGAACCCCCAAACCCCACCGGTCCTCGCAGCGCCAGCGCAGTTTTTTTGGAAGTTTTTTGTCCAGCGTAGGCAGGGAATTCTGATGGAGAAACCCCAAAGCTAAAGGATATGGGGTCTGTGGGGGGGAGGGGGGGTGGGTGGGAGATGGTGTGGGTCGGGTCTGGCTTGAATTAAAAACGCATTGGGAAAAATAAATCTGTGGAACAACTCATTTCCTCTTCCAGACTGGCTTCTGTGTGACCGGCTGGGATTCCAACTGCTCCCATGGGATTTGCAACCTATGGGGCTCTAATGAGCTGAACATAATGGAAAAACTCTGGATCGGGCAGTGTCCCAAAGGTCTGGCAGTACCCAGCATTCCTGGCTGGAATTTGGGGATCCCAGCACAGCCCCTCTGTAGTGTCCCTGTGGACCTGGCACTGCCTGCCATCCCTGACCAGGGCTTGGGGGTTCCAGCACAGCCCCCCCAGCACATCCTGCTGCTTCCTCAAGTCCTCTTTAACCAGGATAATTTTTTGGGGTGGGGGCACCCAAATCCATCAGAATTGACTTTAACCAGTTTGGGGGGAATCTTCCCTCTCCCTTCCTTACTGAATTCCCGCTGCCAAAATGCAGCCTGAGGCTCAGCTCCCCATTTCCTCAATCTCTCCAAGGAATTGCACTTGGATTTCCTAATCCAGCAGGGCAGCAATGCTGTTCTCCTCACTGTATATCTTAATTGCAGTAATTGCTTAAGAAATAATTGAAAGAAATTAAAATAATGAAGGGAAAATAAAGAAGAGCTGCCAGCTCCAACCAAGGAGTGCTCAAGCCCCTTCTCAATGATTTGCTTTAATTAACCAATGTAAATGAACCAATTAAAACCACATTGACATGGTTTTATTCTTTTTAATCAGGTTCTAGAGGAAATATTGCAGAATAGTGTCGTGGTTTAGCACAGAAAAAAAAAAACCCAAACCCAACAAATAGAAAAGAACCTTTTTAACCCCAAAACTCTTCTAGGAGATCCACAGGGCTGGGCTGCACTGCACCCCCAAACCGAGGAGAACTGGGAGCAAAGACAAACCCAGACTGAGAGTCCCAGGAGATTAGTGCAGTTTCTGCCAGCCAAAACAATCCTCGGTCTGAACAGACACCTGTGAATCCCAGGAACCTGGGATGTCATCAATATCCTTAGGGACCTTGTTATTAAAAGCAGATTTCCATGGAGAATTAATGAAATACAGAAAATTAAATGGAAATGTAAAGGAACAGCTCTCCCAAGCCAGTAGGTTGCAGCATCCAAAAGAAAATGAACAGAAGATTATGGATTGGGACCATCAGCAATCCCAAATCCCTCGTGTGGAACACCACTCTGCTTTGGTTTATCAATCACCACTTCTCTTAGTGGACAAGCCCTTTAGCTTTGCTTCCAATTCACCGATTTCCCAGCTGTGGACACTGAGATTCTACTGCACCGTGTCCACGGCGGGTTCCAGGAAAACACGCAGGGTATGCTCCTCTGGGAATGCTGCCCAGGAAGCACACTGACCTCATCTGTGCCTGCAGCCCAGAGGGAATCTCTTCCCAACAGCTCCAGCTGTGCTTGGTGTGTCCTGATGGTTTCCATGCTGACACACCACAGCTTCCTCCGCCTGCTGCCTTAGGAAGTATCCCTAAGGTGACACCAAGAAAGGACTCTCTTATGAACACAGAGTCTTCGGATGCAGGGGAAGAAAAGGAGCTTTCAGTCTTTAGCATCTCCCACCCCGTCGACACTGACAGCAAACACGGCTTCAGCCTTGGCCAGACACGGAGAGCCAGAGGTTTTACAGATCCTGGTCTTATCTCGGCCCTTCCACAGGTACAATCTGACAGGGAGAGGGAAGGAACAGGTCAGGATGGACAGCCTGCTCCCAGAAAATCATCCTAATCCATAAAAGATTAAACAGAGCTGTACGAATTGCCCGGGATGTTCATTTCCCTGCGGACTGAGGGCTCGGAGTGGCGCTGAGCTGAAGCACAGGCTGGGCCTGCCATGGACAGACTATGGAAGCCCAAGAAGTAAAAGCTACTCGGCCAATTCCATAAAACATTCCAAAACCAGCCTCCTGGGATATGACCATCTCTTGTCTCACCTGGTGGTGGAAGCACGAGCGATGATCTCCCCTTCAACAGGTTTTTGGGGTCTGCAGCGACACGTTAGCTGCCTGCTGTTATTGGGAATGTGATCAATAACAGAGATATTTCTTGTAAAGAAAACTGGATGAGCAAAAAGTGATGTTGTTTCCTCACAACTGCCCTTAACTCACAGAATCTGAAGGCCTTTGTGATGCCTGTGACTCATGAAGCTCATGACGGACCTAGAAGGGATATATGGCCTATATATGGCCTTGTATCTCCCTAAGAAATCTGTTACTTTTACACTGGAACAGTTAGCATACTTATCCTACTATAAAATGCATAACACATGCATAAAGATGTATAAATCCAAGCAGAACCCAAGTATAATACGATGTCTTACATTTTTCAGCTATTCCATTAAGGCTTCTCCCAGAAGTGTTTATCTCAACTTACACAAATCAAGGGGAAACCCAACACTCCAATCTCTGTCCTTCATTACAGCAACCTCTCTGTGCAAAAAGAGCACAGGAATACAATTCCTATCCAAGTATTACTACTGGGCCATTTCTGCAGCCTCAGTCCTTATAGCTCAAAATTTGTTCATTTCAATTCGATGGCAAACTGCTGTTACTGTTGATTGGATAAAATATCTATTTATAAAAAGGAAAGACCATAATTTGCTTAAAACCTGTGTGACGGAGTTGCTCCTGTTTCTTTAAAATTCCATTTACTGCTGAGGTCAGCTTTATTTTCATGAAGACTCAGCAATCAACTCATGAAAAAATAAATTGCACCAACTAGAATAAAATCGAATTGACTTTTTTTTTGGAAGGAAAAGGAATCCCTTTTAGAGCTAAGGCTGCTCAATATCCAAGGGGAATCAGGTTAAAACAGATCTTTTGTTTCTGACCATTTATCATTTGGAAGTTTATAAATGCTAGATCATTCTGCTATCCTACATACAAAGAGAAAGGTCTCCAATTCTCTTCCATCCCCTCAAAACTAAACCAACAAGCATCCTCTGCACTCTAGCAAGCCATGTGCCAAAAGCATTTTTCTCTCAGAAGCAAAAAAACCCAAAAGGATGCATTTGCTGTCAGTTATGCCAATGAGACTTGATGAAATCCATGAGGTTATTCAGTTCTAAATGGGAACAGAATTTGAGCAGAAATTAATTTCCAGACACCTGGGAATTTTTCAGTCTGTTTCTGTTACTTCCTGCAGGTAAAATGTCTGTATTTACTTGATTTTTCCAATTCCCTGCTTGCACCTGCTGGTTTCAATTCAGCTTTAGAGTTTCCCCTGGCAGCTGAGAGGGGATTTGGCTTCTTTTCCTTGTAGAGGCCAAAATGAAGGTGAAACAGGCACATGCCAGGTCTGTGTTACATCAGGAGAGGGTGCTCCAAGCTGGAAAGCCGTGAGGATCCTCTCCCTTGGCAACTGTGCGACTCCCACCTGTAAAACCTCAAATCCACACTTACCACGGCCACTCCGAAACTGCTCTTTCTCCCCCTGCAGATTTGTTAGCCAGCAGTTTATAGCTCTGCACCACAAGTATTAAAAAAGTATCATTCTAAGCTGATACAGAAATAAAAACCAGCTTGACTGGGGATGGGGTGAAAGAGATTTCTTAAATCTACCTGCAGAGTTGAACTTCCAAAAGCACTTGAATGTCTTTGGAGTGTAAGGATGAGATTTTCAAGGTGCTTTGATATTTATTTGCCATCAAAAACCACTTAAGCCGATCCAATTTTCTAAAAGCATTTCTAGCCATACATTTTTCTTTCTTATGCAGATGTTTATAAATGAACATGATTGTTGTACAATGATGCAAAAAGTCTGTCACCCGTCCCAGCCTCAGCAGACAAACCAACCCAAACAGATGGAGTGCAAGCTCACATGGACTTGAACTTAAGAGGTTAAATTTTCTTCTTGTTCCTTACATATTTTTCTTCATTTCTTTCCAAAAAGAGAGGAATCAAGAACACAGGATCTGGAGGCTTTAACAGGCAATAGCTGGAAACAGCTGAGCTCTGCCTGCTGCCAAGTTTTATTAGTTCTCCTCACAGCAACAACCACTTCCACAGACACAATATTTACCAAACATCATCTCCGTTGAAATTAAACACTCATAACGCTGAAAACCACCAAATACTGTGGCTGTGTGCACTGAGAAGACCTGAGAGAAAACAAAGACTGGTTTGATGGGACCAGTCCCATTCCAACAGCATGGGAAGCACACTGGTGAGGGGAAGGAAAGCACCACAAGCTGAGCACAGATGGCAGCTGCAGGGAGCTCATAAATCAGTGTGCCAGCAGAAACCCAGAGTACACAGCAGCAGAGGGAAGGCAGACAGACAGCAGAGCACTGACAGGAATGGACCACACACGGCACAGCCACCAAGGAAACCGAGCAGAGGAGAAGCACTCCAGCCTCTCCCCCATCAGCAGCATCAGCACGGGGGGCAGGCAGGCTCGGCCTTGCTGGTGGCCAGAGGGTTGGCAGTGAGCAGCTGCTGGAGAGTTCTCAGAGTCCTGTGGGAAATGCTTCCTGGAGATACCCCAAAGCTGTTGGAAGGACTCTGTTTACACGGCAAACACAGGGCGTGCTCCCCGCCCTCCGTTATCGCACTGTAATTCCCGGGCAAACAGCTTTGCTGCAGGAAGTAGGGAAGCTTCCCAGGTCCTGGGCTTGATCTTCGGCACAAACACAGCTCCCGAAGTCCAGGCAGCCAGGGCAGCATTCCTCAGAGACAGGAGAGCAGGACTGAGCATGGGAGCACTGGGACAGGTATGGCCCAAGAGGATAAAAGCCTCTTTTGCCTGACAGCAGATAGCTAAAGTACTGCACAATTAGTGGGTTTATGACATAGAAAATTGATGACAAAGTCCTTCAGTAAAGAACATGTGATCAGTCCTTGTTTAGCAGTGACAAAGGAAACAGCGGGTCCTGAGCGTGGAACCTCCTGGCTGGCAGGACAAGGACCTGGTGGCACATTCCAGCTGCTTGTGCTGGGAGCCAGCCCTGAAGTCAGCGCCTGCATAGTCACAGGAGCACCTGCAGGCTCAGAGGGACTTGCTGACACCCAGCTGCAGCACCCTAAAGGGAAGAGCCAAACAACGCTGGACTGTGCAGCTCAGCTGCTCCTGGTGAGCTGGGCTCGCTGCTGCCAGGCCAGGTCAGTGGCACCTGCAGCCAGTTTGGGAAAGGTGATGTCAAGGGGCCCAGGGGGCACAGGCAGGAAGGTGGAAAGATGAAACGCTTCACCCTGAAAATCCTAAGTGATAGTCCAAGGTCTCACGAAAGGATTAAATTAGCTGTAATCTCTTCAGGCCTTATTTGCTGCATTCAGACAAGCAGGACAGACAACCTCACCCTTCTGCATTCCAGTTTTCCCCCTGAGCAGAAAGATGGGCTTCATGTCAACAAAGAAGCTGAGATTGTCCCCTTTTTGGGGGTATGTTCCCAATTTCCATTATATCTCAGAATCATCTGTCCCTGCACCGGTGTGAGACGTGTTGACTGTCACCTCTGCTGCAGCGGGTGATGAGCTCTCTGAGGCAAAGGACACTCCCAGCCCCCAGTGGTGACCACCTGTGTCAGAACCTTCTTCCTCCTCCTCCTCATTCTTCTGCAGATCTTGGTCACTCTCATCACCACCATCATCATCTGCTGCATTGTTCTCAATCACTTCAACCCTCTCTCCAGCCTCGGGGTCCACATCAGTCTTAAACCACACAGCTTTGTAGCCATCATCTGCCATGTGCCTGTCTGTCTTGAGGATTGACTTCACTTCTTTCTCCTGTCCAGCCTCTTCTTCCTTTTCTTCCTCTTTCTCTTCCTGGTCGAAGATGACAGTGGAAGCTATGGAGCCTTTTGGGAGACTCTCCATTTCCTCTGCACTGGAGGAGGGCAAGGAAAGTGCTGGCTGCTCTGGCACAGGAGTCTCTGCCTGAACACTGCTGGTTTCTGACATCTCACACTGCTTGGTGCTCACATCTGGCTGTTCATCTTCCTGGTAATATTTGTTCTGGTGACCCCCAGAGATTTCCTTGGAGAGCTGCAGGAGGAGAGACACACTGTGATTGTAGTGACAGGAAAAGAGATGGGGGGCAGGAGGGGAGGGGCGGCTCCAGTGACTGAGCTCCTGCTCAGGAAAGTTCAGCTTGGTTTGCAGTTAGACCTATTTGAAGCCAGGGAAGATGCAGATCCCTGGAACAGACATTTTTTATTGGCTCCATTTCTGGAGTTTTCTCAGATAAGCGGGCTTGTTCTCCGGGAGGGCTGAGCACCAGCACCACACACTGATCCGTACGCTCCCCACTCTGCAATGGGATTTCCCTCCCTCAGGGTGAAGGACTTTTGTTACCCACCTGAGCTATGTGCTCTGGACTTACGTCCAGGCTCCTGGCAGGCCCAGCCGATGGCACAGACCAACATCTGCTCAGATGAATTACACCCTAAACTTCCCAGTGACTGATCTGCCAGGGACCTGAGAGGTCCAAAATTAAATAGCTCAGGTGCAGACGAGTGTCTGAGCCCAGGCTTTGGGATCAGGTATGAAGGGACTCTCCTCTCCTTTGACTATGGAGGATGAACAGTGGTTTATACCACAGACAGGTGTTTTTCAGAGACCACCCCTGATGTGTACCACATTCATCCCAGCTTTTGTGCTCCGTGGAGCTGTGGTGCTCTCTTTGCCATCATCCACCATTTAGGTCCAGCCTCAGGGGCACAAAGAACAGCAGCAAACACCACCAAAGTGATGCCACCTCTGCAAACTTCATCTCGGGAGTGATTCACCACCTTCACACAAACGTGTAGTACTTGGACAGCCCATCCATACTTTAAACCCTCCTCAGATCCCACTTTCTAACTCTCAGAAGTTCAGGTACAAGCAAGGCACTTACCTTTTTCTTCACCATGTATTTGACAGGTTTTCCATAGCATCTACTGGATTTCCATACCAGCACTCCAAGGAAGACTAAGGCAACTAACAGCAGTGCTGCTAACGTGCCCCCTAAGATAGCCATGTCCTGAGCAGAGTACATCTTGTCAGAGAGGGTTACAGCTGTGAGGAGAACAAACCAGTGTTACAAAGCCTAAAACTGGCAGGCAGCATTTTCCAACACAACCCTTCACTGTGGGAGAAGCTCCGACCGATGTTTGAAGGGCAAGGAAGCATCCTGTGCTGCAGAATGTGACAGTGATATATCTGATACCACAGAAAACCTTCTTTTTTTGCTGTTCTAAAAGCAGAGGACTTCTTTTTTATTGCACAGAAGAGTGCCATTTCCAATAAATTCCATGAAATGGAAATAGCAGCGATTTACAGGACAGTGACTTTTACCATGTGATTTAACTAAGTTAATAAATACCCGACTGCATCAGGCAAGCAGATGCTACATGGAGTAAAGCTATTTAGGTCTTTGACTTTCCCACTTCACCCTCATACAGCAGAATGCAAAAATGAGGTTTGTTTGTCCATCTGTGTGTGAAAATGCAAAGCTTCCTTTCATCTGGAACATCCCCTCCAATACAGATGAGCACATCAAAATAAGAAACAAAAAAGCAGAAGAGGAAATAGAAAAAGCATTAGAAAGTCCCAGGACAAGGAAAGCTTTCCTTCCCTTTTTGTAGCTGTAACAATATTGTCCAGCCTGCTCAGGGGCAGCTTCTGCTTCCAGCCACTGGTCAGTGTCAGGTATTTGTACAGAGGTTGACACCAGAGTGGGAAGACAGTACCATTCTCAGCTTTGCTTGGTGGTGGTGGGATTCTTTAAGTTTTCCAGCCTCGTTTTGTAGTGTAAGTGACTCTCATTAATGATTAATGAAACAAGGTTTTTTCCTCCTGCTGCCCTGTTCATGATAATGAAATGGGAGTATTCCCTCCTTTAGTTTATCATTAACACCTTGGAGAGGATTTAGGAGCTCAGCGAATTTTTGCTGCTTAATCCTGTCTCCTGGGGAGCCAGAGCCCACAGAGAGTCACAGAGCTGTGTAATTCTGCACATTCAACAGCACCATTGCTTTGTGTAGCTTGAGCAGCAAGGGCAACATTTCAAAATTGTCCCGAAGTGTTGGTACATGCTAGGAGCATTTTCAGCTCTGTGTGCTGACACCAGGACTAGTTTTATGCTGAGCCGGGCTGTCCCCTTAAATGGAGTTTAGGTGGTTTTTAGCTGTGAAGTGACACTACCTTTAGGGAATCTGAATTTACACGCAGGAGCCCACTTGTTTTTCCCACCCCATGAGGGTGGTGATAAGAGGGTGAAGCGATGGAATCACTTCAATCACACATCATTGTGTAGAATCCAGTGGAGCCTGGGCATTGTCTGCCTATCCTGAGATGATATTGGTTCATCTTAATCCAAAGCATTAGAAGCTTCATGAACTTCCAACCCAATTTCTTTATAAGACCAATTTAAGAGTCGTTTCTCAGCAGCGTGGAAGTGTGAGCTGTTTTTACACTGACAAGGTTAAACAGTAGCTGGAGGGGTACATAGGAAGCCTCATGTCTATCTTATTACTCATGGGCTGTTTCTCCTGTAAGACCATAAAATCCTGGTGTAAAAGAGCCTGACCTGACCTGAGCAGAAAATGCCTTGGCTCGTAGGCAAGCCTGGCTTTGGGGTGTGCCAGCTGCCCTCTGCTCTGCCTAAGACAGGCAAGAACCTTGCAGTTTTCTCTGTGCTTGGCTAAAAGGAGCAATGATGTACTGAGGTCTCCTTTGCCATGATAAGACATCCTGGGTTATTTCCCAGCATGAACCAACCCCAGACTTGGCTTTGGAACAACAAGAAAAGACACTACAACACACAGCACCACTTAAAGTCTCAGGAGGCTCCTTGAGGCGTGTGGTGACTGTGCTGTGAGGATATTGTTGGGGTGTTTTCTCTCTTAAAGCCACCACGGAACCTCCTATAGGTACGGTGCTGGCCTCAGCCCAGGCCCACAGACTTCAGCAGGTGACCCATCATGGCCAGTTTGCCTCAGAAGTAGAAAAGACTCCCCAGTCAACTCCACAGAGCAGAAAACAGGGACTCCCCCCAGCCTACCTGTGGCAAGGATGACCTCCACGACAATTATGGTGCTTGCCTCCTGCAGGCTCAACACATCTTTTCCAACAGCCTATGGGAAGAGGGGAGAGAGATGGCTCAGGGACTTCAAGATCTCCAGCTCACTCTCAAAGTCTGTGGGGGGCCCTTGGAGGACAAAGTACCTTGTCCCTGTCCTCACCACAGCCCTTCGCTGCAGCGGTACAGCCTGGTCACAGGGGAACAAGAGCTCTGAAGATTCCCTGCCCTGGGAATGGATGAGTTGAGCCACGTCCCTGCTGTGTGTTCAGCTCCCAGCACAGTGCAGAGCACAGGTTCTGAGGCGGCGTGGGGCAGGAGCAGCAGGTGTTGGTACCTCGCTGTGCCCTGCCCGTGGAGCTCCGGCAGTGCTGTGGGCACGCTGGCTCAGGCAGCTCCACGGGGCTCGGCACTGTGCCAGGCAAGCCTCGGGCAGCACGTGGGCAAAGGGAACATCCAGCTTCTTACAAGTCTAAAGTTATTGGCCGCTTTCTTTGACCCAAGCAAAAAGAGGATTTGAATTCCTCCTTCTTTTCCACGCCCCTGCCAAAATACCCAGGAAAGCTGCCCTACCTGGATGGTCACGGTTCCTGGGGACTCCAGCACCCTGTTGGTCAGGACGAGCCCATCCCTCGTTGCGGTGAAATCGGTGCTGTTTTTGAGATAGTACTCGATGTTGGGGTTGACTTTCTGAAAAGCCAGAGAGTGGGTGATCAAACCACACTGTGCTTCACGTGCATCTTCCCAACAACCCCTTGGCAGGACTTGTCCAAAACACCTGAGGTATGAGCGGGTGTGGAGAGCAATAAATAAACCTGGGCTGAGCAGGTGAGGAAGGCTGAACTCAGCTGTGTTCACCCTGTTGCTCAGAGGTCAAGAATGTATCACAAAAACATTTTAAAAATCCCAAGTCTTAACCCAGCTTGTGTTGGTAGCTTTAGTACTTGTCCAAGCAAAACACACCTATGCAAGTGATCTGTGTGGGATTGGCTTTGGAAGAGGGGAGTCCAGCAGCTTCTCCCCATTACATCACACCATAAGAGGTTCTGATCTCTGTGGAATTTCCAAGGGAATATAACACAGAACACTAGAGGACAGCGTGTGTTTGCCTCTCCCCATCGCCCCTCCCTTGTGTTTCCCAAACCTGCTTTAAGCCTGAAGCAGTGAGACAGAACACAGAGCACTTCTAATTTCTTACATCAGGGAAATCGTTATCCATTGCTGTTATCACCAGAGGGGTGGAAGGATCCCCAGCTTGGTAGACGAAGCTTCTCTGGGGCAGCCCAACAAACACCGTCCCGTTGTAGACCCCCTTCTCGAAGTAGGGTGGATAATCACTTTTATTGATGACCTTGATCTCTACAGTGGCTACAGAGTATTTCCTTATGTTGCTGATCTGGGTGGCCTGGAGGGAAAAAGAGAGAGATGCCAGACTTCTCCTGCCCCTGATGAGACGTGAAAGGACAGGCTCCATCCCAAGCCCGTTGCAATTCCCAACTCAGCAGAATGTCCCCAGGGTTAATTCCTTTGCTGTCACCACCCACACCTGAGGGGAAACTCTCAACTGCTGCAGGAGCTTTGCATGTGGGTTGGTGTAAGACACAGGTCAAACACTGGGCCCTTCAAAAGAAGGGGAGTAACCGAGTTATTGCTGAGGTCATTGACTCCCATTGAACCCAGGCTGCTGCTCCCTAGAAATCCAGCTGTGCTGGGGGGCTGGCTGTAATGTCATAACTTACCATCACTTGCAACAGAAAGGAATCTGGGGAAGTCACTATCTTGTTCATGGTTAGATTCCCTGTGTCTGCGCCCACTGAGAACACTTCGTCTTTATTCCCTAGAGAAAATGCAAAGACTGTTCACCATCAGATTCTTCCGTGAAGTGACCTGGAGCTCACAGACTCATTCTTCCACGTCTCAGTGAAAATACCCTCAAAGTATTTCCCTTGGGTAAATACCATTTCCCCAAGAAAAAAAGCTGTTTTCCTTGCCTGCCTGGCTGCTCCAAAGGCTGGGAATGCTGGCCAGAGATGCAGAGGGACACATTAGAGGTGTGTGAACCCAATTAAATGAGGTAGGACAACAAAGCTTTGCATTTCCAATGCCTAGGCCCACATATTGTCAGTCTAAGGTACGATAAATGCCCAGAGCTTCTGGTGCAGTTTGAGGACAGAAAATCTCCATCCAGTTCCCACTTAGCTCTGGGAACGCTTATTTCTCTCTACTGACTATAAGGGGAGCCTAGAGACAAGCCTTGTATTTATGTACAGGTAGAAAGCAGATTCCTACATCTGTGTGAGAATCCTAAAGGCACCTATGTAGGATACATGTTGTAACATAAGCAGAATTTTTAGTTCTCTTCCTCACCCTGAGACACCGTGGGCTCTCTTTTGACAAGGATCTGAGTCACTGACTGTGGGGAGGGAGGCCACGCTCCTTCCAAATGCCAGTGGAATTTCAGGTTCTTTAATACACTTGATATCAGGAGGATATTCACAGCTGAGGTGCCATGAGGCATAATAGGTAAAAGGAGAGGAACACTCCACTTGGCCAGTATGATCTTTGCCTTGATCCTTTTGGAATCAAGACTGAAACAGGGCAGATGAGGTAGTGGCAATGTGCTGGGGAATAAAAACATAATTCTGGGCAATGAATGGAAACGAGGCTGATAATGTGGGAATTTTAGGTTCGGCTCAAAGACTGCATGAAAGTAGCATGACCAGGTTGACAAAATCACTTCTAAAAGCTTAAAGATAAAACACGTCTCATCTCGCAAAAAAGCCAAAGTCTTTTTGAAACAGATTTCATTGAGATCAGTTTGTGGGACTGTAAATCTTTTTTTTCTTCCTCTCTGTACAGTCTGTTTCTTCTACTTAATCCACAATGTTCTGTGGATCTAGTTATGTTTCTGTAACAGAAACAGAGGGGCAAATCCCAGGCCCTCCCTCAAGTGCTCTCGGCAGGTACCAGAGGAGACATGAGCCATGTCCCTTGCGGAAGGTGACGAGGTCTACTCACCCCCAACAATACTGTACATGATCTTGTCATTGATGGTGTAGTCAGGGTCAACAGCATAGAGGGGTCCTGGCTCCAGGAGGAGCGGGTCTGTCTGCAACAGCAAGGCAAAGAATCACACACCACAAGCCAGCACCAGATCAGCAACTGGAGCTCTCCCATCCCAGCGTGGATCCAGTGGGTCTGCCTGGGCAGAACGGGATTAGCTGCTGAGAGGGGTCTGTGACAGGGCGGAGGTGAGACAGCCTGGAGCTGGTGTTCCAGCTCCTGCCTCTCCTGCGATGTGCTGTAGGAGCTGAGAGAAGCAGTGCTGCTCGGGGCGGGGGCGTGATGAAGGCTCCCTGTTCTGCTGAACCATCTGCATTACAGCTGGAGACCGGCATGAGCTCATGGAAATTATTCAGTGCTTCCCACTGGGAACAGCACCAGGGGCACTGTCTGAGCCCTCCTGCTCACCGACATCTCGGAGATGTTGACCCTGCCGGAGTAGGGGCTGCTGATGCAGACGCTGGTGTCATTGTGGACATGGTTGCAGGGCAGGAACCAGGGTGCCCGGGTGTCACTCTGCTTGATGACGATGGTTATTGTCGCAGTGGCCGTGTTGGTGTGGTCGGGGCTGGTCACAGGCCTGTCCTGCCCGCAAGGCAAAGCACACCGATGAGACACAAGTTTCACTGCCTAAACAAGGGCTCATCTGCCAAAAGCAGTGGCCTGGTGCCCTTTAGCCATTGTCACTCCATTCTGTTTAATTAGCAATCTGTGTGGGGGTAGCTAAAGCAGTGGCTTATCTTGTTCTGCTGACAAAGGTGGGCTGACTGCAGGTCTGTCACTGGAATGATGGAAAGCCTGCTTCAAATGCACACCCCCCCCTCCTGCTATCCCAGAGATCTCCCATCCAGACTCACCCTTCAGGTAAGAGGGACCAGGCAAACGAGGCGTTCTGTTCTTCCCAAACCACTTACCCTCGCATACAGGAGCAACGTTGTTGAATTAAATTTGTCATAGTCCAATGCTTTTTGTAAATAAATTTCTGGGTTATTAACTCCTCTTATGGCAAAATAACCGTCTGTGTCCTGGCAAGGGAAAAGGAAAAATCCTATAGCAGACTCAATCACAGGCACATTCCAAATCCTGCTCATTGCTGTGTTTGTCATCCCAACAGGACCTTTAATCCTGGGGACCTGGATGAGGGGCAGTGTGGGAATGTCTGAACTACTTAATCTTTGGTACTGCACACTGCAGAAAGGTTTGTTCTTGTGAATTTCCTCTCCCAGACCCCCAGCTTTTCCTGCCCACCTGCTCGGCAGCTTCTGGATGAAGTCAATCACCTCATTTATTTCCTACATTTAGCCAGTTGCCAACAATCCTTGATTTTGGGTCCCTAACAGCCAAGCAATCTCACTTCCATGCACAAAAAAGGTCCAGGATGGCTCAGCCTTTGAGAGCTGGCACGATCACCCACCTTAGCCTAACACAGCTGGACTTTGAAAGAAACTGTAAAGCCAAGTTGAAGTATCATGCGCTGCATTTCACTCTATAACCTTCCTCACCTTGGTTCTCTTTTAATCTTATGCCTCTGAATTTCTAAATCCCTCTGGATTTACACCAATGTGAATGCAAAGTCTGACTCTAGAGCTGAAAAACTGGTGGTTTCTGTTCACAGACACTTAAATTCCCTGGGGATGTAGAGATAACACAGGCACTGTCTGCTCTTGCCACAATGCTTTTCAAAAATGCAAACATACATTTGGTTCTTCTCTTGAATTTCCTTTTGATTTTCATTTACAGCCAGCCCTTGCACTCTAGGCTGGCATTAGTTTAACTGTGTGCACAATCCATTTCCTGTGCTGCTGTTGCCAGTTAGGGCAAGGACTCCTTTCCCCGTCAGACTCAGCACAATTCTGAGCTCCCTGAGGTACAAAGGTCTCCTGTTATGTTTACAGATTATGCCAACAAGACTTCCCTGAGTCATATGGCTCTGAATATCCTAGATGAAAATTTAATCTATACAGTGCATTAAAAGTGTGAGCAATAAAAGAATTCTATACCTGCAGCATTGATGGCTCTGTTCTGCTGACCAAATAAATGTTTGGGTTTTGTAAAAGATGAGAGAGCTAAATGCAGTGACCTTCTCCTGAAAGCTGGGGTTCTTCTGAATCCAGCTTCTCCAGAGCTACTGTTTGTCCCCAGAGATGCTCACCTGCACTATGGTAGTGAGTTCATAGTAGATGGTGTCCAGGTCAGCATCAGTAGCACTTAATTCTTCACGGGTTACAATGGTTGTGTCCACTTTTGTATCCTGAGAAAACATGTTGTTGTGGCTATTGTCTGTGTGAAATGGATTGAAGTCCTCTCCCTGCTGACCCTTCCTCAGTCCCACAGCACTCAGTGAGGCAGTGCCCTCTTCCCTTCCAAAAACCCCTTACCTCTGGAACGTCCCTGGCGAGATTTGGCTGTGCAAACACAGGGCTGTTGTCGTTCTCGTTCAGAATGGTGACCAGGATTTCCAAGGAATCACTCTGCAGAATGGGCAAATCAAAGAATCAAACCCAAAAATAGACTGTTGGGGCTGATCCTGCTTTGCAGAGTGACCAGAGGGGATGGTGTAAGGATGGGGGCTGGATGTGGCTGGGGTTTGCAGACAGCCCACATCCTGGGGTGGGATTGTGGGCTTGCTCCCACCTCCCCTCCACTGGCAGAGCCTTGGCGCTCTCTGTGACTATGAGAGCAGCATGTCTGTCCACAAGGAGAAGGACATCTGCCCATCCCAGCATGGGGATTAGGAAGAGCAGAGGGAAGCAGGTGTATCCCAGGGCTCAGCACTGGGAGAGCACTCACCTGGCCAGCAGGGTCCTTGCAGATCAGGTACACCAGCAGTGCGGGGTCTTCCTGCGTGAAAAACAAACCCACTCACTGTAGGAACAGCCCAGGAGTGCAAACTCTGGCTAAAGCAAATGAGCCAAATTCACACTGTGCTGATTCAGAAATGCTGCTGGGCTTTATCGTATTTTCAGGTGTATCTAGCTTTTCCTTTCTTTCCTTAATGCTTGGATCTTGTTTATGATGACATCAAAGCAGCCCCATCTTCCAGGCTCTCTCCCTGCAATTCCTGTAAGATGTTGGCAGAGCTCATCTGCCATTCTCTGTCACCTCAGGTGAATTCAAACAGATTTCTTTTAAATTTGACTAAATCAGAAACATTCTATGGCAGCAAGTACAGTGGCACCTGCGGGGTGTTAACTCTGGCTGTTGCTCTTTGCTCAAGTAAATGCGGGTTTTTACATTGAAAGGGAACTTAAGGATGCCTGTGGCTGAAACAGAGCACTCCAGGGAGCTAAAATAATTTAGCAGCAACCTAAGTGAACACAATGACCTTTTATACCGCCTTTCTGCTTCACACAAGATGACAGAATCCCAGAATGATTTGGGTTGGAAAGGACCTTAAAGCTCATCTCATTCCAGCCCCCTGCTGTGGGCAGGGACACCTTTCACTATCCCAGGTTGCACCAAGCCCAGTTCAGCCTGGCCTTGGACACTTCCAGGGATGGGGCAGCCACAGCTGCTCTGGGCACCCTGTGCCAGGGCCTGCCCACCCTCACAGGGAAGGATTTCTTCCTGATATCCCACCTAACCCTGCTCTCTGGCAGTTTGAAGTCACTCCCCCTTATCCTGTCATTCCAGGCCCTTATAAATGGTCTCTCTCCATCTTTTTTTGTAGGCTCCCAAACTCACACAACTGACATAAAACTTATTTCCTTTAGAAACAGGTTAAGAATCACTGGAAGACTACAGGTTAAAACTCATTGCATCCCAGCATTATCCATCCCAACCTTACAGCCTGCCAGTTAAAGGCTTACCTCATAGTCCACACACTTTGTCAGCCACAGCTCGGAGCCCTCAATGGTGAAGAATTGGCCATCGGGGAAATTGGGATCAATTGTTAGGGTGAACCCTGGCTCCACGTGGATGGTGGTCACCACGTAAGGACATGCATTTTCAGGAACGCTTGGTTTGCTGTTACTGACAGAACATCCTGGAAAAACACACAAGTAGGATGCAAAATTGCCCAAGGATTCACATTGTGAAGGAGTTGGGTGAGAGCTGTGGTCACAAGTTGTGGAGGGAAGCTGTCTCGGAGCCTAGCAACCTCCCACCTGTAACAGGGCCACCCCCTCCCAGGGGAGACTTTCCTCGGAGACCAGGACCTCGTGAAAGAGCTTACCTGGTTCCTGTGCCAAAACCTGTGCCAAGAGGGGCAGCAGGAGGAACGCAGACAGGAGGAGCCAGTGAGGAATAGCCATGGTGAGCTGCCAGCTGCTGAAAAATCCCCTTTTCCAACTAAGCTGATCTTCTCTGTGTTCTGCCCTGTGCCCTTGTCTGAGTTCACCACTTTATGGCATCGAAAAACACCGGCTGGCTGTGGATTGCCGTGGTTCAACCTTTGCCTCTTTGCCCCATTGGATGACTTATTGAAGGATTTACCAGTCATAGAACACGATGACGCATAAATCCTTGCCGGGTCTTTCCTAAACCCTAAACTCTCTGCAGAAACAAGGATATCTTTGAAGCAGTTCAGAGCTCACAGTCGAGCCCCTGCCCAGCTGAGCATGAAGAACAAGGGCTGGTACCTCAGAAGCTGCCTGTGTACTCCAGCCCCTCCCACTGGGAAGGGGGCAAATTTGGTTTCTGATGTGCCAGAGATGGGGCCTGTATCCCACAAGTGGATCCCAGCAGTGACAAGGCTCAGCTGCAGCCCAGGGAACGCCCAGCAACTCTGTAGGGAAAACATATCTCCTTCTACCAGTGGCTGCTCCTCGCAGAGATGCTTCCCAGAATCTCCCTCCAGGAGATTCCACACCTGGAAATCTTCAACTATTTGAATCTCAGCAGCTTCCTGAAGTTTTCAGGGGACCTCTGCTCTCACTGATCTTTTCAGGTTCTTTCTGATTTCAGGATGCTGCACCTCAGCCAGGTGGTTATTAGAGGCTTAATGAAATCCAGGTTGTCAACACTCCTTCCAAAACTATTCCAAAAGGAAACTTTCCTAGCAGAGACTTCCTATGGACCAAAATGAACAACTGCCAAGGTTTGTTCAGCTCCTCAGTAAGGGAATGGTGCTTAGGTGAGCATTTGAGTGGGAACGGCTCCTTTTGCAGGTGCCAGGTCTATCACAGATGGTGAAAACTGCTGGAGCAGCATGGGCTGGGCAGGACTGCATTCAGCACAGGATCGCAGGTGAAGATCCTTATTTTAGAATTGCTCTCCAAAATCCATTGGTTTTACAGGAAAGCTGGAGTGGCTGTTCCATCAAAGGGGGGCAATCTGCCTATGTGGCACGGGGACAGCACATAAAACTCATTAAGTGGTGGGAACAAATGATTCCTTGTGGAGCTTTGTCTTTAGTGGCTCTGACAAAGCCGGGCCATCAGCTCCAGGGGCAGAATGGAGCAGAAACAAAGTTTACAGGGAGCATCTCTGTTGTGTAGCTCTCAGAACATTTCTTTGCCATAAAACCTAACATCTGGCTCTGTTCTTGCTACATGGAGCCCTGATTCTGACCTCTGTGCACAGCTGGACTGTAGGCACTCCCCACTCCCAGCCACGTGTCCCACCATGCCTCATGTAGGGGAATCCTGGCAGAATGCTCCTCCCCAGCATTTCTAATGATCCAAGGCCTCGTAATGGAACCACCCTTATTCCCAAAGAGCAGCCAAGGCACAGGAACAGCTAACCATCTTTATTTGGGATCAGCAGCAGGCAGCCAGATGCCAGCACAGAGTGGAAGGGATGTGCTTTACCCAGGCTCCATCTACTGACAGCAGTTCACACCCACGTACATTTAACTTCGGATAATCTCAGAGGTTTCATCGGCTTTTGACTGCTTTCCAGGATTATTTTTATTTATTTGCCTATCTCAAGAGTTTTTCCTAAGCAAGAGCTTCCCTGTTTATTTTCAAGGCCATACATGTGCAAAGCTGTCTCCTTGGCTGTTTCTTTCCCTTCACCTTCACTCAGAACCATCTGTTTCTTCCTTCGTGTCTGCAACCAGCTGCTTAGCGAAAGGGCAAACGTACTGGCTGGTAATGGCAGCAGCCTCCCTGGCATCTCTGGCCGAGCAGCTGCGGGAAGGGAAAAATGAAGGATAGTTCATTATTCCCAGGAGCATGGACTGCAGGAAGTGTGACAAGGCCACCTTGTGACATTCAGAGATGACTCCAAGGAGCAGGTGTATGATAGAGGGATCGTGGCTGCCTGCTGCCAGGCACTCCACAAATGCACAGTGGTGTTTCACCCCCACTGTGGACACAAGAGGTACTAAGGGCCAGGTTATTCCTCCTAATTATAGTGATTTAAGAGTTAGATGTCTAAGGGAAAGTTGTTGGGCACTGGAAAAGACAATACCCAGGTGTGGGACGACCCATCCTGAGGTGTGTGTTTGAATCAGCAGCTGAATCCAGACAGGGTAGCAAAGGCTTTCTTTCAATTTTAACCATCAGATCACATTTCCTAATGGGACGAATAATTGCTTCAATCCAGAATGACAACTCTTAGGAAATGATTAGGAAAAGATATTATTTTGCTTCCCTGGGTTTTACTATTTTTAACGACTGACTTTTCTATGGCCGCTCATGAAAGTCCTCTTTTGGCTCCAGCATTGTGGGGCTCAGGGCCACAGAGGTGACCAATCTCTCCCACCTACCTGGTGTTCAGAAAGCTCTGGTACAACCAGAGAAAGCAGAGTTCCTCAGGGTTGTTTACTCCCTCTCCCCCCTGCACATCTGTGTTGACCGGGCCAGGAGAGCTGGTTTAGATAAAGAAAATTAAAAATAATTAAAACCTCCAAAACACCAATAGTGTAACCATAACCACTTCAGAGCAGCATTTGCACCTTGTGTTGTATCTGCTGCTGTGCTTGCAGACGTGGCCTCGGCGGGGGCTGCTGGCCCAGTGTGGCAGTGAGAGCCACGCCTGGGGACCGGGACACCTGAGGTTTCCTCTCACCTGCGCTTTCGACCCATGAGGTTCTGGATGAACTTCTGAACCTGGGCGTTGCCTCTCATCTTGCTGTACTCGCTGGTGAACAGCCCATCCGAGTGCCTCTGGGACCTGTGTGGGGACAACACGGGACAGTGGCTGCTCCTCCCAGCCACGGCACAGCCATGCCTCTCCTCCCACCTCTACGGGCCCTGTACCCCTGCCCTTCTCCTCCTCATCTTGGGCCACCGGCGCCGGGGAGGCTCTGCAGCTGGGGAGCTCAGCGCCACGGGCAGCCCCTCAGTGCAGCATGTCCCGCTGGAGACTTCCCTGCCCCAGGAGGGCGGATGTGGCTGCTCCTCACCTGTCCTTGAGGCCCACCAGGTTCTTGACCAGCTGCCGCACGTAGGCGTTGCCGTTCATCTTGCTGAGCTCGCTGTGGAAGAGCCCGTCTGCATGGCGCTCCGACCTGCCCGGTGGAACAGCGAAGGGGGGTCAGAAGGTATGGCTTAGAACCGCCCAAGAAAAGGCATTAAACACTCCTGCCTCAAGACAAGAGAGTCCCAAACGCACACGGACAAAGTTCCACAAAACAAGGGAAAACCTTACAGGAGTTTAAAATGTATCTTTGTTAAACATCACACAGGAAAACGACCTGCCCTTGATTTGACTGATGTAATCACCTTGCCACAGGGATGTGGGAATGTGGGGTTATTGCTGACTCAGCACGAAAGAGTAGGGCGAGAGGCTGGAGCAATAACAAACAAACACCCAGAGACACAAAGCTGAGGAGCACTTAGATAAGGGCTTAGATAAGTCACCTTGCAGGTGACTCCCTTGGTGAACTTACAGGGTTGGCTATTTCCGGTCATGTTTTCATGGGACCAGGCTACTGGAAACAGAAACTTTCACCTCTCTCAGGCTGTGTAAGTGCACAGCAGAAAAACAGACTCAAAAGTGTCTTTGTTTTGGGGTCACAAATCTTCTCCTGAATTAAGTCAAATTAACGTTCCCATTCTTAAGCAAGAAAAAACATTTCCAGTATTTGGATTCATTTAACTCAATCTGTTTAGGGAAGAAGAAGATCCACAAGCAAGCAGATGCAAGTTCAGGAAGGCAGCTAAAATGCTGGGTTTACAGCTAGCAGGCTCTTTGAACAAAAACCGTGGAGAAAAGGGAGGCAGAGTCCCAAGAATTGCTTACCTCTCCCAGGATGGCAAAGATGCTGAGAAGTGGGACAGGACAATCATGGGAATAATTACTTGCCACAGAGTTGTCATCATGGAAACCATGTTCTCTCCTGAAATAAAGCGCAAGGTTTTGTGAGCAGCAGGACAAATGACGTTGGTGTGTGCCTGGTGCAGTTCATGTGCCCCACAGAGACAGGGCTGTGGAAACACCACCACTGTAATTAAATGAGGCAGGAATTTCTGCCAGCAGAGATAAACACCTGGAGATATCTGCAAGGGGCTTTCAGACAAAAAAAATTACGTGTGCTAAATAAAATTCATCCGCACACAGAGGAAGGGAAGGGCTCATATGTGTGCTCATATCTACCTATCCTCCAGTCCTTCAAGAAGGAAAATCGAAATAACACACATTTGCAGTCGCAGCAGACCCTCCTATTTTGTTCTCTTACTGAAATAAAAAGAAAAGTACATTTCATTTATCACAAGCCATTGCGTGTTTTCCCCCTTTATTCCCAGGTTGTTTCCCCCTTTATTTCCAGGTGCTCACCCTTCCTCAAGGATCACGCAGCAGCTCTTCCTGTAATTTATAATACACTACTTTATTTTTTGCCTTCCTCCTGCAAAAAAGCAAACCTTCATCGCTGTCCCGCAAACTCTCAGACGGCGCTTGCTAACCCCAAACCAAAGTCCTCCCCCTTGGCTTTTACTTTATTCTGAAGCTAAACAGTACAAAGAACATGACAGGACTGTCACAGAATTCTGAACACTTTCTAGCCACCCTTCTGGGACTGTTTGCTGCTCTGGAGGTGCTGCAAGATGAGAAGAGGCACAAGGAGAAAGAACAAGAGCGGGAATTTATACAGAAATTTGTTCACTGTAAACCACAGGGCAAATATTTAAGGGGGCTGCAGAGCAAACAGATGAGAGGATGAAGGAGTCATAAGCTTCATCTCACACACACTTTGAGCTTTAGTGTTGTGTTACCCCTGCCTGATCCAGCTTTGAGGGGACAGAATAGTAAAACAAGAAGGACATTTCAAAGACCAGACTCTTTCTGGAGTTCAAACAAGGCAGACTCCACAGTCCTGGGATGCAGGAGGAGCTGAAAACAGCCACCAAAACCAGAGCATCCTTGGCCAAGGGGAACCTGGATCCTGAGCCTGTCCTTCCATCTGCCCAACAGCTGTCACACACTGCCTTGACCCCAGGATCTCACCTCAGCATTTGGCCTCCCCTGGGCTGGCATTTCTCTGGGAGCACCACATTTAAGAGACCATTTTAAAGCCCATCCCTGGCTCCAGAGTTTCCCCTCTCTTCATAACCTTTCTAGCTGCTAATCTGGTGATCAACTTCTCTTTTCTCTTTCTGGACATAATTTTGTCTCCCCTGGGTAGACCATATTTGCTTGCTGAAGTTCCCAGAAGCAGTGATGGCTGTTGGGGAACTTCTCCTGCCTATCAATAATGATTGCATTGTTTTTTAAATTAGTCAGACCACAAGGAGCAGGTAGATCCCCAGTGTCATCAAAGAAGGGCTGTTTAACCTTCTTAAGATACTTCCAAGCTTTTCATTTCCTCCCCATTGATGCTGGTTTTCGATGACCGCAAACTCTTTGGCCAGCTGGGACCTTCAGCTGAAAGAACTACGCCCCAAGCCAGCCTGGGAGCCCTGAGGAGGGAAATCCAATCCCCCATATTCCAGCCCTGCGGCTCAGAACATGGATGGCCTCGTGGCAGTGGCTCAGTGAGGCATCACGGAGGTCTGAAATCCACCCCCACAAAGTGAAAGGGGGGAAGGCAGCACGTGCAGCCCCCCTACCCCAGCTGGGACTCACCAGGCCTGGTCGCTCCTGGCTCGCAGCTGATGCTCCACTGCCTGCTCCTCTCGGGGACCCCTATAAATCTGCAGCCTTATCAGCAGCAATTATTTGGATAAAGATATGGATATGAGCAATCATGATTAACAGCAAATAATGCAGCGGGGTTGGAATGTCCTTTTAATTACCTGATCGGGTCATTCAAAGCAATTTGATGGAATATTTCTGCTGATGGATAATAATTCCTGTTTCTGCCTATAATGACATTTGTTGGGCAAACATCCCTGTACCAATTGATTTGCTACGATTGTCATCGTTATTTCCTGGCTTTAATTACCTCTTGATAGGAGCTTAATCTTCTGTTCTTGTCTTTTCATCCTGGCTCGGGCTGTGTTTGCAATTGCCAGGATCTGTCGGTGAGTCCCTGTGTGTACCAGTGATTTGGCTGAACGACGTGTCGCTTTTTAGGGCAAGCATTGCCTGATCAGTAGCATCAGGGCTGACTTTTCCATGAGGGAACAACACCTTCTGAGCTGTGGTTCCACCTGGGAAGGGTCTGCCAAGTACAAATTTTGTCACAGCATCTAAAAAACCAGCATACTTATGCATGCATGGAAAACATCCTGAATATATTCCCTGCCATTGCTGGGGTTTGGAACTGGTTGGTCTCAAGTACTGCAGCTAAAGGTGACATGGAAATGGAGGAAGAAAATAGGATCACCCTTTCTCTCCTTCTTTATATTGTATAAAGTAGCTTGGAAGGAATAATCACCATAAATAATTTTTTAAATCTTCCAACTGGAGAAACGGGAGCTGTATTACACTTTTTATCTACTTATCTTTCCTTTTCTCTGGAAAAGCAGAGGTTGTCCCCATGACAAGAGGACAGGGAGGGACAAGATTTTCCCTGTACCTTTCCCTTGGAAGAACACCCCAGGCCCTGATGAGCAGAACCTCAGCCTGTGAATGCAGGCTGCAGCCGGAGCCCTGCAGCAGGGAGGTGGAAAAGAGCAGGGACACTCCAGGTCTCGCTCCAGGGCTGGAGCACTGAGATGTGCCATGGGCAGCACTAGGACAGGGGAGCCCAATTCCTCCTCTGGGACAGCGCAGGTCAGTCCTGTACTGGTCCAGGCATTTCCCAGCCACTTTCCTCTCCTCTCTGTACCTGCTTTCTCCAGCTGCAGCCTTGTGCCTCTGCTTCTGCCTGCAGTGATGGTGGCAGCTTCGGGTTCATAAAAGAGGCTGAACAACATGGAGGGAGCTGAAAATTACTAAAGTGATTTTCCTTCCTTTGCAAACAACCTCAGCGGGTGTGAAATGCCCCCAAACTCTGGGTAATCTCAGATTGCCATGAGAATCTGGACGAGGACAGAGAAGAGGTTGGAATGACAAAGTGGCCCCACGATGGCAGCAGAGGGTGAATAACAGGACTCTAAAAGCTTCTGGAGATTGTAAGAACATGAAATAAGCAACGTGATCAACCACTTTGCGACAACAAACGGGGTTTGCCTGCAGCAGCAAGGGCAGAGTGAAAAGGTGATGGGGTAAAAAACGGTGTGGCTACGTCCAGCACTGCTGCAACTTGGGGCAGGTGCCAGCCATGGGCTCGAGCTCCAATGCAGCTCTGATGGGAGGCCCCTGATGAGGAAATTCAGGGCCACAAAGAGAATGCAAAAGCATTTGCAAGCTGAAATTTATAACGGAGCAAACCAGAGTCCAACCCAAATCTTCAGTCCTGAAACAACATCTGATTCTCCTTAACCAGAATTAACACCGAACTCTCATCATTATGGAGACACTATGGAAACAGGAGTAATAAAGAATCCTGTTTAACAATATCAGCCGAAAGGAGCTTTGTGAATTTGCACCTTGCTTCTTCCACTCTCCATTTGTGTGAACACTCCAAGCCCCAGCAGGGGAGTGGAGATTCCCCTTGCCCGCATCCAGCAGGCACAAAGCAGGATTAAATTTAAACCCATTTAGATGGAATCGAACCCATCATCTCTGTGCAGCAACACCACAGAGAAAAGGTTTCAGCTTTTTTCTGGCTCTAAGAATGATACAGAAAATGAGTGGCCTCACCTGATCCCCATGGCTCCTGTACCACTGCCATGCCTGTGGGTGCAGGAAGTCAGGGCTGGACTGATCCCAGCCCCGAGCTCCCTGACTGACCTGCCCACAGCACTTAAGTGTTGTACAGGATTTTAGCAAAGGGCCACAAACGGGTGACACTGAGGAGTGCTGAGGCTATGCAACCACACTCCTTGAAGACAGCAGGGAGAAATGCCCCAGGACAGGATGGAGAAGGGATCGGTGAGCTTTGGGGCCATCCCTGAGCTGCCCTGGGGACGCTGCCAGGTGTAAAGCCAGCAGGATCTTTGTGAAGTCTCTTGTGCTTAGGCTTGACACCGACTGACGTGCCCAGCGTGGAGAGACCTGTGATGGGATGCCTTAAGTAAATCCAGTTGCCATGGGTGCCAGGGCTATTCCCAGTAGCCACGCTGATGGCTGGGGACGCCCTTGTGCCGACAGAGAGCAAAGATTATGAAACACAGGGGCCACCCCCCTTCAACACCCAGGTTCTGGTCACTGCTCTGTCTCAAAGGCGTCAGAGCCGAGCCGAGAATGGAATTGAGGAAGGTCTTTTTCCTCCTCTTTACAGTGGGAGGGGTCACCAAATCTGCAGTGTGAAAGGCAGCATCTTAGAACCATGTTGAATGCTTTAGCCCCAAATTTGGCAATACTTGAGAGAGCATGTGAGCCTGGCCTTTTACGACGTTGGAGGTAAAGACAAGAAACTGCATTTTGGAAAAGAGAGGATTTAATCACAGAGCTACCTATCCTGGCCCACAGCACAGGGAGGATGCAGGCACTCTCCAAAACCAGCACTCAGAGCTCTGAGGGGTCATTCTGAGTTCTGAAGGGGAGAAATTCCCTAACCCCTCAAAGTAATTGATGCAGGAGATCAGAAAAGAATTTTCCCTGGAGAAGCAGTGTGGATGCATTCAGTGTCCCCCTCCAGAGAGCATTAAGAACAGGCTGGATAAATGCTGCTATTGTCACGTGGACATCGTTGCTCCTGCCTTGGACAAGGAAAGCCCATCCAGACTTTGGGGCTGCTGTTTATTCAGGGCAGTCCTTACAAAGTTTGCCCCGTCCTTGCCAGCCTGTCCAGAATCCAGACCCCAGGACCTGCTGGAGCTGCTTTTCTTCATGGAGACACCTTAGCTGGCCAAAACACATCCCAAAATCTTACAGCCTCTGCTCCATGACTTTGGGATGGCAAAGTGCACAAGGGTCAAGCCAGGCCGAAAAGGCTGTGGAAGGACTATGTCATGCCCCACACGTCCAGCAATGGTGTCCCAAGTCCTGATGGAGCGGTCCAGGTGCAGCTGACCTTTGGGGAGCCCAGCACAGGCTGTGCCCCATGCAATGGCAGGAGCAGCCCATGGCAGGGGAGTTTATTGAGGTCAGATGGTACTAGGAACTGCATGGCTAAATCCTTCCTACGTAAAATACCTTTTAATCAGCTTACGGGGTGTTCAGGAACTTCTACCTCCCCCATTCTTTTTCCCCCTTCCTGTGTCTGTGTGAGGCCATGTGGCAGTGGGGATTGTCTCTGGTGTGTTTGCAGGTGAGCCCGGCCCACACCACGCGATGACGGTGACGCCGCTCCTGAGAGCAGATTGGAGGCGATTCCTTGCATCACTCCCAGGTCCCTAAGAGAAAGGACCCTAATTGGAATAAGGGGATTGCAGGATTTAGCCTTCTAAATGCTCCTTTCTTGCACAGGATGCTTTCAGGAGTTGTTTTAATCTTTACCACCTGATTTCCTTATTTTGGCTGCAAGAGTGAAGAGTGGGATGGAAGGAAGAGGCAAGCAGCGCAGCCCAGGTGGGCTTGGGAGAAGAAGGAAAATCACAGTCCCATATGGTCATGGAACCTCAGAAAAACACTTACCCAGTCTCAAAGGGGCAAATTAAGCAAATAAGATGTGTAGATCCAGGATATGTTTGTCTCTCTACCTACCTTAGGAGCTCAGCTCCTGAGCTGCTCCTGAGGTGGCTTGGATTGCCTGTCTCTCCCTTGCTTTGTTTGACTGAAACATGTGGCACCTTTCTGGATTTGCACAAGTTTAAAATGAAAACCAGATGTGAGGGACAAAAGCACTAAGTGTCACATACCTGGAGTTGTGCCTGCTTGCTCTGAAGTCAGGAGGCAAGGTGCTGGACACGCTGGTGACATCCATGGCTGGCAGCATTATCCAGGGGCAAGGACAGCGAAACATATGTCAGGAGCTCTGGGTTGTGCTGGAGCAGACCTCAGTCATTTTGGTCAAAGTTGTATCTGCTTCCTGCCAAACCCTTGGCAAACCCTGCAGTAAACCCCACCTCCTTGGAAGGAAAAGATTAAATATTAGGTGTTTGGCTCATATTGGAAAAAAAAAGCATCCCCAAATGCTTAAAACATTCTGCTAAGAGTTGGGAAGAACAAGGGGAAAAGTATCCTGTTGGCGCAGGAGTGGTTCCTTGGCTGCTGGCACGGTGCCTTTGGCTCTCCTGAGTACGGGATGAGAGGTGCTTTGCAAGGGAGAACATCCCTTATCCCCCTGCTCTGAAGCAGGGATAGGTGCTAAGCCCCAGGGTCCCCTGGGGTGCCTCCCTAGGGATGCTCTCCCTGGGGATGCTGGATGAGGCAGGCCCATCCTGCAGCAGGAACACCTGTGGCAAGCCTTGAATCTGGACGGGCTGCCATGAGGCACTTCCCTCCTGCAAGCAAGCCACAGAATCATGGAATCATTAAGGTTGGAAAGGACCTCCAAGACCACTCAGTCCAACTGAACATCTCCACATCCAACCTGTGCCCGACCCCCTCCTTGTCACCCAGCCCAGAGCACCGAGTGCCACGTCCGGTCGTTCCTTGGGCACCTCCAGGGGTGGGGACTCCACCACCTCCCAGGGCAGCCCCTTCCATTGCCTGACCACCTTTTCCATGAGGAAATTCTTCCTGAGAAGAAATTCTCCCTGCCTGCTTGGGAATGGTTATTGTAGGGGGAAAGAAGGGTTGGTTTCACTGTGGCTGGCACTGTGATCCAGAAAAGGAAAAGCCAGGCTCAGGGCACGGTCTTTTTACAGGAAGAAGGGAACTCTGTTTTCCCAGCCTGTGAGTGCATCATGGCTGTCTCCCTGTCACCAAGGAAGCCCAAAGGATTTTTAAAGACAAGCTCTCACCCCCATCAATCACCTGCTGGAATTTTACACCCTATGGAACTTCTTACAAAGCTCCCCTGGTTTTCCCTGGGCTGGTTTTTCTGCCCAAGTGGGGAAAAAAATTGCCTGCCCCCAGTAATGTTCCCAGGGTGGAACAACATGTCCCAGTGCAGGTGTCACCAAAACCGCGGGAAAAACAAAGAACTCTCCAACAACATTTTTAGTGTTTAGAGAATCAAGGCATTACTTTATTCTGGCCAGGATGTGCAACAGAAATAATTTCATCCACACATTGCCTGGGTTGTGCAGACAAAATCATGCCTTGATTCTCTAACACAGGGACACAACCACG